>NW_026652289.1:16086836-16434336 GCF_009828535.3 Hylobates moloch
CTTTCTGAAGTGGAGACAGAGTTCTTACAAGAGATTTAGTCACAATAAGATGAATTACTGTCAAGAGAACTGTTTATTGCTTTGTCTCTACATAGTTGCTGTAGCTATTGCGTTTTTTTAAAAATTTTAATATAGATTTTAAATTTTAAAATTTATTATAGATTATCTTTCTTTCCCTCCCTCCAACCCCCTTTGAGTTAAGTGTTTATGGATGGAAATTTAGAAGGCGTTATCCTCTATTTTTAAAGTAAATATAAGGATATTAAATGACTTGCTACGTAGATTTCTTGATGCATTAATCTAGGTTATTAGCTTTCCTTACTAATGCTGCTGCTTCTTAAATTTTTTTTACAGAAACAGGTTATTCTCTGGCTCCCACTTTGAGTTGTAATAGCAAAAATAACAAAAATAAGCTATCTTTTATTTAGTGTCTGTTCTGTGCCCAGGGGTGTATGACATTGCATAAATAATCTCATTTCATTCTTACAACATTATAATATGGATATTAATACACTGAAACATATTTTTCCAATCTTAAACATTACTTTTCTGTGTAAATTTCAGTTTCAAGCATTCTGTGTAATTTTCTAAGTACTGCATTCATAGTAATGTTTCAAAGAAAAGAAACTAGATAACTGTAAGAAAATTGCAACAATAAATATAGGAAATATAGGAACATATTTATTAACTCAATCTGTAGTTTACCTTGGCCTTTTACAGAGTAGTTTTTGACTTTATTAAAATTATTTTTCAGTTTAGACCATTAAGGTGTGGGCTTGGAATATATCATGATGTTTTAATGAGTGTTTTCTTTCTCCCCGAAAAGAGTAGGACATGCTAGAATGTTGAAAAATAATTTTCAGGATCCACAGATAAACAAAGAGGGGATCTGGATTAAACTACAATTTTGTGCTAGGTTTTTGGGCTGGGCACTTCATATATATGACACGTTTAATTGTCACAGAGCCACTGGGGATAACACTATTGCGTTTCAGAAAGGTTAAGTAACTTGCTTATAAGCTTATATGGAACTGCCTCATGATTTAAACTCAGGCAGAGCCTCAGATCCTATGGTGGTGACATTTTTGCTGTTGTTGTTAACTTTACATCACAACATGTTCCAGCAGTAAACACTGTCATAGGACAGCAGTACTGACACACCAAACCAGCCATCCTGAAATCCAGAGAAATTGTTCCCTTCCTGTGAGAGAAAGAGTTAGTGTTTGAAACTAGACTAGCAGGGCAGTATATGTGAAAATATACTAAAGCGTTGTGACTATAACATGATAGGCACTCAATAAATAATTGAAGAATGATTGGATGAATGAATTAATGATTTAGTTATATTAAATTTAAATTTAACTGCTAGATAGTTGGTGTACATTTACAGCAACTGTGAATCTTAATTGCTTACAAGGTCTGGTTGGATATGCCAGATTGAGTTCTAGTGTATTCAGTCAGCTCTGAGCACTGGACACAGATAGGCTGATCCTCTATGGTTGCACATAAGGAAGGAAGGTGTGTGTCTGTGTGTGTGTGTGTTTCTGGATTCATGTATATAGCGTGGAAAAGAATTAACAGAATAGATGGATTGAAAATGAGCACATATACATGAAGAATTTTCTATCACTAAAGTCTTCATTAATTAATTGACAGTCATTTTTGATGATACTTTTGGGTGCGTCACCTATATTTCTTTAGAAATTAAGTAAAAAATATATTTCATCCTTTTGGGTTCTCTTACAATAAAAAATATAAATAATTCAAATGAAGTTGGCTTAAAAATAGGGATCTTTATTTATTTGGCAAGTAATTTAAAGGTAGATGTATCGGTTTGGTTTAATAATGCTGCTGTAACAAAGAACACCCTGATCTCAATGGCTTACAGCCACAAGGGCTTATTTTTTTGCAACCACAAAACACTCAATACAAATTGACAGGGTTTCCCACAATGGGGACTTAAGGATCTAAGCAGATGTAGACTCTTTCTCAACATGGCAGGGAAAGGATCTCAAAAGGTTCTGCCCCAAAGTAACACACATTGTGTTGCACAAAACAAGTTGCATGAGCATACCTGACTTCAAGGGAGATGGGGGAAGAGAAATGCAACGCTATCTTGTTCCCAAAAGGAAGGAAACTGGCCTGTTTGTGAAACAAGTCAATGAATACCATGGTTAGTAGGTCAGGACTGGCATAGCAGCTCAGTCAAGTCAGGGCTTGAAGTTGGCATTGCTGACATCTTTATGACGACTGCCATTGCCCCGAGTCTTAAGTTGTCACATGACTGCCCCATGCAGGAAGGAAATGGAGAAGGATAAAGAAAGAATTTCTCTTCGTGTGCCTTACTTCGAGAGCTTTCTCTGAAGTCCCGGCAGATCTTTCCTTGCCTCTTGTCAGCGAGCACTGGTCACATAGTGTCCGCTAGAATAATTGCTCTCATGGACGAATGAAGCTGCTAGGCTTGGCTTAAACAGTGGTTCTCTACTGGCAATGATTTTGTACTCCCAATGCCTTCTCAGAGGACATTCAGCAACGTGTGGTGGCATTTTTGATTGTCACAACTTGGAGACAGGTGCTATTGGAATCTAGAAACAAGAGGCCAGGTATGCTGTTAAACTTCCTATAGTACACAGGAAAACTCCCCACAATAAAGAATTATCTTACCTAAACTATCAATAACCAAGATTATGAAAACCTGCCTTAAACTAAGCAATATTCATCCCTTGAGCCCAGAAACACTATGCCAGAACAAAATTTGAATACTTTTACCAAAAGCAAAATACAAAAAGGCTGTTAGGAGTATAATCAGTAGTGTATATCCTAAGTACTGAATATGTATTTTCATTTGAATGACAGCTATCATCCATAAGTTTTATGTATATGTGTAATTTGAAAAAGAAAATAGAGAAATAGAGAATAAAATGATATGAAAAGACAAGAAAAACCAATTGATATATATATATTTAGTGTTTCTTTAATTTAATCTACTGTTTTCATTTGACATTGTGTATTCTATATATCTCACCTTTTCTACATTGTTGTAAGGACACATATCCTATTCCAGGTCTTTACAGTTAGTCTTATTTCATGCTTAAGCATAAGAAATGTATGTTACATTAAATATTATAAATGGTTATTAGATTCAGGGACTAGATCTGGAAAAAGCATAAAGTCGTGGATACTTTTTCTACCATATACTGTATTAAAAATGCTCTTTCTTCCCACTTACATAAAAGTATGTAAGTATATTTAAGTAAAATTTTAAAAACATAAATATATTGTGCTTCAACATATGTCAAGTGCTTTACAGAGTTATCCATTTTAATTTCACAGTAGTACATCAAGACAGGTTTTCATTACTTCAATTCACAGATGAGGTGATGACAACCTGAATGATGAAGTCACCTTCCACAGACATACAGCTAGTTAGTGGCAGAGCTGGGGCTTGAACCCATCTTTCTCTCAAGTCCATGTTCTTGCCAAACTGTCAGGGCAACACAGGTGCTTTGGACTGGAATTCAATGTTGAAAGGACATGAAAAATTGCTTTCATAAAGTAACCTCCATATATGGTGTCTTTCTGGCATAAAAATAGCTTATTAAACACCCAAGGCACGTATTAAGTATGTCATGTAATGAATATGTTATTATTAAGTATGTCTTGTAATGAAGAATGTTATTTCTGGATTCTTGTGCCATTGGCTAAGTGAACTTGATACTAATTATTTTAAACAAGTAAGTATATTTTAAATGTAAATGTATAGATGAGTAGCTAATACTTGATATTGCCTAAAATAAAACCTTCGGGAATGAACTCTTCACATACCCTCTCTAAGAAAATGTATCATCATCGTCTCTCCTTTTGCTAATGGTTTTCAACCAGGTCTCAACCCCTGGAACAAATGTACCCTGTGAGTCTACAGTGAAAAATCATATTGAGATGTATTAAAATTTTGGATAAATATTTTTATCACACTGTCTATATCCAGGGCTTTAGAATAAATATAACTTAATTTACAAAAATATCACAAAAATAGTGCTATGAATTTCCATATATCTTTTGTAAGAGTTAAAGAAAGAGGAAAGAAACCCAAAAAGTGGCTCCACAGTCAAAGACAGGTTTATTTTGGAGAATAAACCTGAGAGGGCCTTCTGGACAATTTCGGTTAGGAGCACTCTCTCTTCCAGACTGAGAGTATTTATTGATGAGAGAGCTTGGAATGTTTCTGTGTGGGGGAGAAGTTTATGGCAGGGTTGGAATGTCTCTGGTTGGAGGGGAGGTTATCTTGGGGCTGACATCTGTCTGATCAGAGGGGACGTTATCTACCAGCTGGCATGTCTCTGATTGGGGAGGGGTTTGGAATGTTTCTGGTTGGAGATGTTATTTGTGGTTTATGGTCATGCTGACCTTAGCCATTAGGGTGATGCCCTTTGGATTTAGGCAGTTTTTGATCAAGGGGAATTTATAATGGCAGTGCTTGTGCAAGATGGCAATGCTCCTCCTCTGTCACCTTTACCTTAGGTTCACCAATTGTTAACATTTTACAGTATCCACTTTATCATTTTCTCTCTTTCTTTCTGTGTGTATGTTTGTTTGTGTGCATGTGTATTTCTTAGCTGAGGACATCATGCCCCGTTTATTTTAAATACTTTAGTGTTATCAAAGAGCAAGAAAATCACTCAGTAATCACAATATAATGATATAAAATCAGTGTGTTAGTCTATTCGGGCTGCCATAACAAATAACCATAGACGAGGTAGCTGATAAACAACAGAAATTTATTTCTCTCAGTTCTAGACGATGGGAAGTCCAAGATCAAGGCTCAGGCAGAAATTGGTGTCTGGGAAGAGCCCATTTTGTGGTTCATAGATAGTCGTCTTTTCATTGCATCTTCCTATGATGGAGGAGGGAGGGAGTTCTCTGGGGCCCTTTTTATGAAGACACTAATTCATTATGGGGCTGCCACTTTAATGACCTCACCTAGACCATATTACCTCCCAAAGGCCCTGCCTCCCAGTACCGTCTCATTGCAGGTTAGGGTTTCAACATGCGAATTTTGAGAGAACAAATTCAGTCTATAGCAATCAGAGTATGTAATATTAATATAATGATATCAACTTTATAGGCTTTACTCAAATTTCCTCAGTTATCTCAATAACATAGTTTATAGCAATTTTCTCCCAGTCCAGGATCCCTGGCTGCATAGTGTCACCATGCCTCTGAGTCTTCCTCAATCTGAAACAGTTCCTAGGCCTTCAATCATTCATCACAGTACCATTTTGCAGCGTAAAATCAGCTGTTTTGTAGAATATTGTTCTATGTAGATGTAATAAACATGTTGACCCTATATTCACAAATAAATAGTAGTTGATGACACAGATTCTGAAGTCCTGTTGCCCGGTTTTGCCACTTTCTGTCTTTTTGAATTTGGGCAAATTACTCAATCTCTCTATATTTAGGGTTTTTCTCACATATAAGATAGCAGTAATAATAAAAAAGTAACTCCCATGTAAGAGTATTAGAAGGATTCACTGAGTTAGTATATGTTAAGCACAATACTTAACACACAGAAAGGCTTACCTGTATTTTTTACTGCTATTGTTATTATTGATGACTATTGCACTTAATATAGTTTTAAAATAATAATCAAAATAATGTAAAAGCCATATAGGATATTAATATTCTGCCAGTGTAGACTTATGATAAACTGTTTCAAACTAATGAAGTCAGTCTTGTAAAAAAAAAAGTCAATTGTCTTCTTTAATCATGCTTTTTCATAGGCAAGAGAAAAACAGCATTCTATATTACACTGTAGCCATGACCCTTCAGGATAAATAGATCTGTGTAAAATTACTACAAGCATATGCAAAACTTCATGTGAAAATCAGTATAGAATACAGTACAACATGTCCTATAATTAGTTAGAAAGGGCCTAATGTAAGCCAGACATTTACACATCAGAGCCACAAGAAAGGTTAATTTTTATTGAATTGAATATTTCCCAGTATGAAACCTGTGGCTCCTTTAGCTATTTAGACATCAATTTCCTATAATCCCAATTCAATTTGCTGTATTACACAGTATCACAAGGTCAAAGAAAAATCTACCATGACTTTGTTTGACAAGAGGAGAATATCAGTCATTACTTTCTCTCAGGTTAGGGAAACACTTGTACATTGCTAATTTCTGCCCTTCTCAGACCTCTCAAGTGACAGAAGTCAATTAAAGATTGTTTTTGCTTTACAGAGATTGACTTCCTCAGATATAAGTGTAAACAAGGCTAGATAGAAAGGATCCCCACATGTTTAGACAAAACTAAGGGCAAAAAACAAGTTTATTACATGTCATGGAAGTTTAATTCTGAAGAATTTATTCATAAGTCTTTTTAAGCAGTGGGTTGGAATGTCAACATTTTTTTTTTTACTTTCAAGCATTTTTATTTTATTATTATTATTATACTTAAAGTTTTAGGGTACATGTACACAACGTGCAGGTTTGTTACATATGTATATATGTGCCATGTGGGTGTGCTGCACCCATTAACTCATCATTTAGCATTAGGTATATCTCCT
Organism: Hylobates moloch; assembly: GCF_009828535.3. Taxonomy (NCBI): domain Eukaryota; kingdom Metazoa; phylum Chordata; class Mammalia; order Primates; family Hylobatidae; genus Hylobates; species Hylobates moloch. Next base: position 16,093,409 of record NW_026652289.1, read on the forward strand.
AATGCTATCCTTCCCCCCTTCCCCCACCCCACAACACTCCCTGGTGTGTGATGTTCCCCTTCCTGTGTCCATGTGTTCTCATTGTTCAATTCCCACCTATGAGTGAGAACATGCGGTATTTGGTGTTTTGTCCTTATGATAGTTTGCTGAGAATGATGGTTTCCAGTTTCATCCATGTCCCTACAAAGGACATGAACTCATCATTTTTTATGGCTGCATAGTATTCCATGGTGTATATGTGCCACATTTTCTTAATCCAGTCTATCGTTATTGGACATTTAGGTTGGTTCCAAGTCTTTGCTATTGTGAATAGTCAACATTTAAAAAAACTTTTTAAATTATTTAAAAAAATTTTTGTGGGTACATAGTAAATGTATATATTCATGGGATATATGAATATATATCTATTTTTTGATACAGGCAATGTATCAAATGAATATATATATTTTTTGATACAGGTAATGTGAAATAAGCATATCACAGAGAATGGGGTTTCAATTCCCTCAAGCATTTATCTTTTGAGTTACAAACAATGCAATTACTGAATGTCACCTTTAATGGAAAAGGTCTATTCAAGGTCATTATGCTTCTTTAGAGCATATTCAGACAAGGGTTCAGCTTGCTATTTTACAGTATTATATCGTCCACGTGCCTATAATTAAATGTCTTTTAAAATTATTCATCCCTGAGTCTTCTGAGGGATAAAAGTTATACTCGTCATGTAATTATTTCAATAAAGATTTTTAAATGATAGCTCCATATTGCTGATTCCCAGACGCCTGGGCTCTCTCTGCTTCTCTGCGGATTCCTTGGTAAATGCCCATGTGATTTTTCAGAAAGTGATTTCTTGAGCATCCTGCCAACTGCTCAGGATTTTCAGGATTAAAGAACTAAACCACATCTGATTTCAAAGTAATCTGTCATTTATTTTTTTTCTAATTATTACTGCTTAGCTTAGGTTTCAACAAAGCAAATGAAAGCTTAGTTTGAATGTGTTAAAATGTGCTGACTTTAAGTAACACATAGAAAGATATCAAACTCATGAGTATAGTGTTGCCTTATTTGAAGCCATATTTTAGTAACATTCTATTTAGTTATTCTATTAATTATTTTATTTAATATTCTATTTAATTAACAGAACATAATGTAACATAATTACATATTAATGACAACAGAGATCTCTCAGAAATTTTACTTATGTTTCCCTTGCATTAAGTACTATAAAATCTCACAAAGGAGCCAACAATTTGATTAAATATTTTACAGAGCCATAAAGAAAAATGAGATGAAGCAGCCAATGAAATGATTTTTTTGTTTTTAAGTCTTTAAACATTTATCTTTAGAGCCCTTAAAGATCACTCCTAAATATTATATTTGCCATTTTCTGATTGTTAGATTTAAAAATTTGGTGGCTTGATTTATTAGAGTACAAATATTTTTTTCTAAAGTTGGATTGTTAAATAAAAATTTCTTTGAAAATGGGCATACAATGTGTAACAAACACGGGAAGGTTTTAAAAATAAAACATAAATTTATTTTAAAAAGTGATGTGTTTTAAAATATTCTTACAAAGATTTTCAGTACTCAAAATTGAAAGTTTACTTAGTTTGTTCGTATGGAAAATAATTCATCTACCAAAGCCATTTTGCAGAGGAAGTACTCAAGAGGAAGGAAGTTTTAGCACTTCATTGAATAATTTATGAGCAGACCAACATCATATTAGTCAAATGAAATAAAGTGTCACTCTTAAAAGAGAAACCTTGTTCATTGTTGAAGTTTCTATACTCATTTGAGTAATGGAAAAATCGAGTTGTAATTATTTATCTCTGTTAAATAAAGGGTGAATAATACTAGTTACCTGTTTACTTGTAACACACTAGAAAAATATACTTTATTTTATATTACAATGAATCACATTGACCAGACATCATGAAACACAAATGCCTGAGATGCAACTTGTCTCGACTAGTGAGGTAGCGTGATTTTGAACATGTATGTTGGAGGCCTATTTTGAAGAATATGTCTGGTCAATTTTTTTGTTTGCTTCTGTGGAAGGAGTGAGTAGAAAACTCCTGAAGGTACCCTCTGCTGTTCAGCTTCCTTTCCACCGTGCTGAAGATTTGGCCAGCTCTAAGAAGAGCACCAGCAGGAAATTGGACCAAGGTAGATTCAGCCAACATGACACAGGATGAGATAGAAAATGGGGATTGACAAGGAGGAACGAGGGGAAAAAGGTCACAGTAGAAGATGGAAGATGGTGAAAAGGTGGTTGATATCTAGGAAATTGAGTTATTAGAGAACTAGGGAAATTATAAAAATGATTATTTTCATATACATTTCTATGTAAATAAAATTATGAGTAAGATTTGCATAACTCAACAGAAAAAGTTCTGTTTTTCCTCTTTTTTTCAGGTTATATAAATTGGATAACAAATGTTAAAGCTTTTATAATGTATTTTTAAACCCTTGGAACAATGTCTGGTGTATAATAAGTGCCCAATAATTGTTAATTATTATTATATTTAACAAGACCAATGGGACCACTTGCTTGAACTTGTTTAATTTACAGATGAAGATTCTACATCCCTGAGAGATATTTTTAAAAATAAATAGAAGTCAATTTTCACCAAAACAATAGTAAAACTTAAATATAATTGTAGATCCGTATTTTCATGCGTGTCCCTGTGAAGAGACCACCAAACAGGCTTTGTGTGAGCAATAAAGCTGTTTATTTCACCTGGGTGCAGGTGGGCTGAGTTGGAAAAGAGAATCAGCGAAAGGAGATAAAGGTGGGGCCGTTTTATAGGATTTGGGCAGGTAAAGGAAAATTACAGTCAAAGGGGGTTTGTTCTCTGGCGGGCAGGAGTGGGGATCACAAGGTGCTCAGTGGGGGAGATTTTTGAGCCAGGATGAGCCAGGAAAAGGACTTTCACAAGGTAATGTCATCACTTAAGGCAAGGACCGGCCATTTACACTTCTTTTGTGGTGGAATGTCATCAGTTAAGGTGGGGCAGCGTATTCACTTCTTTTGTGATTCTTCAGTTACTTCAGGCCATCTGGGTGTATACCTGCAAGTCACAGGGGATGCCATGGCTTGGCTTGGGCTCAGAGGCCTGACATTCCTGCCTTCCTATATTAATAAGAAAAATAAAACAAAATAGTGTTGAAGTGTTGGGGCAGCGAAAATTTTGGGGGGGTGGTATGGAGAGAGAGAATGGGCAATGTTTCTCAGGGCTGCTTCGAGTGGGAATAGGGGCGGTGTAGGAACCTAGAGTGGGAGAGATTAAGCTGAAGGAAGATTTTGTGGTAAGCGGTGATATTGTGGGGCTGTTAGAAGAAACACTTGTCGTGTAGAATGATTGCTGATGACCTGGATATGGTTTTGTATGAATTGAAAAACTAAATGGAACAAGAGAAGGAATAAAACAGGTATAAAAGGTCTAAGAATTGGGAGGACCTAGGACATCTGATTAGCCTAAGGAGATTCAGCATAGTCCTGCCAGCAAAGAGTATTTATTTACTTCAAGAGCTAAGAGTGGCAGTTTGGGGATAGCACGAGGAGATATCAGCTGTGATGGCTTGGAGAAAGTGTAAACCGGCAGTGTAAACAAGAGCAGGGCATGTATGAGTAGTTGAGAACGGTGAATAGGAGTATGACTAGACAGAAGATAATAGGGATGACAAGTTTTTTGGGGGCACAGTCTAAGTTGGTCTGGTGTCTGAAATGAGACTAGGGCCTAATAAAAAGGGGCGTCTATACAGGAGCTTAAATGGGCTGTACCTTGTAGCATTCCGAGGACAGGCCTGAATTCTGAGAAGCGAAAGTGGTAAAAGTATTGTCCAGTCCTTTTTAAGTTGGTGGCTGAGCTTGGTGAGGTGTGTTTTTAAAAGACCTTTAGTCCGTTCTACTTTTCCTGAAGACAGAGGACTGTAAGGGATATAAAGGTTTCCTGAATACTAAGAGCCTGAAAAACTGCTTGGCTGATTTGACTAATAAAGTTTGGTCCATTATCAGACTGTATAGAGGTGGGAAGGCTAAACTGAGGAATTATGTCTGACAGAAGGGAAGAAATAACTGCCGTGGCCTTCTCAGACCCTGTAGGAAAGGCCTCTACTTATCTAGTAAAAGTGTCTACTTAGACTAAGAGATATTTTATTTATCTGACTCGGGGCATGTTGAGTAAAGCTAATTTGCCAGTCCTGGGTGGGGGCAAATCTTCAAGCTTGATGTGTAGGGAAGGGAGGGGGCCTGAATAATCCCTGAGGAGTAGTAGAATAGCAGATGGAACACGGAGAAGTTATTTCCTTGAGGATAGATTTCCACGATGGAAAGGAAATGAGAGGTTCTAAGAAGCAGGCTAGTGGCTTGTACTATAGCATAGCCTGACTTTGCTGGTGTGTGGCGATTAGGCCTGGTGGAACTGCCATCAATAAACCAAGCGTGATCAGGGTGAGGAACAGGAAAGAAGGAAATATGGAGAAATGGGGTGAACATTAGGTGGATCAGAGAGATACAGTCATGGGGGTCAGGTGTGGCATCAGGAATAACGTGGGAGGCCGGATTGAAGTCCGGGCCAGGAACAATGGTAATTGTGGGACTTAACAAAGAGTGAGTACAGCTGAAGGAGCTGGGGAGCAGAAAGTAGATGCATCAGGTGTGAGGACAAAAATAGATTTTGGAAGTTATGAGAAATGTAGAGAGTAAGTTGAGCATAGTTTGTGATTTTGAGGGCCTCTAAAAGTATTAAAGCAGCGGCAGCTGCTGCACGCAGACATGAGGGCTAGGCTAAAACAGTAAGGTCAAGTTGTTTGGACAGAAAGGCTACAGGGTGCGGTCCTGGCTCTTGTGTAATAATTCTGACCGCACTAACCATGCCTAGGAAGGAAAGGAGTTGTTGTTTTGTAAGGGATTGAAGCTTGGGAGATTAATCAGATACGATCAGCAGGGAGAGCACGTGTGTTTTTATGAGAATTATGCCGAGATAGGTAACAGATGAGGAAGAAATTTGGGCTTGACTGAAGTAATGGGGGCTGTCTGTGAAGCCTTGCGGCAGTACAGCTCAGGTAATTTGCTGAGCCTGATGGGTGTCAGGGTCAGTCTAAGTGAAAGCAAAGAGAGGCTGGGATGAAGCATGCAAAGGAATAGTAAAAAAAAGCATGTTTGATATCCAGAACAGAACAGTGGGTAGTAGAGGGAGGTGTTGAGGATAGGAGAGTATATGGGTTTGGCACCATGGGGTGGATAGGCAAAACAATTTGGTTGATAAGGCACAGATCCTGAACTAACTTGTAATGCTTGTCTGGTTTTAGGAGAGGTAAAATGGGGGAATTGTAAGGAGAGTTTATAGGTTTTAAAAGGCCATGCTGTAGCAGGCGAGTGATAACAGGCTTTAATCTTTTTAAAGTGTGCTGTGGGATGGGATATTGGTGTTGAGTGGGGTAAAGGTGATTAGGTTTTAATGAGATGGTAAGGGGTGCATGATCGGTCGCCAAGGAGGGAGTAGAGGTATCTTATACTTGTGGGTTAAGGGGAGGGGATACAAGAGGAGGATGTGAAGGAGGCTTTGAACTGGGGGAAAAGGTGGCAATGAGGTGTGGCTGTAGCCCAGGAATAGTTAGGGAAGCAGATAATTTAGTTAAAGTGTCTCGGCCTAATAAGGGAACTGGGCAGGTGGGGATAACTAAAAGGAGTGCTTAAAAGAGTATTGTCTAAGTTGGCGCCAGAGTTGGGGAGTTTTAAGAGGTTTAGAAACCTGGCCATCAATACCCACAACAGTTACGGAGGCAAAGGAAACAGGCCCTTGAAAAGAAGGTAATGTGGAGTGGGTAGCCTCCGTATTGATTAAGAAGGGGACGGATTTACCCTCCACTGTGAGATTTACCCAGAGCTTCTGTGATGGTCCTGTAGGCTTCCGAGGCGATTGGGCGGTGTCAGTCTTCAGCTGCTAAGCCAAGAAGATCTGGGAAGGAGTCAGTCAGAGAACCTTGGGCCAGAGTTCCAGAGGCTCTGGGAGTGGCTGCCAGGTGAGTTGAACAGTCCGATTTTCAGTGGGGTCCTACATAGATGGGACGTGGCTTAGGAGGATTCCCGGGCTGCGGGCATTCCTTGGCCTGGTGGCCAGATTTCTGGCACTTGTAGAAGCTCCTGGGGGAGGCAGGCCTGGAGGAACTCCTGGCCACTGCAGTTCAGGTGTGTGGAAGTTCTTGTATGCTGGAGATATGGCTGGGGTTTGTCTCACAGTGGAGGCAAGGAATTGCAACTTTTTTCTATTATTGTACACCTTGAAGGCGAGGTTAATTAAGTCCTGTTGTGGAGTTTGAGGGCCGGAATTTAATTTTTGGAGTTTTATTTAATGTCGGGAGCAGATTAGGTAATAAAATGTATATTGAGAATAAGATGGCCGTTTGACCTTTTAGGGTCTAGGGCTGTAATGCGTCTCAGGGTTGCTGCCAAAAGAGCCAGGAACTGGGCTGGATTTTTATATTTGATCAAAAAGAGCCTAAACACTATCTGATTTGGGATAAAGAAAAAGGAGCATTAACCTTGACTATGCCTTTAGCTCCAGCCACCTTTTTAAGAGTAAATTGCTAGGCAGGTGGGGGAGGGCTAGTCACGGAACTAAACTGTAAGATGGACCGCGTGTGAGGAGGGAGGGGGGTGATAAAAGGATTATAGGATGGAGGAGCGGAGGCTGAGGAAGAATTGGGACCTAGCTTGGCCTGGCAAGGAGGGAAGAGGTCAGATGGGAAGTTTAGAAAGACTCAGTGATGCTTGGGGTTGGGATTGAGGGGACAGGTGGGAGGGAAAGGGGGAGGATTTGGGATGACTTGCATTGGGCACAGAGTCTAGGAAGAGACTGATGTGTAAAAGAATGCCTGGATGTCAGGCACCTCAGACCATTTGCCCATTTTATGACAAGAAGTATTTAGATCTTGTAGGATGGAAAAATTGAAAGTACCATTTTCCAGCTATTTGGAACTACTGTCAAGTTTGTGTTGGGGTCAAGCGGCATTGCAGAAGAAAATAAGATGCTTAGATTTTAGGGCAGGTGAGAGTTGAAGAGGTTTTAAGTTCTTAAGAACACAGGCTAAGGGAGAAGAAGGAGAAATGGAAGGTGGAAGCTTGCCCATAGTGAAGGAGGCAAGCTCAGAGAAAAGAGTAGAGACACGGAGAAGGGGTGGGGGGTTCTTGCCCTCCAGAAAAGGAGAGAAGGGGTTGGGGCATGGAAAGAAGGGATTGGGGCACAGAGATATAAGAGGTTGGGGTGCGGAAATAAGGGATCGGGACACAGAGATAAGAGGTCGGGGTGCGGAAATAAGCGATTGGGGGTTCTTACCCCCGAGAAAAGTGGGACTTGCTGTTAAGGGTGAAGGAGAAGGGATTGAGGGGTACTTGCCCCTGCTCCAGAAAAGTGGGAGGACTTGCTGCTAAGAGTGAAGGAGAAGGGGTTGAGGGGTACTTGCCCCTGCCCCAGGAAAGTGGGACTTGCTGCTAAGGGTGAAGGACCAAGGCAGGCGTCCCTGAGTGGTCTGACACCTTTGAAATGTGGGTGAATAATCAGAGAGGCGTCCCTGCAATGATTAAACACCAAGGGAAGGCTGCCTTCCCAGTCAGCGACTGGCGCCGGAGTTTTGGGTCCATGGATAAAACGTGTCTCCTTTGTCTCTACCAGAAAAGGAAAGGAATTGAAATTAAGAGAAGGGAGAGATTGAAGTGTGGTGCCAAGATTGAAAGGAGAAAGAGTTTGAGGGATAGTGAGGGAGGTTGGAGAAGAGAGTAAAAAGAGGCCGCTTACCGGATTTGAAATTGGTGAGATGTTTCTTGGGCTGGTGGGTCTGAGGACCTGAGGTCATATGTGGATCTTTCTCATGGAGCAAAGAGCAGGAGGACAGGGGATTGATCTCCCAAGGGAGGTCCCGCGTTCTGAGTCATGGCATCAAATTTCTTGCGCGTCCTTGTGAAGAGACCACCAAACAGGCTTTGTGAGAGCAATAAAGCTGTTTATTTCACCTGGGTGCAGGTGGGCTGAGTCCGAAAAGAGAGTCAGTGAAGGGAGATAAGGGTGGGGCTGTTTTATAGGATTTGGGCAGGTAAAGGAAAATTACAGTCAAAGGGGGTTTGTTCTCTGGTGGGCAGGAGTGGGGGTTGCAAGGTGCTCAGTGGGGGAGATTTCTGAGCCAGGATGAGCCAGGAAAAGGACTTTCACAAGGTAATGTCATCGCTTAAGGCAAGGACCAGCCATTTACACTTCTTTTGTGGTGAAATGTCATCAGTTAAGGTGGGGCAGGGCATATTCACTTCTTTTGTGATTCTTCAGTTACTTCAGGCCATCAGGGAGTATATACGTGCAAGTCACAGGGGATGCAATGGCTTGGCTTGGGCTCAGAGGCCTGACACATATTAATTTTAACTGTATTTTGTTGGTTTTTAATACAGAATGGACTGACATAGTTTCTAATGATAAAGTAAGAATTTAGAAGTTAGCTTTTAAAATTTTAAAGATTATACACTAAATTGCTCTTTTTTACACCTATGTTTTTTAATTCACTAGCATATTATGGACAGAATGAGTCTCCCATAGGCAGTGGTACCGGTAAAAATGAATCTTCTCCTTCAGCTTTCTGTTTTTGTCAGGTTTAGCTCTTATTTTCATTCATATAGAATGCTTTTTGATTATTTCTTTTTATACTAATAAATTTTAAAAACTAGAAATTCGTGATAACTTCTTAATTGATTAAAATGCGTTAGCTGAACTTAGATTCTTCTCAATCATTTCTCTTTGCAATATAACTTATTTATTTTCATAGCTAGTAAAAATAATTATTACAAAATACATTGAAGGAGTCTGTCAGACTATGATTTGGGGGACACGTCTGTCACCTCTTTGAATACATTAAGCATCTAATTATTATGTAATGAATCCAGTACTTCTGTATGATCTAGAACATTGATTATTTTACAAAAATCTTGAAATTTTCTTGGTTTCTTTCTCAGTGTGGCACACCCTTGAGTTTTCAAAATTTGCAACATTAACCAAAAAACAAAAAGTAACAGGTAAATCATTGCAATTTTTAGGGACTCTGAATTTCATTTTTGATATTTATTCTTCCACTGAGGGAGATTGTATTGAACCCTTTTTTTTTTTTCTGTAAGAGTAGGAAAAAAACAAAACAAAAAAAAGCAGCAATGACCACATTCCATTGATACAAATTTAGAGAAAGTGAATTGAAGCATGCATGCTGTGTGCTTTGCAGAAATTTTAGATTTATTTGCTTTGGTTTTATTTTTTTTATTATTATTGATTCATCTCAAAGGGAGAAGCAAAAGATTTCAGGTCTGCAGTAAGTTACTTTTCATGAAAGCCCCAAATTTTATTGTTTGTTCAGTTTTAAATACAATAAGCACCATATAATATTGAATATGTTGCAATCAAAGTTTAACCCTTCATGTAGTTAGTCCTAAGGAATTCTTTTCATCAGAAATAAAATTTACTAAAATGGAGTAAATAGGAGAAAACAGAGGAATGTGCTCCAAATAATTCAAGAACATAAGCCTATCAAATTTGACATCCAGAAATAAATAAATTTTGAAAAGATCATTGGTTCTAAATATATTTTAACTCTTTTGTCTTAATTTTATTTCCCCTCCTGAGTTATCTTTTTCTTCTTTTCTGTTTATTACCTTCAACCATTTCTTAAACCTCTTCAGCCTATAAACCAAAACCTACATGAATAGATGTAAAATGTAAAACAAACATATAATAAAAGTAAATAAGGAATTGAATATAACTCAGTAAACAGATAAAATAACAAGTGTCAATCTACCTTGAAAAACAAATACTGCTCATAATGGAAAACAAAACAACTTAACAATTTTGAAATGAAATATTTTATCACTATGTTATGTTTTTCTGAAGCTTGAAGTTTCTTATATTGTAACTTAAAAATAATTCATGAAGAGGTTTTCTAGTATTCAATTGGATCTGTAAAGGTATTTGATATAAAATACATAGCTTTCTCAGCTGTTTCTTTTAGCCATCTGAGGATTACATTTCATTAGAACAAAGCCTGATTTTGTAGCATTCAGCAATAAGTTGTAGCATACAATGAAACTAAAATATGTAAAATGAGCTGAAATTGTTTTCCTTTTCTAACACCTTTTCAATGAAATTCCATGCCATTAATGAGAAAAAAAGGGAAAAAAAGAATGGCTGTATTTCCTATCTAGCATATTTTTCAGCTGATAGTCCTCTATATTTCTTTGCTTCTTATAAAATCTGCTTCAAAAAAATTACACCACCCCAAATGCATACACACATTCCACTGGGCAATAACAGATATTTAAAAAAACAAAAAACAAAAAACAAGTTTTGGGCCAGGTGCGGTGGCTCACGCCTGTAATCCCAGCACTTTGGGAGGCCGAGGTCGGGAGATCACTTGAGGTCAGAAGCTCAAGTCCAGCCTGGCCAACATGGCAAAATCCCGTCTCCACTAAAAATACAAAATTAGCTGGGCGTGATGGTGCGGGTTTGTAATCCCTGCTACTAGGGAGGTTGAGGCATGAGAATCACTTGAACCTGGGAGATGGAGGTTGCAGAGAGCCAAGATCGCACCAGTACACTCCAGCCTGGGTGGAAGAATGAAACTGTGTCTCAAATAAATAAATAAATAATATAAAAATTTAAAAATATATATATAATATAAAAAATTTAAAAAATAAGTTTTGAAAAGCCCTTTGCTTGGGCCATTTTAACTGTCCATTTTATAGACCTTCTAGGACCTAGGCTTTCTCCTTCCTGGTGAATCTGGGAGAAGTCAGTGTAACTTAATATAACTTGCTCTTTAATACACAAAGGGGAGTGCTCTGTGTGGGTAACAGACGATTTCAGATTTGAATTCCCAAATACTTTGTCATGATCAAGTAAAGATGGAGCCAAAATTTGGCCCCACTCAGTCAGCAAATAATCATGTTTCTAAATTGCTCTGAGCCATTGGCTTTGATCCAGGTTTAAAATGAGTTGGTTTAAATAATGGCACTCTGACCCTCTGATTCTAAATTTTCAGTATGTTTCACACTGCCCAGGACCATGAGACCGCTCAGAGGCTCAGAGAGGACCTCGTGTGGCCTGATAATTGCTGCAGCATGTGTTGCAGTGTGACCCTTTGGAACTCTGAAGTCAGGGCATGTCAGTTAACCGAGAGTGTGGCCACATGAATGCTGTGGGAGGTAGGAGAAATCTTGAGTTACCCTCCCCAAAGAAGGGCCTTGGGTAGCAGTCCTAACACAAAAGGACTGCACTGAGAAGTGTTGGTCTGTTAGAACAGAGCTGGGTACGTGACAGTGTTCTGGCTCAGGTCAATACTTCCAGGTCCCAGCCCTCGGTAGGGTGCTTTCCATAGCTCTGCCACATGCTTCTGGGGAGTTCAAAAGGGCCCATCCTAGTCCCTGCACAAGTACATGTTTCAATCAGAATAGCTGATCAATAAAAAGAGACTAGCACATGTAAAATAATGCCAGTCCCATGAAAGTGATTGCAGCAGGTCTGAGAAGTGTGAGTCATTGAGGGCTGAACAGTCAGAGAACACCCTGGACTGATCAGTCTGTCCATTTGCTCCATAAAAAATTGCAGCCTCATTCATTCTGTGGCTGGATTGTGTTAAGCTAAGAACACAAAAGTGAGCAAGACTCAGTCCCTGCTCTTGCTGATTTTACACGTATTCGTTCATACACTATATAGTCATAATAGTTCCAATTTCAGTTTAAAAACAAATTTAGGTTATTTGAGTCGTTTTTTTTCCAAAAAAAGTGTCCACAATATTTTGAGCTTTCTTTTTTTTATGATTATTATACTTTAAGTTCTGGGATACATGTGCAGAACGTGCAGTTTTGTTACATAGGTATACACATGCCATGGTTCTTTGCTGCACCCATCAACCTGTCACCTACATAAGGTATTTCTCTGAATGCTATCCCTCCCCTAGCCTCCCATCCCTCACAGGCCCTGGTGTGTGATGTTTCCCTCACTGTGTCCATGTGTTCTCATTGTTCAACTCCCACTTATGAGTGAGAACATGTGGTGTTTGATTTTCTGATCTTGTGAGAGTCTGCTGAGAATGATGGTTTCCAGCTTCATCCATGTCCCTGCAAAGGAAATGAACTCATCCTTTTTTATGGCTGCATGGTATTCCATGGTGTACCTGTGCCAAATTTTCTTAATCCAGTTTATCATTGATAGACATTTGGGTTGGTTCCAAGTCTTTGCTATTGTAAATAGTGTTGCAATAAATATACGTGTGCATGTGTCTTTATCACAGAATGATTTATATTCCTTTGAGTATATGCCCAGTATTGGGATTGTTGGGTCAAATGGTAATTCTAGTTCTAGATCCTTGAGGAATCACCACACTGACTTCCACAATGGTCGAACTAATTTACACTTCCACCAAAAGTATAAAAGCATTTCTATTTTTCCACAGCCTCTCCAGCGTCTGCTGTTTCCTGACTTTTTAATGATCACCATTCTAACTGGGGTGAGATGGTATCTCATTGTGGTTTTGATTTGCATTTCTCTAATGACCAGTGGTGATGAGCATTTTTTCATGTCTGTTAGTTGCATAAATGTCTTCTTTTGAGAAGTGTCTGTTCATATCCTTTGCCCATTTTTTGATGAGGTTGTTTGCTTTTTTTCTTGTAAATTTGTTTTAAGTTCTTTGTAGATTCTTGATATTAGCCCTTTGTCAGATGGATAGATTGCAAAAATTTTCTCCCATTCTGTAAGTTGTCTGTTCACTCTGATGATAATTTCTTTTGCTGTGCAGAAGCTCTTTAGTTTAATTAGATCCCATTTGTCAATTTTTGCTTTTCTTGCTGTTACTTTTGGAGTTTTGGATATGAAGTCTTTGCCCATGCTTATATCCTGAATGATACTTTCCTGGTTTTCTTCTAGGATTTTAATGGTCCTAGGTCTTACGTTTAAGTCTTTGATCCATCTAGAGTTAATTTTTGTATAAGGAAGGGGCTAATTTTGTTAATTTTCTAAGGATGGGGTCCAGTTTCAGTTTTCTGCATATGGCTAGCCAGTTTTCCCACTATTGTTATTAAATAGGAAATATTTTCCCCATTGCTTGTATGTGTCAGGTTTGTCAAAGATCACATGGTGGTAGATGTGTGGTGTTATTTCTGAGGCCTCCGTTCTGTTCCATTGGTCTATATATCTGTTTTGGTACCAGTACCATACTGTTTTGGGTACTGTAGCCTTGTAGTGTAGTTTGAAGTCAGGTAGCATGATGCCTTCAGCTTTGTTCTTCTTGCCCAGGATTGTCTTGGCTATGTGGGCCCCTTTTTGGTTCCATATGAAGTTTAAAGTAGTTTTTTCCATTTCTGTGAAGAAAGTCAGTGGTAGCTTGATGGGGATAGCATTGAGTCTATAAATTACTTTGGGCAGTAAGGCCATTTTCACAATATTGATTCTTCCTATCCATGAGCATGGAATGTTTTTCCTTTTGTTTGTGTCCTCTCTTATTTACTTGAGTAGTGGTTTGTAGTTCTCTTTGAAGAGGTCCTTCACATCCCTTGTAAGTTGTATTCCTAGGTATTTGATTCTTTTAGTAGCAATTGTGAATGAGAGTTCACCATGATTTGGCTCTCTGTTTGTCTGTTATTGGTGTATAAGAATGCTTGTGATTTTTGCACATTGATTTTGTATCCTGAGAATTTGCTGAAGTTGCTTATCAGCTTAAGGAGAATTTGGGCTGAGATGATGGCGTTTTCTAAATATACAATCATGTCATCTGCAAACAGAGACAATTTGACTTCCTCTCTTCCTGTTTGAATACACTTTATTGCTTTCTCTTGCCTGATTGCCCTGGCCAGAACTTCCAATAATATGTTGAATAGGAGTGGTAAGAGAGGGCACATCTTTGTCTTATGCCGGTTTTCAAAGGAAATGCTTCCAGTTTTTGCCCATTCAGTATGATATTGGCTGTGAGTTTGTCATAAATAGCTCTTAGTATTTTGAGATACATTGCACCAACACCTGGTTTATTGAGAGTTTTTAGCATGAAAGCCTGTTGAATTTTGTCAAAGGCCTTTTTTGCATCTATTGAGATAATCATGTGGTTTTTGTCTTTGGATCTGTTTGTGTGATGGGTTACATTTATTAATTTGCATATGTTGAACCAGCCTTGCATCCTAGGGATGAAACTGACTTATCGTGATGGATAAGCTTTTTGATGTGCTGCTGGACTCGGTTTGCCAGTATTTTCTTGAGGATTTTTGCATTGATGTTCATCAGGGTTATTGGCCTAAAATTCTCTTTTTTTTTCTTGTGACTCTGCCAGACTTTGGTATCAGAATGATGCTGGCCTCATAAAATGAGTTTGGGAGGATTCCCTCTTTTTCTATTGATTGGAATAGTTTCAGAAGGAATGGTACCAGCTCCTCTTTGAACTTCTGGTAGAATTCGGCTGTGAATCTGTCTGGTCCTGGACTTTTTTTGGTTGGTAGGCTATTATTGGCTCAATTTCAGAACCTGTTACTGGCCTATTCAGAGATTCAACTTCTTCTTGGTTTAGTTTTGAGAGGGTGTATGTGTCCAGGAATTTATCCATTTCTTCTAGATTTCCTAGTTTATTTGTGTAGAGGTGTTTATAGTATTCTCCAATGGCAGTTTGTATTTCTGTGGGACGAGTGGTGATATCCCCTTTATCATTTTTTATTGCATCTATTTCATTTTCCTCTGTTTTCTTCTTTATTAGTTTTGCTAGCAGTCTATCTATTTTTTTGATCTTTTCAGAAAACCAGCTCCTGGATTCATTGATTTTTTTGAAGGGTATTTTGTGTCTCTATCTCCTTCAGCTCTGCTCTGATCTTAGTTATTTCTTGTCTTCTGCTAGCTTTTGAATTTGTTTGCTCTTGCTTTTCTAGTTTTTTGATTGTGATGTTAAGATGTCAATTTTAGATCTCTCCTGCTTTGTCCTGCTTTCTCTTGTGGGGATTTAGTGCTATAAATTTCCCTCTACACACTGCTTTAAATGTGTCCCAGAGATTCTGGTACATTGTGTCTTTGTTCTCATTGGTTTCAAAGAACATCTTTATTTCTGCCTTCATTTTGTTATTTACCCAGTAGTCATTCAGGAGCAGGTTGTTTGGTTTCCATGTAGTTCTGCGGTTTTGAGTGAGTTTCTTAATCCATAGAAGGTAGTTAAGGAATCTTTGCTAAGTAAATGAATCAGTGTATTTTTGTACTGAATATGTAATAAGCATTTAGTTGGGCATGTGTCTGAGACATTTGGGAAGGTAATTCTTCCTCAGCATGCCCTGATTATTTCTGTCCCATCTCAGTCCAACTGAGTAAATCCGTCTGCATCATTTTCTTCTACTTCAGTCTGGGACAGCCCTGGCACAAGGAGCATAGAGTACATGCCACCAAGATGTCCCCAAATCCTCCCTCTGGTTGCCTGAATATGACATCTGTATAATCGGTCCCCTTGAGGTTGTTCTCTAAATTTTGTCCTAAGAGACTAAAAACAGAACTAGATTATTAGTTCTCGGAATGGTTTATAAATATGTTTATTAAGTAATAGCAAAATACACCAAAAAAAAAAAAAAAGCAGCATGGCTTATCACTCTATAGATACTATGCTTCCTTACATGACTATGACCAGAGACGGATCAGGACAGCGAGGCAAGAATGAAAAGATGCATGAAAAACTGAAGGACTGGATTTAAAACCTCCATTAGGCCAGTCAGACAAACCTGCATGAGCATAGAAGGCAGCCATAACAGCCAGGCTTAGAAAGGATTATTGTACAAAAGTGTATCAGGAAACCCTAGGTGCCCCAGGACTGCATACTTAATCGAAGCTGAACTGTAGTAGGTTTCAAAAAACAATCAAAAGTAACACAAAGCCCTGATTGACCTCAGACCTAATCACAAATTTAGGTATTGTTAATGCTAGTCCTTCAGAGTAATTTCAGGACACTTTGAGCAATATTGTATATACTTAGCTGATTTCAAAATTTAATTCTCATTTCAATTTGGTAAATCACTTTAAAAAGAAGACAGGTTAAAAACTGACTTTTAGAGAAAGCCCAGTTATGTTATATTACAATAAGAATATGAAAAAAAACATTAGATTATATGAGTAGATGTTTTCACAATTTTTTTTTTTGAGACAGAGTTTGGCTCTTGTTGCCCAGGCTGGAGTGCAATGATGCGATCTCGGTTCACTGCAACCTCCACCTCCCAGGTTCAAGCGATTCTCCTGCCTTAGCCTCCCAAGTCTCATTGCCAACTATTATGTTAACTGAAATATATAAAATCTACTTTGGATACTTATTTGTGTACTTAAAATACCTTTGTCTGCTAATGTGCAATTTCATACGCATTTTTTCTCATAAAATTCTATAAGAAAAGTATGCTATCAGCATGATCTCTGAATCCACTAAAAAGCACACTATATTAAAGAACAATTAATTGTCTTTTTGTTAAGAAGCCTAATTATTGCATATGGTCTAATAACCCAGCAGGTATGCTATCTTTTTAGGTACTAAACCAAACATACTAATTTTTAAAGCAACGGGGAGGTCTTTTTCCAGATGGAATCTTTTACTTTGGTTTCAGGTAACTAGATTGTCCTCTCATAGTCCAAGACCAAGCTTATTAGTCAGTGTCTCTGGCATGACTTACTGGATGCATTAGGGCTGAACTAACCCCCTCACCTGACCTGTGCCCATAGAATCTTTTTCCCTGTCATCCCTTCTGTCAGCCTTTCCTGGTGTATTTCCTCACCCACAATGTTAGGAGGGCACTTGTTCCCAGACTGTGTCGAGGGCATGGTAGCACTTAGGAATGGTGGCTGAGTGAATTACACCACAATATTAGCTTCATGGGGCAGGGACTTTTGTTCTGCTGTTTGCTGCTGGTGGAATAAAGGTATCTGATAGGAATCTTGGCTGAGTGAATTGCACCACAATATCAGCTTCATGGGGCAAGGACTTTTGTTCTGCTGTTTGCTGCCGGTAGAATAAAGGTATCTGCTGCAGAAACAAGTAATTTAAAGTATAATTAGGTCTTTAGGAAAAAAAGGGGAAAATTCTATTAATACCAGGATTCTTATGATATTCACCCAAGAACAGATTATTAGAACATGTATGCATGATAGAATTAAGACTCAGTAGGCGAAGAAGCTAAAGACGTGAAATTTAACTAGGCCTGGTAAGTGGGGCAAGTTATTTTAATCCTTCTGATCATGTTTCCTCATCTCTAAAATATAACTGCAAATATTTCTCCTCCTCCTGGCTTGACAGAATTGTTCAAATCTATAAGATAAGATATGACAGTTTTATTCAAATATATGTCAAAATTACTTTGTCAATCTTGTTTTATATACTTGGCCCAATCACATATATCATTTGTGCTTCAGAACAGCTACAATGAAGTGGGAATTATTATGCTTGTGTTTTACAGCTAAAGATTGTAAAAATCAGAGATTAAACCACTTGCCCATGGTTTATGGCTGCCTGTGGCAGAACCCAGATTATAACCCAAAGCTTTTAAAATGTCACATTAATTCACTCCAAGTCCTGGACTAACGTTATTTTTTATAACCTGGACTCAAATTACTTCTGCAACTTTTCAAATTTGTTTTGAGTTTAACATAAATGTAAAATTTTCTAATAATAAGGCTAAATCATTATTGAAATTGATTAAGCAATGCAGTGAGAAACCAGGGTAACTAATTATGTGCAAAGTGAGCCTGACCTATAGAGGAAAATACATGTTTGAAGGAAAGATTGCTACCAATTTCTTCATTTTCTCCAATTCCCCTTAGTTGTATAATTGAATTCTCTGTCATACTTTACAAGATTTAAAGATAATATTTCAATGTCAGGTTCATTCCATGTCAATTTCATTTTCAGGCATGCTTTCCTGTCAGGATCAATGGTTCTTTGTAATTTCAACTTGAAGTTCACTCTGCCTCTTGGTACCACCTGCCACCGAACTAGCTAAGCTTGGTTTCGACACAGTTCCCACTTTCTAAGTCATTAATAACACTTTGGAAATACCTTCATACTTGCTACAAATCACTCAGACAAAGGCATGAAAAATTATCAGGTCGAGACTGTGTGTATGTGCACACACACAGGCAAACAGGACTATATGAAGTATTGTATAATCCGATTGTTTTAAATCCACTTCTCATTCATTGTAAGGAAATTTGAGTTTTTTATGTTAAGGGGGTAAAAGATTTTGCCTTTTGCCTCACCTTTTGGAAACCACAGACTCAGAGGCTACAAGAGCTACAAAGTGCCCTTGACAATAAGCTCCTTTCTAAAAATGAGGGGAGTTTGGATGGGGCTAGGTGGGGTTGCTCAAGTTTACAGAGGCACTGTGCTGAGTCCACTCTGCTTCCAGCCTCTCTCCAGCTCTGGAGTGCTGATTCCGAGGCAGCAACCACATCACCAATAGTGACCCAAGTAGCTAATCTTTACATAGAATTGGTCAGTTCATTCATTCTTTTATATCTTAGGCATCCTCTGTAGTAGAAGTCATAAGATAGTGAATACAGTGTATTTCCTGACTTCTGAAGATCCTGCAAAATATTAGTGAAATTCACAACATTAACAGCTACTATGTGACACATATGTGATATATGTCAGATACTGTGATAAGCAATGTATATATAAAATTCATTCATTCAAAATACATTTTTTGAGTGCCTGTATATTCTGAGCATTGTCCTAGATACTGGGGATATGGCAGGGAACAAGACAGGCAAAATTCCTCATCTTCAAAGAACTTGTTTTCCTTTTTGGTACACAAACAAAAACAAATAAAATATGTAGCATATTAAGTTGCAATAAATGCTAAGGGGAAAGAATGAAGCAGAGAATGAAAAGATTGCAGCGTGATACTGAAATTTTACCTAGGGTACCCAGGGAAAATCTCATGAGAAATTGAGTTTTTAATTGCATTTCAAATGTCAAAACTACATCAAAAGCAATAATGTATCAGGAGAACAGTTTGCACATAATTCGCCTCACTGATACAAGTTCCCTTTGGAGTGTATTTCCTTCCAGCCTTTGTCAATACGCACGCAGGTGTTCCATATTAGACTCAGCAGCATTTTCTTCTCTATTGTAGCTATAGCATAGAATATCAGTTTTGTGAAAATATTTGGAAAAAAGCGAGGGAGATAGCCATGCAGATAGTTGGGGGAAGGGCACTCTGGGTAGAAAGTACGTGCCTGGGTTATTTCAGGGACAACACAGAGGCCAGTGTGGCTGGAGCAAAGGAAACAAGGAGAAGAGGTGAAAATGCTACACTGAGTATGATGAGAAGTCAGGGGAAGCCTTCAAACCTTCACTTTGTCTACTGTCCTCTGAATTTCATGTATGTGAAAACCCAAGGCTAAGAGAAGGTAAACTGCTTTCCCCAGATCATTCAGCTAAGTGGCAAAGCTGAAATTTCAAAATCTTATACATCTGATTCCAAAATCCATACTAATGATGATACTGTCCTGCATGTATTAAAGGAAGACCAATATGAAGACCTGAATACACGGCAACAAGTGCTATAGACAAAGTAAAATCAACTGCTGCGTGACTGTTCATTACATCTGGAAGGGTGTGGCAAGATTTCTTGGAGGAGTTACTGTTCAACTTGGATCTTTTTGAGAGACATGGATGGGCTAAGGGCATTCCAGACACATGGTCAAGAAAAATATCCCTTTTGATTTTCGAAGCATTAAAAAATCTTTATGAACAAATTCCTTTAATATTCTTTTTTTACCTATATTATCAAAATATATTTTAGTACAAGAACAAAATAGTTGACATATTTTTCAATAAAGTGCTGTGTTTGATTAACTTTTTTTTTTATTATTATACTTTAGGTTTTAGGGTACATGTGCACAATGTGCCGGTTTGTTACATATGTATCCACGTGCCATGTTGATTTCCTGCACCCATTAACTCGTCATTTAGCATTAGGTATATCTCCTAATGCTGTCCCACCCCCCTCCCCCCAACCCACAACAGTCCCCAGAGTGTGATGTTCCCCTTCCTGTGTCCATGAGTTCTCATTGTTCAATTCCCACCTATGAGTGAGAACATGTGGTGTTTGGCTTTTTGTCCTTGCGATAGTTTACTGAGAACGATGGTTTCCAGTTTCATCCATATCCCTACAAAGGACATGAACTCATCATTTTTTATGGCTGCATAGTATTCCATGGTGTATATGTGCCACATTTTCTTAATCCAGTCTATCGTTGTTGGACATTTAGGTTGGTTCCAAGTCTTTGCTATTGTGAATAGTGCCACAATAAACGTACGTGTGCATGTGTCTTTATAGCAGCATGATTTATAGTCCTTTGGGTATATATCCAGTAATGGAATGGTTGGGTCAAATGCTATTTCTAGTTCTAGATCCCTGAGGAATCGCCACATTGACTTCCACAATGGTTGAACTAGTTTACAGTCCCACCAACAGTGTAAAAGTGTTCCTATTTCTCCACATCCTCTCCAGCACCTGTTGTTTCCTGACTTTTTAATGATCGTCATTCTAACTGGTATGAGATGGTATCTCACTGTGGATTTGATATGCATTTCTCTGATGACCAGTGATGATAAGCAGTTTTTCATGTGTTTTTTGGCTGCATAAATGTCTTCTTTTGAGAAGTGTCTGTTCATGTCCTTTGCCC
Organism: Hylobates moloch; assembly: GCF_009828535.3. Taxonomy (NCBI): domain Eukaryota; kingdom Metazoa; phylum Chordata; class Mammalia; order Primates; family Hylobatidae; genus Hylobates; species Hylobates moloch. The sequence goes on from NW_026652289.1 coordinate 16,114,114, forward strand.
ACTTTTTGATGGGGTTGTTTGTTTTTTTCTTGTAAATTTGTTTGAGTTCATTGCAGATTCTGGTTATTAGCCCTCTGTCAGATGAATAGGGTGCAAAAATTTTCTCCCATTCTGTAGGTTGCCTGTTGACTCTGATGGTAGTTTCTTTTGCTGTGCAGAAGCTCTTTAGTTTAATGAGATCCCATTTGTCAATTTTGGCTTTTGTTGCCATTGCTTCTGGTGTTTTAGACATGAAGTCCTTGCCCACGCCTATGTCCTGAATGGTATTGCCTAGGTTTTCTTGTAGGATTTTAATGGTTTTTAGGTCTAACATTTAAGTCTTCAATCCATCTTGAATTAATTTTTGTATAAGATGTAAGGAAAGGATCCAGTTTCAGCTTTCTACATATGGCTAGCCAGTTTTCCCAGCACCATTTATTAAATAGGGAATCCTTTCCCCATTTCTTGTTTTTGTCAGGTTTGTCAAAGATCAGATAGTTGTAGATATGTGGCACCATTTCTGAGGGCTCTGTTCTGTTCCATTCATCTATATCTCTGTTGTGGTACCAGTACCATGCTGTTTTGGTTACTGTAGCCTTGTAGTATAGTTTGAAGTCAGGTAGCGTGATGCCTCTAGCTTTGTTCTTTTGGCTTAGGATTGACTTGGCGATGTGGGCTCTTTTTTGGTTCCATATGAACTTTAAAGTAGTTTTTTCCAATTCTGTGAAGAAAGTCATTGGTAGCTTGATGGGGATGGCATTGAATCTATAAATTACCTTGGGCAGTATGGCCATTTTCACGATATTGATTCTTCCAACCCATGAGCATGGAATGTTCTTCCATTTGTTTGTATCCTCTTTTATTTCATTGAGCAGTGGTTTGTAGTTCTCCTTGAAGAGGTCCTTCACATCCCTTGTAAGTTGGATTCCTAGGTATTTTATTCTCTTTGAAGCAATTGTGAATGGGAGTTCACTCATGATTTGGCTCTCTGTTTGTCTGTGTTTGGTGTACAAGAATGCTTGTGATTTTTGTACACTGATTTTGTATCCTGAGACATTGCTGAAGTTGCTAATCAGCTTAAGGAGATTTTGGGCTGAGACAATGGGGTTTTCTAGATATACAATCATGTCATCTGCAAACAGGGACAATTTGACTTCCTCTTTTCCTCATTGAATACCCTTTATTTCATTCTCCTGCCTGATTGCTCTGGCCAGAACTTCCAGCACTATGTTGAATAGGAGTGGTGAGAGAGGGCATCCCTGTCTTGTGCCAGTTTTCAAAGGGAATGCTTCCAGTTTTTGCCCATTCAGTATGATATTGGCTGTGGGTTTGTCATAGATAGCTCTTATTATTTTGAGATACGTCCCATCAATACCTAATTTATTGAGAGTTTTTAGCATGAAGGGTTGTTGAATTTTGTCAAAGACCTTTTCTGCATCTATTGAGATAATCATGTGGTTTTTGTCTTTGGTTCTGTTTATATGCTGGATTACATTTATTGATTTGCGTATGTTGAACCAGCCTCACATCCCAGGGATGAAGCCCATTTGATCACGGTATATAAGCTTTTTGGTGTGCTGCTGGATTCGGTTTGCCAGTATTTTATTGAGGATTTTTGCATCAATGTTCATCAAGGATATTGGTCTGAAATTCTCTTTTTTGGTTGTGTCTCTGCCAGGCTTTGGTATCAGGATGGTACTGGTTTCATAAAATGTGTTAGGGAGGATTCCCTCTTTTTCTATCAATTGGAATAGTTTCAGAAGGAATGGTACCAGTTCCTCCTTGTACCTCTGATAGAATTCGGCTTTGAATCCATCAGGTCCTGGACTCTTTTTGGTTGGTAAGCTATTGATTATTGCCACAATTTCAGAACCTGTTATTGGTCTATTCAGAGATTCAACTTCTTCCTGGTTTAGTCTTGGGAGGGTGTATTTGTCGAGAAATTTATCCATTTCTTCTAGATTTTCTAGTTTGTTTGCATAGAGGTGTTTGTAGTATTCTCTGATGGTGGATTGTATTTCTGTGGGATCAGTGGTGACATCCCCTTTTTCATTTTTTATTGCATCTATTTGATTCTTCTCTCTTTTCTTCTTTATTAGTGTTGCTGGCAGTCTATCAATTTTGTTGATCTTTTCAAAAAACCAGCTCCCGGATTCACTAATTTTGTGAAGGGTTTTTTGTGTCTCTATTTCCTTCAGTTCTGCTCTGATTTTAGTTATTTCTAGCCTTCTGCTAGCTTTTGAATGTGTTTGCTCTTGCTTTTCTAGTTCTTTTAATTGTGATGTTAGGGTGTCAATTTTGGATCTTTTCTGCTTTCTCTTGTGGGCATTTAGTGCTATAAATTTCCCTCTACACACTGCTTTGAATGTGTCCCAGAGATTCTGGTATGTTGTGTCTTTGTTCTCGTTGGCTTCAAAGAACATCTTTATTTCTGCCTTCATTTCATTATGTACCCAATAGTCATTCAGGAGCAGGTTGTTCAGTGTCCATGTAGTTGAGTGGTTTTGAGTGAGTTTCTTAATCCTGAGTTCTAGTTTGATTGCACTGTGGTCTGAGAGACAGTTTGTTATAATTTCTGTTCTTTTACATTTGCTGAGGAGAGCTTTACTTCCAACTATGTGGTCAATTTTGGAGTAGGTGTGGTGTGGTGCTGAAAAAAATGTATATTCTGTTGATTTGGGGTGGAGAATTCTGTAGATGTCTATTAGGTCCACTTTGTGCAGAGCTGAGTTCAATTCCTGGATATCCTTGTTAACTTTCTGTCTCGTTGATCTGTCTAATGTTGACAGTGGGGTGTTAAAATCTCCCATTATTATTGTGTGGGAGTTTAAGTCCCTTTATAGGCCACTCAGGACTTGCTTTATGAATCTGGGTGCTCCTGTGTTGGGTGCATATATATTTAGGATAGTTAGCTCTTCTTGTTGAATTGATCCCTTTACCATTATGTAATGGCCTTCTTTGTCTCTTTTGATCTTTGTTGGTTTAAAGTCTATTTTATCAGAGACTAGGATTGCAACCCCTGCCTTTTTTTGTTTTCCATTTGCTTGATAGATCTTCCTCCATCCCTTTATTTTGAGTCTATGTGTGTCTCTGCACGTGAGATGGGTTTCCTGAATACAGCACACTGTTGGGTTCTGACTCCTTATCCAGTTTCCCAGTCTGTGTCTTTTAATTGGAGGATTTAGCCCATTTACATTTAAAGTTAATATTGTTATGTCTGAATCTGATCCTGTCATTATGATGTTAGTTGGTTATTTTGCTCATTAGTTGATGCAGTTTCTTCCTAGCCTCGATGGTCTTTACAATTTGGTATGTTTTTGCAGTGGCTGGTACCAGTTGTTCCTTTCCATGTTTAGTGCTTCCTTCAGGAGCTCTTTTAGGGCAGGCCTGGTGGTGACAAAATCATTCAGCGTTTGCTTGTCTGTAAAGTATTTTATTTCTCCTTCACTTATGAAGCTTAGTTTGGCTGGATATGATATTCTGGGTTGAAAATTCTTTTCTTTAAGAATGTTGAATATCGGCCCCCACTCTCTTCTGGCTTGTAGAGTTTCTGCTGAGAGATCAGCTGTTAGTCTGATGGGCTTCCCTTTGTGGGTAACCCGACCTTTCTCTCTGGCCGCCCTTAACATTTTTTCCTTCATTTCAACTTTGGTGAATCTGACAATTATGTGTCTTGGAGTTGCTCTCTTGAGGAGTATCTTTGTGGAATTCTCTGTATTTCCTGAATCTGAATGCTGGCCTGCCTTGCTAGATTGGGGAAGTTCTCCTGGATAATATCTTGCAGAGTGTTTTCCAACTTGGTTCCATTCTCCCCGTCATTTTCAGGTACACCAATCAGAGGTAGGTTTGGTCTTTTCACATAGTCCCAAATTTCTTGGAGGCTTTGTTCATTTCTTTTTATTCTTTTTTCTCTAAACGTCCCTTCTCATTTCATTTCATTCATTTCATCTTCTATCAGCAATACCCTTTCTTCCAGTTGATCACTTCGGCTCCCGAGGCTTCTGCAATCTTCGCGTAGTTCTCCATACTTGGCTTTCAGCTCCATCAGCTCCTTTAAGCCCTTCTTTCCATTGGTTATTCTAGTTATCCATTCATCTCATTTTTTTTCAAAGTTTTTAACTTCTTTGCTATTGTTTTGAATTTCCTCCCATAGCTCGGAGTAGTTTGATCGTCTGAAGCCTTCTTCTCTCAACTCATCAAAGTCATCCTCCTTCCAGCTTTGTTCCATTGCTGGTGAGGAACTGCATTCCTTTGGAGGAGAAGAGGTGCTCTGCTTTTTAGAGTTTCCAGTTTTTCTGCTCTGTTTTTTCCCCATCTTTTTGGTTTTATCTACTTTTGGTCTTTGATGATGGTGATGTACAGATGGGTTTTTGGTGTGGATGTCCTTTCTGTTTGTTAGTTTTCCTTCTACCAGACAGGACCCTCAGCTGCAGGTCTGTTGGAATTTGCTAGAGGTCCACTCCAGACCCTGTTTGGCTGAGTGTCAGCAGTGGTGGCTGCAGAACAGTGGATTTTCTTGAGACCACAAATTCAGCTGTCTGATAGTTCCTCTGGAAGTTTTGTCTCAGAGGAGTACCTGGCCGAGTGAGGTGTCAGTCTGTCCCTACTGGGGGGGTGCCTCCCATTTAGGCTGCTTGGGGCAAGGGACCCACTTTAGGAGGCAGTCTGTCCGTTCTCAGATCTCCAGCTGCGTGCTGGGAGAACCACTACTCTCTTCAAAGCTGTCAGTCAGACAGGGACATTGAAGTCTGCAGAGGATCCTGCTGAATTTTTGTTTGTCTGTGCCCTGCCCCCAGAGGTGGAGCCTACAGAGGCAGGCAGGCCTCCTTGAGCTGTGGTGGGCTCCACCCAGTTCGAGCTTCCTGGCTGCTTTGTTTACCTAAGCAAGCCTGGGCAATGGCGGGAGTCCCTCCCCCAGCCTCGCTGCCACCTTGCAGTTTGATCTCAGATTGCTGTGCTAGCAATCAGCAAGACTCCGTGGGCATAGGACCCTCTGAGCCAGGTGCGGGACACAATCTCCTAGTGTGCCGTTTTCCAGGCCCATTGGAAAAGCGCAGCATTAGGGTGGGACTGACCCGATTTTCCAGGTGCCTTCTGTTACCCCTTTCTTTGACTAGGAAAGGGAACTCCCTGACCCCTTGCACTTCCCAAGTGAGGCAACACCTCGCTGTGCTTTGGCTCGCACACAGTGCACTCCACCAACTGTCCTGCACCCACTGTTTGGCACTCCCTAGTGAGATGAAACCGGTACCTCAAACAGAAATGCAGAAATCACCCATCTTCTGTGTCGCTTAGGCTGGGAGCTATAGACCGGAGCTGTTCCTATTAGGCCATCTGGGCTCCCTGATTCTGCTTTAACATTCCTATAGTTACTGTTTGCCTGGCTTTTTTCTTTCAAAAAGAGCATTACAAAGGAGGAAAGTGCAATGCACTGTGAGTTAAAAGGTGTGATTCTCAAGGATTTTGACGAGCTCTCCCTATTCACATGCCTCCTAGAAATTCCTTCATTTGATCTGCAGGTTCCTTAAACTAGACATGCCCAGAAATACACTCATTCTCTTCATCTGTGAACCTGCCCCTGGGTTTTCACTCCCAGTGAATGTTACCATCATCCACTGAGTTGACCACACTTGAAATCTCAAGGTCATTCTAGATTAGTTCTTTTTGCCTACAAGTCAGCTTCTAACTCCAAGGCTTGTCAATATTCTTACTTAAATATCTGTTGAACCCATCCCTTTTCTGTGCCCCCTGCCATCATCACTATTAGATCCGTATCACTTCTCATGGATTAAGGAGGAAAAGGCATCTTAATTGAATATTTGCTTGTAGTCTTTTCCATTCATTTGTTCATTCTAAACATATGAAATGGCTACTTCTAGATATTATGACAGATGTTGGGAATAGAAAGCCAGATGACTGCCTTCAAGGAATTTACCATCTGTAAGGAGAAGGGGAAATAGCCAAGTCAAACAGGTAAATGTGTTGCAGTATCCACATACTCAGGCAGAAGTGGACCCAGGGGGCACTCATCAATTTTTGGCAAAGAGAACCTAATCAGGCCATCCCACCGATTAAAATCTTTTAATTGCATCTCACTACTTTGAGGCTAAAGTGAGCATAGTTTAGCAGTGTGTTTAATAAGGCCTGTGATAGTTGATATTGAATGTCGACTTCATTGGATTAAAGGATGCAAAGTATTGTTTCTGGGCATGTCTGTGCAGGTGTCGCCAAAGGAGATTAACATTTGAGTCAGTGAACTAGGAAAGGCAGACCTACCCACGGTCTGGGTGAGCATCATCTAATCAGCTGCCAGTGCAGCTAGAATAAAGCAGGCAGGAGAAGATACAACAGACTTGCTGAGTCTTCTGGCCTCCATCTTTCTCTCATGCTGGATGCTTCCTGCCCTTGAACATCAGACTCCAAGTTCTTCAGCTTTTGGACTCTTGGACTGATACCAGTGATTTGCCAGGGGCTCTCGGGCCTTTGGCTACAGATTGAAGGCTGAGCCATTGGTTTCCCTACTTTTGAGGTTTTGGGACTCTGGCTGATCCACCACTGGCTTCCTCGTTCCTCAGCTTGCAGATAATCCTCTTGTGGGACTTTACCTTATGATCATGAGAGTCAATCCTCCTTAGTAAACTCCATTTCATATATACATATATCCAATTAGTTCTGTCCCTCTAGAGAACCCTGACTAATACAAGGCCCTTCTTCATCAATCCATTTTGTAACTACACAGCCCTAGCTCTCACTATTCCTCATGTGCAGCCTACAACCAGTGGTACAACACAACCACCGACTGTTGGATTTTTCTCTAACCTTAAGCACCTGCCCTCTGTTTTGCTGATTTATTCTCTGTTCTGCAGGCTCCCAGCACACATGCACTAATGCTTCACCTCCCTGAAGAGTTTGCTGACCACTACTCCCATCTCTCAAGTGACTCTCCAATGACTCTCCTGCAGTGACTGGATCCTGATTCACTCAGGTGTCTTTGAGCTCTAGGAGAGATGGGGCAACCTCCATGGTAGTAGTTATCACACTGAATTGTAGTTGTTACTTTCCTTACGTCATCTGCCTAGACTCTGAGCTCTTGAGAGAAGGAGCTGTGTCCTTCCTCTCTGTATATTTTACATCTAAGTCAGTGCCCAACACACAAGTGGTAGTAACCAAAAGCAATGAGAGTGATCACAATAACAACCCTAGCTCTAGTGAGCATTTATCCAGTGCTATTTGCTTGAGGTTGAGTCTGGCAATACATACAAATATATTTTCTCCTTTAATGCTATATAAATATAGATTATACATACCCCACATTACAAAAGAAGGAACTGAGGCACAGAGAGATTAGGCAGCTTGTCCAAGTTTTCATTGCTTGTGAGTAGTAGAGTTGGGAATTAAACCCAAGCAGTCTGGCTCCAGATTGTATACCATTAACTACCACACTATAGTGGTTTGGAAAAGAATGCTTTGTTCATAGTATAATAACTATTGCATCATACTTGTCTCTATTTTGTAGATGAAGAAACTGAGAAAATCAAATACCTTTTCTAAGGTTACCCAGATAATAAATAAAAAACCAGGATTCAAACTTAAGATGAATCTGACTCCAGAGCTTGTGCTAAAAGAATGAATGAATGTGTGAATGAAATCACTTCATCTCTTAAAGTCTCAGTTTCCTAGTTTGAAAAGTAAAACAGTTAGACAAGATAATCTTTAAATTTCCATCCAATTTCAACAACTGTATTATTTTATATTATAATAAAAGTAGAAACTGTAGGCGTGTGTTATCATGCCCAGCTAATTGTTGTATCTTCAGTTGAGGTGGGGTTTCTCCATGTTGGCCCATGCTGGTCTCGAACTCCTGACCTCAGGTGATCCACCTGCCTAAGCCTCCTAAAGTGCTGGGATTACAAGCATAAGCCACTATGCTTGGACAAATTTATTACTGTTTAAATTCCCTCAGAATGTTTTGGAGGTGCTTCAGTAACAAAACAAAACAAAAAATACTTTGCTTGAGTTCACATACAAATATGATACATTGAATAGCACAAAAAAGATTATATTTCAAGCAAAAAGAAAAAGGAAGAGTTTCTGTCATCACATAACTCATCCTGATTCTCTAAGGGCATAGAGACCTAAGGGCTTAAGGGAGCCTGGAGACCATTGCTCCAGCTTGTGGATGCTGTCCCAATAGCGTTTCTTCTTCTTGGATCGGTCCACTGACGTCAGCAACTGATATGGGGTGGGTACTGCTGTGCCAGCCTTCCAGGCAGCCAGCTGCCCTGGGCCTGCCAATCCATTCTTCACCCAGTGGCAGCACTCATCACTGCTGTTGTTTTAGTCACATCAATCACTTTCCCAATTCAGCTTTGTATCAAATCCAAGCTCCCAATTATAGGTTTCAAATTCCTCTCCCAATTCTTCTTCCCTCCGCATAAATAGAAACATCTCCTCACTGCCTGCTTTTGACACTGCTCTAGTGAACATGCTTGTTCCAAGGATTCACATGCCACCTCCTTCGTTTACCCCCTAGCTTCTCAAAGGTATTGCCTTCTGTTTTCAAAACTACTCAGTCACTTCCTCTGGCTAGCTTTTCCAAACCAACAGCCCCAGGCTTTCGTATTTCTAGTCTCTTCAGTATGTACTGAGAGGTTACTAACACAGGACACACATCTTACACCAAGTTACTCACATTGCCTAATGGAAAGCCTGTGACTGAGGCAGAAAGAATTACTCTGAGTTGCAGCTCTGCAGATTATTTTAGCATCATTTTTATTCACCTATAAAGGTGGAAATATTAATGCAAAGTCCATTCATTATGAGAATCAAATATGCTTTAATTCTTTCATGTATTAATGCACAGATTGAGTACCTACTCTGTGTAGACACTGCTGTATAATAAGATACGTGTTCAGTAGATGAAAATAACAATCTCTTTGTGTGTGGACAATCCAAACTGTATTTGTACATTTTCCTCATTTAACTTTAGATGTTTCAATATTAATCATAGTTTTTAATACTTAGTATATAAATTTTTCTAACAGAGAATAATCATCAACTAAAAAAATTTTTATATTTTCCATTTCAAAAGAAATAATAAAACCCTTTTTTTCCCTATACCCAACCTCCCATTTACACTCAACCATCTGAGGGCCTGATATGGTAAAGATCAAACAGGTGTTCTAACATTCCGACAAGCTCAATGCTTGCAAATTCTGCCAAAATCTACTGTTTTATAATAAGAACAGATGGTCACAGATGAGCATTGCTTCAGCTATTGATGATGTTGAAGACAAATCTTTATCACAGAAAGGGGAGGGATGGAATTTTTAGACAACCATTTTCTAGATGTAGAATGCATTATGCACGCCACACAGGCTATCATTGTGATTATAATGGAATGAAATCCAAATGTAAAAGGATGTTGATAAAGCACTTGGCTGCCTTCCTGCACAGGGTATAGACTCATTCCCTTCTCCACGTTTGACTCATAACATAAAAATATTTTATGTATGATATTTGTGTGAGATTCTTGATGATACTGAATGATTGGATTCCTGCTAGAGATATTTCACTTTTTATGACAGATAAGTATTTGGCATTTTCTTTGGCTTTTCCACACAAGGGATGATCAAACAGAATGAAAGAAGAATGATTCTTATCAATATCAAAATGATCTAAAAATGACTGGTTTCATTCTGACAGAGCTTGTATCTTAATGTACCACAGAGTCCACTGAGGCATGAACATTCAGTTAAGTTTTGAATTAAATATCAAAAAAGATGTTATATCAGAGGTTTTGTGTGGATCAGTTTAAGATATTCTAGTCCCCTCAGTATTAGTGAATAGCTTCTTGATGCAGATACTTTATAGGTGATGGTGATCTATGACACATACAAAAAACAGACCAACCGGTTTCTTTGATTTTCCTTTTCTGGCACTTCATTATATAAATGGGCTCTGTTTATCTCCAACTTTTCCATGCCACTTTGTGTAACAAGGGCATCTTTTTACAGTTTTATGTGTTTATGAGTGTGCGTGTCTGTGTATGTGTGTTTCTCTGTATGTGTCACTTATATTGTGTTCCTGCCAATTAGTCTTTGCTATAAATTTCTGGAGAACCTGATGACTTTGACCAGATTGGCACTTCCTGTTAAAATACTGAAGTCTTAATTCTGAAGCATTTCAGAAACATTTCATTGTGCACTTTAATTATACTAGTATTATACAATATGTGTTATATCTTCAGGATGGAAGACAGATCTACAGCTGTTCTTACAATTACACAGACTTCAAAAATGTGGGCCTGATTTCTGCTGGTTGAGGGAGTCATTATTGGATGACTTCTTGATTCCTTGAGTATTGATGAAGAGACTGCACAATGAGCTCCAGGCAGAAAATTCAAAAACTTAAAGTCCCAGCAGAAAGCAAAACTAAAGTGCTTGAAAAGAGGTTTATGGCAAAAATCCTTTAAGAAAATTCAAAGTGAGTCAAACATGGATTTATTTTACGTATTGATTTTCTGTATTAGGTAGGTTCTATATGCAGTTAAACAGGATTGTGATTTGTAAAAAGAAGTCTATCAGTTAAGGAATCAGTAAAATTATAGATTTTCCTTGTGATTCTGGATTTATCCTGGATGGAGTGAACCACAGTAGGAGTATTTACTGTTGACTTAGAATTAAAGGTTTCCCGTATCTTTTAAAAGAACTCGAAGAATGGAAAAAAGGACAAATATGTTCTCCACCTTTTTTATGTTAAAAATGTGTATAAATATATCCTTTAAGAAAAAATACTTAACATATATTACTCTCATTGGATTCTAACTTTCCCATTTTTATTACCTTGTCCATGCATTTTATTCACTTCAGTCATTATCTAAAATTTATTTGGTATTCTGTTGTCAAAAATGTCTAGTATACTTTTTAAAGAGTTGATCTACTTTTGTTTCAAGTAAGAAGATTTTAAACGTCCAATTTCCATATTCTAAGAGGTCCTTGCAAAGATTTTTGCCCTTGAGAAGTCAACTTCCTCATAGCTATTTTGAGAAGAAGAAACTTTAACAGATTTGGTGCAGAAGATTTCAGGAGAAAGTTACAAAAAACAGGATGGAATATTTTGTGTTGCCGTTTATAAAAAGGGAAACCTTTCTATGATGGAAGGCCAGGACAACCACCTGTTCTTCAAAAGATAGTGGGGAGGGGGAAAAAAACTCCTCTAATCTAAAACGCCATCATAGTGGAGACCAGATGGTGGATTTCTTTGGTGAGTACCGATACTTGGCCTTTAAAACCTGCTTCATTATTGTTACAAGTGTGTATAAAAAGGCTTCAGGCTGTTGCAGTGCTGCACATCAGTTGTCAGTTATTGCATAGTTGACTGTTATTGGATTTAGAAATACTTGTGGTATTTGTTAGCTGTTGAGTCACAGCTATCAGAAATAGACTAGTCTGTAATAAAACCTTAAGAAGGGAAGGGCTAGGCCGGGTGCATGGCTCACACCTGTAAGTGGTTCCCAACAGTTTGGGAGATTGAGACGGGTAGATTGCTTGAGACTAGGAGTTTGAGAACAGCCTGGTCAATATGGCAAAACACCATCTGTACAAAAAAGTACAAAAATTAGCTGCGCATGGTGGCATACATCTGTAGTCCCAGCTACTGAGGAAGCCGAGGGGTGAGGATCTCTTGAACCCAGGAGGTCAAGGCTGCAGTGAGCTGTGATCGTGCCACTGCACTCCAGCCTTAGTGACAGAGGAGAAACTCTGTCAAAAATAGGAAGGAAGGAAGGAAGGAGAGAGAGAGAAAAAAGAGAGAAAAAGAAAGAAAAAAAAGAAAGAAAGAGAGAAAGGAAGGAGGGAGGGAGGGAGGGCCTATAAAATGGAGACAAGGAGGCAAGGAGTGCAGGCTTCTTCCTCATTAATGTTCTTCCTTGTCCTTTGAGGCTGTTGGGGGAAGCAGGCCACTAACTTCTAGCTTTTGGGGAGTTGGTTTTTACCATAGTTCACCTGATACTTCCAGTTGCCAGTCTAGTATTTATTCTACCCTTTTTCCTGCAGACAGAAAGACAGAACACTGATTTTGTTTGGGAAAGCATTATCCCTAGCTCTGGAGGGATACTCATTTTCCCAGTCTCCCTTGGATTGGCAATAGTGTACAGCTCTGGGCAATGAGATATAAGCATACTGGAAATTTCTGCCACATTCCCCTTCTCCTGCTGTGAACATAGATACGATTTCTGGAACAGGTGCATGAGATAACAAGCCTAAGGAAAAAAAAATGCCAACACACTGAGGAAGGAAGAGGGAAAAGATGATAGTAACTTAGGTCCAGGCTGGCATTACTGAACAGCTGGACCCAGGCAAGCAACCCCTTACCTCTGACTTCCTTATTACATGAGAAAAAATTGCCTCAAGTGTGTACAAGACACCTAGTGGTTATGTATGTTGTTATCAGTAGTCTAGCACAGTTCTGATACTCTTGCAATGGTAGATAGAGGTGTGCTAACATGATTGCTCAATATCTTGATCTACCCATGTATGACATCCCCAGGTGACTACTTAATGGAAGCAAAGGCTGTGATGAGTTCCTCAGAAGAGCTCAATGTTTCCTCTAAATAACTCAGACTGAAGTGGAATATGGGAGTCAGATTTACTGACTTGACCTGGATTGTTAGGTTAGAACTTCTGTACCCCCATATTCTTCCAAAGAAGTAAGTGACATTTATTTCATGAGAATTAAATTTTAAAATGCCTAAAACTTTTGGGATGCAACAAAAATGTGCAGTGTAGGCAATGACTTTGTAGTCTGAAAACTCATAACACTCTAGCTCATTCGGTGTCATGAAAGAGTTAATGTAAACTTCAAAGTTGTCTGATTTAGAATGAAAGTAGTTTCAGCTAGTCAGATAATCTTCCTCGGTACTTATAAAACCACCATACAATTAGTATAAGTTCACATGCCTATGGTGAGTAAAGTAAATGAGAAGAAAGACTAAAGGAATTTTAATGAGCTATGCCTTAATCATCCTCCCAAATAAATCTAATAAAGTGTCTCTCTTTAACTTTCATTTGGTGTTTTTTCTTCCCCTAATTGTTCCAGCTACCTATGTGTGGATATGTACATTTGTCTTTGAAAAAGGCTTAGTTGCCATTTCTCTCATAACTCACAGTTCTTCTCCTTTGTTTCTGAGTCTATGTGCACCTACCAGGATTTATGTTTATGGATGCACTCTGATATTTGGTTGTCAACTTTGCCTAGAGTTCTATTAACCTGGTGATAAGAAAGGATATGATAAGCCAGGCAACAGAGTTGAAAGGATCCATTGCAAGTAGGAAAAGAAAAGCCAAAAAAGCAAGTGTTTGGGGTCTTTTGAACTTACCCTTAAAGTTATTGTACACACAAAAAGATACATTTTTTTTTTTTTTTTTTGAGACGGAGTCTCGCTCTGTCACCCAGGCTGGATGGAGTGCAGTGGCGCCATCTCGGCTCACTGCAAGCTCTGCCTTCCGGGTTCACGCCATTCTCCTGCCTCAGCCTCTCCGAGTAGCTGGGACTACAGGCGCCCGCCACCACGCCCGGCTAATTTTTTTGTATTTTTAGTAGAGACGGGGTTTCACCGTGGTCTCATCTCCTGACCTCGTGATCCGCCTGCCTCAGCCTCCCAAAGTGCTGGGATTACAAGCGTGAGCCACCGCGCCCGGCCACATTTTTTAAGTACGAAGTTATAATTCCCTGCAGTGTCTTGTACATGGAATAGAAGTCATTCAGTAGAAAACAACTGAATGCCCTTCTCCTCCATCTTTACAATAAGTGTGTTGGAATGCTTTTCTTCCTGACAGAAGTGTGCTGGTGGGCCTTCCGGTAGTAGCCAACACAATGAACATGCTGCAGTATCAGCCCAGTTCTATATCTTCAAAACTGTTCCAATATTGGTATTCCTGGAAAATATGTGCAAAGAACAGAACAAAGTCAGCCTGAGAAAGAGGTGAAAGGAGTGAGGCAAAACAGAGCATAGACTTTATATTTTTTTCTCTGGATGAAAGCAAAATGCATTAATATTAGTTATGACCTCTTGAAACTCAAAGTCATTTTCTGTTTCAACTCAAGTTCTGTTCAGCTAATCTCATGTTATAAATAAAGATTTTTTTCTTTTAAGTATCCAGCATCCATTTGACTCTTGTGTCATTTGGGAGGAAAGTGCATTGTTTATTGAGCATTTTGCTGGTCAGCCTGAAACATTGGCAATAACACATTCTAAATCTATAGGAAGAGTGTTTCATAAAAAGGAATAGATTGACATCAAATAGGCCATGAGGGATTCATACATTGATCTTCCCCTGACGTTTCCTCTCAATTAGTTAAGACAGCTAGACTAACAATGGTTCTACTGGGAAAGATAAAGAAGACCAAATGGTGGAGAAGCAGCAATTTAAAGGTTTAATTCTGATTTTCCTGTTTATATCAGTTATAAATTTAGATAATTGGAGGTGTTCAAAGGAGAACAGCTCTGAGTGCTTTTGATGGATTATGGCAGGTCATTCACCTCCTAAGTTTTGCTGCTTAACATGAGATGGCACAGCAGTCCTCCTCGTCAGAAAAAGTTGCTGACAGTGATGGGCATTTACAGCAGGCCATCATCAGTACATTAATTCATGTAATCATTGATGCTATGATAGAAATTTTGGCAGTATTTGTCACTCATTCTACCTTTTCATTAATGCTTCCTTCGAAGCAAGTTTTCTAAGACAATATCTTTCACTAAAATTCTAAATGGCAAATAGGTGCTGTATTTAATCAAGGGCTAAATTCTATTCTTTCACTCTCACCAATTCTATATCACAAGATTTTTTTGCAGATCTCTAGGAAGGAATTTATTTTTCTTACATTAAGAAAAAATAATTCCATCCATCTGAGTCCCACTGTAAACCAACTACAGCTAGGTCAGGGTTGTGGTCTGAGAAGAGAACTTTTAATATGCCTCTATTTAGTTAAAAAACATCTAGCAAAGGCTTAGAATAAGAAGTTGAAGACTATTTAACCATACAATGTCCATCGCCCTGACACCAAACTCTGACATACATATGAACATTCATGAAAGCAAATCCATGGTCAACACAATAAATACCCTGATTTGATCATTATACAACATATGTATGTATTGAAACATCACATTGTCACATTTTTGCCCAATAAATATGTATAATTACAATGTGTCCATTAAAAAGTAGTTTTTAAAATGCAGCTCATTCTCATTTACTCAAGGTGACCTAAAATATGGAGATTTTTCCAATAATGAAAATAATATTGAAATGTTTCATTTGGGATTA
The DNA here is from genome assembly GCF_009828535.3 of Hylobates moloch. Taxonomy (NCBI): domain Eukaryota; kingdom Metazoa; phylum Chordata; class Mammalia; order Primates; family Hylobatidae; genus Hylobates; species Hylobates moloch. The sequence goes on from NW_026652289.1 coordinate 16,129,419, forward strand.
GAATCTTTTATGGAACAGTTTTGAGCAACATCGTCACCAAGTGAACCAGTATCTGTGTGATTTGGGAACTTTTTCTGGATAGCTCTGTGGATGAACACTGGATGTCTGTTGAAGATTCCCTTCCAGCAATAAGTAATCATAACTTTATGCATGTAGCTATAGTGAGCGATTAAAATTAACAGGTTTAGTGTCAGTTTTAACTAGTCAAGTTACTTAATTTCTAAATCTCACTTGTCTCATCTTGAAGGTGGAGATAATAACTACCTTACGTAAAGCATGTAGCACAATAGCCGATAATCTATGTTTTCAGTTATTACTAGTAATGCAATGTAGCTCAGAAATCCACAAACTTTATCTGTTAGGTTAGAAACATCGGCACTCACTTTCATGTTTTCTTATGTATTATGTCATCAAATGGCAAACTGAGAGAGGAACATGGCCATCAAGTAACTCTCTCCCTGACTTAGTAATTTCCTTTCTGTTTCCCTGTCCATAATACAAAGAGTCGGGGGTGGGAGTGGGGGGACAAAAGTCCTCATATGGAAAAAAATACAACCAACCTGTTCTTCTTCTTGACCATACTTAGAGAAATGATAAGTAGACTCTGGTTTATTCAAAAACATTTTATGATAGGATAGTAAAATGATATTTGTTTTAAAAATTACCCTGGAAAAAGGATTTATAATGGACAAACGTATATGTTTAGAAGATTAGACCATATCTTGGAATCTGGCTTTGTGAACCATACATGTTGGAAAACTCAACCCTCTGCCTGTTCTTTCAACTTCCATTAAATATAATATGTTTGTTCATAGCAGCTTATAGAACAGTGATATGGACAGGTAACAGAACCATACTACAAAGAAAAATTATTTAACAGTAGACAACGTGTTTCCCTGTATAAAATGGAGCAGCACATGGGAGTCAAGATTTTTGTCTACCTCCTTTCTTATCAATAGATTACATAAAGCATCCCCCCTTCTTTTTAGGAAGAGTCAGAGCAGAAAAGGACTTCAGTATCTCAGGCCTGAAGGAAACCTGTTGAAGTCTGTCGGGGTTTCTTTGATTGGTTTTCTCTTAGGTATTTTCTTTCTAATTATTCTGTGGTTTCACTGGTATTCACAGCTGGTATCCCAGCTATTCTGTGCTGGGAGATTTTGAAATGTGTCTGTTCTAATTTTCTTGCAATGAGAAAAGAAAGTGGACTTTGAGAAAAAACACACAAATATTTTTATATTTTAAAATATCATTGTAAACCAGTCTTTCCGGTCCCATTCAGAATGTCACAGGATTATACTCTGATTTCTTTACAACCTGATACCTGATAACACTGATGCCTTCCTGGGTATCTTGAGTGTGTCTAAAGAAGATCCTGATTTGGAAGGTCTAATAAGCTTTTATATTTCATTTTTACTTTTTCTATTTGGAAGGAAAATGTGCACCGCTTGCTTTGTGGCAAATAGGGGACCTCAGAGGCTGATATTAAGAACTCTCTGCTTGTTAGTTATGACTTTCTTTCCTGAAACAACCATTAGTTAAAAGTCTCGCTGAGTGACTTAATGAAGCAAAACTATTGCGAATTTATATTCTTGAGAATTCTTTACTTGCTAAAGGTCAAATGTGAAGCCATTATTTTTATTTGACTCACCAGCCTCTATTGCACTTATTATCAGTTCTAATACTGTTTCATAGAACCACAAGAGTTTATAGAGTAAATTTAAATGGTTGCTGAAAGTTAGATAACTAGAGATATTTTGTAGAATATACAAATATATTTTCCTACTTCCCGATATCTGAAAACCACTAAATGGGTTAAGTTACCGTCCAAATATATTAAATACTGCTTCCAGATGAGCATGACATTGTTGAATTAGTATCGGATTGAGTCCCTCAGGTATTAGCAACAGGCAAGCCACGATTCCATGAACGCAGCACTATGTTAAAGCCTAAAGGAGGTAATGACTAAGGTTAAAGCTGGACTTCTGGTTTCAAGGACCTTGGGGGCTGGTTGGAAAGAAAAAGTAATCAGACATCAAGAAAGTAAAGCAAGTTGCAGCCCCTGGTTATTAGACTAAAAATAAATAAGGAAAAGAGAGCTCTGTATAGATCTTGGTAGATAGAGAATGCTTCATGGAGGAGGCCAATGTTCAGTTAAGACTTAAAGGATAAACAAGAATTTCATGTGTGGAGAAATGGAAATAAACTTTCCAGGCTCATTCAATTACTCATGCACTTTTGCCTAGCACTTATTTACCTAGGCCAGGGAATATGCATGTGAGATAATTCTCTGTTGCCAAGGACCCTCATTTTGGTTCTGTGAATATGATAAGCTTTTTCCCTTTGTAAGTTCTTTGCGCATGATATTCCAACTACATTGCTTTGGATTCTTCCCCATCATGAGCTGCTTCTTCCAGGCGTCAAACCACACATTGGAGTGTCATTGTGAGAGCACAGAATTCAGAGGGAGACATCATGAGCAATTCTTACCCACCAGCCCTCCTTTCTTCCCACATTCTTCTCAATCATGGAATATTTCTATCACAAGAACCATTTCTTCAATGACAGAAGGAAAGGGAATAAACCAGAAGGAAATAGGCAATAAAAGGTTCTATATTAGTAAATGTTAAAAAGTTTAAAAATACATTAAGTATGGGCCAAACTCTTTTAAAAGCCAAAAAAGGGTACCTAGGAATAGTATGGTAGTCATCAGGGAACCATGGAATTAATGGAATGTGGAGGATAGAAATGAAACCACAAAACTCATTTTCCAAACAGTAAAACCACCCAAATGTCCCATCTCTTCCTAAATGGACAACAAATGCCTGTTATAGCCTTTTTTTGATGTCATTATTTATTGTTACTGTTGTTTGTTTGTTTAATTTGTGTCTGTTCTTATCTGTAAAGGCTTTCCCTCAGATACCTTTACCCCAACCATCTGTTCTCCTTTCTGTTCTATGAATCCCATGATGCCAAGGACTATGTTTTATTAATTTTTGAATTCCTGCCTCCGAGCATAGTGAATAGAAAAGCAAACAAATGGATGGTTGTTGGGAGAAAATGGAAATGTGTCGATTATAAAAGATTGTCTTTTATTTTTTACAAATTAAATATTACATAGTATTTTGAATACCATCGTGGAGCACACTTTACTGCCAATGACAGTAAATATAAAAAGTCTTTTATATCAAGGGATGATTCCAACACATGTTAAGAGTACTGAGTTCCCACTCTAGCCAAAGGAGTCATGGTGCAGTAGAAAAAGAAAGGGACAGGGAATTGGAGAATCTTGTTCATATGCCAATTTCACCTCTATTAACCAGTCAACCTTCTACTCATGCCTTAGCCACTTTAGACATTGGTTTCCTAATCTATAAAATGAGGTACCCAGTAAAGGAAAAGCCATATTTTTATATGTAAACATTTCCAATAGAGTTCCAGATACATGTGTTAGATGAATCTAACCCTTGCATGGAATAAGACACTTATCTGCTGTGTGGTCTGGAGCAAGCGACTCAGCCTCTCTGATTCTTAATTCTTTAAAAACTGAGTATCTGCAAACTCTGGAGCCTATTTTATTTTATTTTATTGAAATTTTATGAAAATAAAATACCGTTTTTAATCCAGTTAAGTTAATCTTCAATAAGCATGATTACATATATACCCAACTGCATTTTAGAACCAATAGGAAGCTATCTAGCCCTCAGATGAGGCAAATAAATTGGACATAAATTACAGGAGAAATAAGGCAAAGCTATACTAAGAAGGAAAATGCTAGCAAAACTTACAAGTGGTTCAGAGTACTTTAAATCATTTTAATTAATTTTCATTCTACAAACATGTACTGATTATTTACAGTGTGCCAGGATCTATTCTAGGTTGTAATAACACATCAGGATTAGGCTTTTCCACAGAAATCTAGTCTTGAGATTGTTGTGCTCCTGGGCGCTTCTCAAAACGAATTACATTGGTGTTGTTCAGTGGCACCCAACCTGGGACACTACTAACCCCAAAGATCTTCACCTTATCACCTAGCCTTCCTGGACTTCCACCTATTCATTTATCAGATGATGGTCCCTTCCAGCTTAAGTGTTTTAAGAGGGACAGTGGGCAACACTGCTGTAGTCATAAACCCATGGTTGGGCCTGAGCTCATGCCCTGCTCCTGTGTCTACTATCAAGACATTCTTGAGCCGAAAGAGTCTGCAGCATTGTCCTGATTGCCACAAATCAGCATTAAATTAGGCATTTATCATATGTGAAAAGACACGCCATCTGCAGATCTCCACCATTGTGTAAAGTTGTCACAGACAATATGCTACTTGGCAATCTGCACGTTTAACAACAAATGGGAAAGTTCAGTAGCAACCAGAAATAAACTTGGGCTTTAGAATTTCATTTCTTAGATGTAGTTAGTGTTTGGCCAGTTCCCAGAACATTACCTTCCACTTATGAGAATGTAGAGCTAAGCAAATTCAAACCGAAAACGTCTTTTAACTTCCTATGTGAACAGGAAGGAAGGGAGAGGCTGAACGTAATAAGATTCTCTGATCATAGGAAATTGGAATTTGCTATCTTGCTAGACCATTTTTCTTAATGCACATCTGAAGTTGGCAACATTTCCTTGGCAGAAAAATGAAATCATTCTGATTCAAAGAAACATGAAATGACTTGGTAAAGATTTTTGTAATGACAGTGTAGGAAGTTTTATGCTGACAAATAAAAGGTAAATATACCTTTCTTGTCAATACTTACGGGATATAAATGGTACACTGAATAATATAGACTTGAGTTTTTTTGTGTTTAGCACCTCAATATTTGATTACATCAGAGGTGAGTTAGTGCTATGTTTGAAATACAGGGAAAGCATGAGTAATTTATTTTTCTGATTAGGGTTATTATACGAATTGTATTCTGAAACTCTGTAGTCCCACTGTAATGTGAAGGCCCCCAGGGGCTTCAGGGAATTATTACTGTAACAATTGCATATGTAAACTCTTTTCACCACAAAATATTAAGAGGTTAAATGCTAATAGGCCTTTAAGATGGTTGGCTTGAGGTTTTCTTTATCTCCTGTTTGATGTTAAGCATTTGTTAAAAAAAAAAAAAAAAATCAAAGAACCGGGGCTGTGTGAAGAGGTTGTTATTATCCTTCATCTCAGGGAAATAAGCAGAAGACAGTTGCAAAATTGCTTGTCCTTATTATCCTGTTTCTTTTTAATAAACTACCTCCTTAATGAGCTACCGTTTTTCCTAAAATGTCTTTAGATGGAAGATCGGGACTGCTAATTGTTCTACTAGTTTTAACTATAGGGGAAAAAAACAGCAATAGCAAAGAAATCATGAATCAATGTTACAATTACCAGTTTTTAAGAGGATAAGTAAAACTCTGGAGCCAACTCTAAATACAACTAATTTAAACAAAAATAGGAAAGAAAATACTTTCTCTTAAATTTGTCAGATATACTTAGGTACATGTAAATGCATACCTAGCTATCTGGTAGTTTCTTCCATGTATCTTGTGAACCTGAACAATTTGGTAGCCAGTGTAATACAAGTCCCTTCTGGATGCCTTTCACTAACTCTTCCCCTTTGACAGCTCCCTCTTTACTCTTATGCTTCTCCTGGGTATCACAGTTGGCAGCTCTTTCTCTCTGTTGATCACTCTAACATAGATACCTCTATACCTGACTTCCCTAAGAACTCCAGACCACCAATTCCAGCAGCATTTTTAGAAATTTCTAATAGCTTCCCCGCTATTGTTTCAAACCCATGTGCAGAGCTGAGCCCTCTGTCTTCTACTGAAAGTTGTTCATTCTTCTATGCTGCCTAATTCCATTAAGGGGATTGACAAGCTTAGACCCTTCTGCTCAGACCAGGATGTTTAGACTCATCTTTAACTCCTCTCTGTCCTGCTCCTCTTTCAACCATTTAGTGGCTGTCTTAGTTAATCGAGCTGCTATGACAAAGGACCATAAAATGAATGACTTAAAAACAATAGAAATGTATTTCTCATAGATTCAGAGGCTGGGAAGTCCAAGATCAAGGTGCTGGCAAATTTGGTGACTGGTGAGGGCCGATGACAAAGGACCATAAAAATCGGTGACTTATAAACAATAGAAATTTATTTCTCATAGATCTGGAGGCTGGGAAATCCAAGATCAAGGTGCTGGCAGATTTGGTGACTGGTGAGGGCCCACTTCATGCTTTGTAAATGGCCTTCTTAGTCTTGATGTGTCTTCACATGATGGAAGGATTGAGGGAGTTCTCTAGGGTCTCTTTTACAAAGACACTAATCTTATTCATAAGGCCTTCACCTTCATGACCTCATTACTTCCCAGAGACCCCACCTCCTAATAATATCACATTAGTGATTAAGATTTCAATGTATGAAACACAACCATTCAGTCTATAGCAGTGGCTAAATCCTGTTGCTTTCCCTTTGCAGTCTCTTCATTCCATCTTCTTTGATTTCTTCCATTTTGCTTTGACTGCTCCTTTCATCCCCATTCCAGATGAGGTGCTCTGCCTGAAGGTATCTCTGGTACCCTAGGCTTACTTCCATCATAGCACCATTCACATTGCACTCTAACCTCCTTTACATTCCTGTCTCTATCTCCTAGCAAGAGCATACAAGAGGTGCTCAATAAATGCTTTTTGCATTGACCTTCTGAGTCACCTCTCAACCTCACTTCCTTATTAACTCTTGCTGAGGCTATAGGTGACCTCTTTTGCCTGCTGTCTTTTACCCACAAACCAAGCAAATGCAGTCATTTAATCACTAGTCAGACCACTTTCCTCATTTCCTACCAATTCCATTCTCTAAATTGTACTTTCTAATCTCTCTGCTCTCATTCATTTCAGGGAGAAATACCCTTTAGCCTGTCTCTACAGAACTGCTATCTATTCCTAAGGACCTTTTTCGAATAGTTTCTCCAAAAACTCTTCCCAGGGTGCCTCCTAGGCATAATTAATCTCCCCACATTCCACCTATATTCAAAAACGTTCTTTCCTACTTCTTTTATTGTATTTTTTCATTGGTCTTGTATTCAAGCTATTTTGCCAAGATTGATTTTCTTGCTGGATTGGGGAGCGTGGAGAAGGTGACTTTCTCATCTCTCTGTCTCCCACATACACGAAAGTTGCAAAGTGCTATGTGTTCAGTTACACTACTTTTACACGTGATTTCATGATTCTTGACTAACTGAGACACCGCCACAAAATAAAAAGCTTTAAGTTAGATTGAATCCTGTTTACCCCAATAATCATGTTAAGAATAAACTCTTGACATTTTAAACAATACTGACAACATAAAAGAATAATAGGGGTTATATCTGCTACCAAGTGTTTCCAGTATGATTCATTGTGAAGTTGTGAAAAGAATCTAACTCATGGTCTGTAATACAGCATGAGATACTTTGTGATCTGGGTAGCATTTAGTCTTAATAATTAAATTCTTAGTGATTTATATATTTCATTCTATAAAATTTAGTTAAGGAATTACTTGATACTCTTTCTTTTTGCGAACAATAGTAATATAATCATTCTTATTTTATCTAAAGTCTGTTATCCAAGATTTTGAGAATTAATGAGAAAATACTTTGAAACATTTCCTCATTAATCCTCCAAAGATCACTCTGCGATAGATTTATATAAATGATTAATTAAGGATTAAAAGTCCTTCACAAAGAAGACTACATCTCTGCACTATTCCTTGCCTAGCATCAATGAAAATTTAAAGTTATAAAATATAAAGAAGCCGTAAAATATTTTATTACTGCAGGCCCTAGAGGAGAAAGACAATACTGCTTTTTATTGTAAAAGCATAAATAAATATTGATCTTTGTCATGGCATATGGAAATACAGATTTCTAAAAGATCAGCCTTAGAAATACTTTAGCAAACTTTTATTCTAAATATAGTTGAAAGTATACTTTTCACCATACATCTTTTGAGGTCTCATTTTGTGTTTAAGCCTTATTTTTGGAACTCATTTTATTTACATCCTTTGAGCTAATGCTTGCTAATTTGCAGGTTATTAAGTAGATTGTAATTTATCAGGTAGAGTATATTTTTGGTTCAGTGATTCTTCTAGGAAGCGTAACTGATGAACCCTAATTATTTCTCAAAAGCCAAAGGAATTGCTTAACTTCATTCAGTTTATGTATATGGTAAAAGTTAAGAATTCTCCAAAATGTTCTAGATTTTGTAAAAAAAAAAAAAAAAAAAAAAAGCACGCTTACAAGACTTTCCAAATCTGAGTCCAAAATTAACTCCAAAGAACATATTAGATGAAACTGCCTAAAAGCATAACTACATGATTTAATAGCACTAGGATAACGTGGGTGTGATCCCAACAGAGTACATTTCCCTGGGCAATGCAATGTGAATAGCAGCAACATGTATAGAAAAAGCAGCATAAAAATCATGCATGCTGAATATAATTTGCAAAAAATGAATAAAATGATGAAAAATGTATACCAGTAGGGGGTAGATTCTGATATCGTCAAAGCATCTGTGGAATCAAGATAATTACAGCATTCAGAACTTGGGACAATGAGACACAAATATATTCCTATAATTTCCTAAGAAATAATGTATTTGATGTAAAGAAAAAGAGAAGGGAAAGAGAGATTATTAGCTGCCACTGATTACTCAGTGCATGCCAGATATCACAGTAAGCACTTTCAATAAGCTGTTATGAAATGGCCCAATGATCCTATGAGGTAGGTGTTATTAACAATATTTTTATATTTAAAAAAAACTAGATCCAGATGTCTACCCAAAACCCAAGTACCTAGCAGTTAACAACAGCCAGGAAAGACACACACACGTTGCCGGGCGCGGTGGCTCACGCTTGTAATCCCAGCACTTTGGGAGGCCGAGGTGGGCGGATCACGAGGTCAGGAAATCGAGACCACAGTGAAACCCTGTCTCTACTAAAAATACAAAAAATTAGCCGGGCGTGGTGGCGGGCGCCTGTAGTCCCAGCTACTCGGAGAGGCTGAGGCAGGAGAATGGCGTGAACCCGGGAGGTGGAGCTTGCAGTGAGCCGAGATTGCGCCACTGCACTCCAGCCTGGGTGACAGAGCAAGACTCTGTCTCCAAAAAAAAAAAAAAGACACACATCTATCTCCTCCCTTTGGGATTGTGTAATAAGAACAAACAACCCTTAGGTGTGACTCTGTGCCTAGTTGACAAAGGTGCCCTTTAAGTATTATATCACCATTTCATGGAACAGTGGGAGCTCACGTGCTTGCATTGAATAGACTGTTCGGGACAACCTGGACCTCTAGAGAGCTGAGAGATCAGACAGATATTCCAGCTTTTCCAACAGGGGCTATCAAAATTTTTCATAAAGAAGACAATTATGAGCTAAAACAAAGAACCTCAACATGAGGAGGTTTTTAGGAGTTAAAGCATGAGTTTTCGAGTCAGCCAGACTCCAAAATCCCAGTGGATATTTCTGAGATTCAGTTTTCTTGTCTGCAAAGAGTACATCATAATTGCTACCTTGAAAGGTTGTAAGCAGATTTAACAAAAATAAACATATGAAGGGCTCAGTATGGTATTTGGGTCATGGTGGGCTCTACATAAATTTCTTTAAAAAGAAGAGAAGGGGGAAAAAAGAGGAGAGGAGGAACTGCTGAGAGGCACTGTTTCCAGGTGCTTCCCTCAGTGGAAGCCCCTAAGGATAGCAGGCGTAAATCATTGTAGTTGCTGAAGTCCATAGGAAATGCTGTTGCAGCTGAGTGCAAAGGTATTGGGCTTTACCAACAGGGGTGACAACTAGTAAAAAATGGACCATTGCAAGCTGTGGAAAGAAATTGAAAACAAGACCACTTTGGAGCAAAATGCAGCTCTCCCTTATATCCTAGGATGAGACCCTTGACATTTAGGAAATGTGTAGTGATTATTGATTTCAATGCCTCACTGAATGAAGAAAGAGAGTAATCATTTCTACCAGGAAACCTGGTAGAAATGATGCTCCAGGGACTCGGAGTGTTTTCTTGGGCCAATTACAGAGACACTAAACAGTAATCTTGTCCTCAGATGTCTAAGGAAGACAGGCTGTAATTAGAAAGGAGTATTGATAAAGTGGTGCTGAGGTAAAAATAAATCTAGTCTTTGCAAGTCTAATTATTTTGGAGAAAATGAGAAAAATAAATTGACAAAATAAATAATGTTTGCATACACACGCATACACACACACACACACACATTTAAAAAAAAAAAAAAAACCCTGAAACTATTATACGTGATCTCTGATGAAAAAATAACAAAATCAACACCATAAGCATTCTTAATAAATAGTCATTTTGGAAATCTTTTCTGAAACTTTGAAATAGGCTTTTAAAATGTAATCATGAATCAACATGGCTGATACGGTTCAAAAAGTGTGGAACCCAGATGACTCACGGATAATCAGTCACTAAGTTCTCTCTATTTGGAGCTTTATTCTGTCTCTCACATTCAACCTCCCACTCCTTTCTACCATCCCAGTTCTGGGTCTTCTCTCCACATACAGAATTACTGAATTTATCTTCCAACTAGTTGTCCATACTCTATTCTCTCCCACCCAAATCATGTTGTATTAATACATGCTCCTAAAACAGGGGTCCCAACCCCTGGGACATAAACCAGTACAGGTCCTAGGCCTGTTAGGAACCGGGAAGCACAGCAGGAGGTGAGCAGCGGGCGAACAAATGAAGCTTCATCTGTATTTATAGCCTCTCTCCATCATTTGCATTTTGTTCTGATTGGTCATGGGGACAAACAGTTCAGCTAATCATGTATGAGACAAAGAATGGGAATTTGGAAGGTCTGCATCTGGCCTTGCCCTAGGTAAACAAGGAGGTCATTCCCAAACCTTATCTAAGTCATATGGGGAAGGGTGGTTCATGCAGTAAGCCATTTCTAATAACACAAACAATGGAGAGATTTCTTTCATCATTGCTGATATTGCTGATATCCAGGAGCACAGGGCTCAGGTAACATTTAACATGGCCACTTCCAATGGCTTTCCAGTTTACTCGGAGTAAACCCGTTATTTTTCAGTGGTCTATAACAGGGGTCCCCAAACAACGGGCCATGTGGCCTATTAGGAACTGGGCCTCCGTGAGTGGCAGGTGAGTGAGTGAAGCTTCATCTGTATTTACAGTCACTCCCCATCACTCGCATTATCGCCTGAGCTCCACCTCCTGTCAGATCAGCTGCAGCATTAGATTCTCATAAGAGAGCGAACCCTATTGTGAATTGCACATGTGAGGGATCTGGGTTGCGCACTCCTTATGAGAATCTAATTAATATTGCCTGATGGTCTGAGATGGAACAGTTTCATCCCGAAACCAGCCCCTGCCATCCGTGGAAAAATTGTCTTCCATGAAGCTGGTCCCTGGTGCCAAAACGGTGGGAGACCACTCTCCTAAAATGCAGATTTTAATGTGGTCAGTTGGAAACTTTCCAATTTTTTGCAGGGTAAAATCTAAACTTGTTCTGACATTCAAGGCCCTTCAAAACAGGACCCAACATTTCTCAAAGGCAATAAACTAGATCAATATTTTCCAATGTATATCCTGAGAAACACTGTCCTGCTAGATGCTTCATAATAAAAAAAGGTCCTTGTGACCAATCGTATTAGAAATGAAGAATAATATAATTATAAAAGAGCTAACATTTGTTAGGAATTTTCTTTGTGCTGGAAACCAAGAGCACTACACACATTATAATATTTAACCCTCACAGCTCTATGTGGTTGATTTACAGATAAGAAAACCAACCAAGACTTCGGAAAGCTAAGAAATATATCCAAGTTTACACCCTTGTTAAGTGTCAGAGCGGAGATCTGAGCCCTGGTATGCCAGACTGAGGGCTCTGAACTCTTAAACACAGAAATGCCCAATTACTTTTATGTGGGGTTCCAGGAGATTTTAACATATTAAAATCCCTGAGAAGTCCTGATGTGGAAAAGCTTTTGGAGTGTTATTTAAACTAATTAAACGACTTCACTATAGGAAATGTACGTCATGAGATGCCTTTTAACATCTCCACAAACCTGGGTTTCCAAATAGTCCATTTCAGGAAACAAACTGAGATTTCTAAGGCTCTTTTTACCTCCAACATTCCTTAATTCCTTTTTTCCTGTACTTCCCAATTCTCTCCTCAATGACTTTCAATTTATGTAAATAGTTACAAGTCCCTAAACATACTTTAGCTCTAACCTCATTTCTCATCCTCAGAAGCCGTCCACTTTCATCTCAATCTTATCAGTACCTTCCACCTCCTCTCTGAAGCCTTTCCTAACTGGCCACAAATACATTAGGTTTGATATGGTTTGGCTGCATCCCCACCCAAATCTCAAATTGTAGCTCCTGTAATCAGCATGTGTCATGGAAGTGACCCAGTGGGAGGTAATTGAATCGTGGGGGTGGGTCTTCCCATGCTGTTCTCATGATAGTGAGTAAGTCTCACGAGATCTGATGGTTTTATAAAGGGGAGTTTCCCTGCACAAGCTTCTCTTTTGACTGCCACCATGTAAGACCGTGCCTTTCGCATTCCATCATGACTGTGAGGCCTCCCCAGCCATGTGGAACTGTGAGTCCATCAAACCTCTTTTTCTTAGAAAGTACTCAGTTTTAGGTATATCTTTATCAGCAGTGTGAGAACAGACTAATACAGGGTTTATTCTTCCTCAGTGTTTCTGTGGCACTGGGCTGAGGTGACTTTGAGTTATATCCACACACAACAGAGATGCTGTATAATTTGCGTGTTAAGAAGTGAGAGCAGGAGGCCGAGGCGGGTGGATCACAAGGTCAGGAGATCGAGACCATCCTGGCTAACACGGTGAAACGCCGTCTCTACTAAAAAACACAAAAAATTAGCCGGGCATGGTGGCGGGCGCCTGTAGTCCCAGCTACTCGGAGAGGCTGAGGCAGGAGAATGGCGTGAACCCGGGAGGCGGAGCTTGCAGTGAGCCGAGATTGTGCCACTGCACTCCAGCCTGAGTGACCGAGCAAGATCCTATCTCAAAAAAATAAAAAAAAATTAAAAATAAAAAGATTGGCTTTCGGTAGTAGTCCCTTTTCCTTATTTCTTCCTGTGTGCATGTCTTCAGAAAACACAAGGACCTATGATTCAAAACTTTGAGTCCAGGGTCCTTTCTTTTTTTCCCTCTTTTACAACAGCATACATTGCGTTAAATCACCAGATACATATCCATATTTATGTCTCTTCCTGATTTTCACTGAAAGCTCCTTCGTGGTAGAGACCAGACCTTTCTGTTCCTGGTCCACTTACATAGTGAAAATTTTAGGTCAAAACTCAGTCAGATTCTGGCTTTTCCATTTCTAAACTGTACCAAAATAGCTACTTAAACAAGTTGTTTAACCTCTCTTAGACTCTGTTTCATCACATATAAAGTAAATGGAGAATATGATACCTAATTCATTGGGTTTGTGTAAGAATGAAATGAATTAATACAGATAAAGGGGGCTTTGCAGGATGCTTCACAATTTTAACTGTTCTATAAATGCTGGTTTTATTATTGTTGTTTTTGTAAATTGGCCACCTATCATGCTCCAGGCATTTTACTAGATCATGAAACCGAAGGACTAGGATGCAATCCCTGCCCTCTGGAAGTTTGTGTCTAGTTACAGAAGAGAAAGCATGCAAGTTAGGTGGACATGTGGGTCCAGCCTTATCCAGGGAGAGCAGAATAGGGATTGCAGCAAAGCAGCAATCCTGCCCAGCCCTGAAGGACAGACGAGAGGTAGAAGTGCTTTTGGGCAGAGTCAGAAGCATTTGCAAGGCACCTTGATCTGTGACGTGGCCAGAACTTGAGAGCTGCAAGTCAGTTCATGTGACTGAAATGTGATAGGTGAAGGGCAGGAGGTAAGCGGGTAAACTAGATCCAGGTACCCAAAAGTTTACTACGTCTCAAAGGCATTTAACCGTGAGCCCATTGTTAGTGGGGTGGAAGGAGGAAGGTCAACGAAGCATTTAAAGAATAGATGAATATGATCAGATTTATATTATAAATATAATTCTGGTTCTATTGTGGAGGTTGACAGAAAACTAGACTGGATTTAGGAAAAAGCTAGGTGAAATATGAAGAAGCTCTGAATAGGCAAACGATGGTCTATCAAATGGAAACTTACAGATCAGAGAAGATGCAATAGGTCTGAGTTGCAAAACAGAAATTTGCTGATTGCTTTAAAATGAATATAATGAAATGTTGTATTTTAACATAAAGTTATTAAATGTAATGTATTTAATAAAATATGTTATATTTATTATTTATAATTAATAAAATTATTAAAATATAAAACATTTTATTTAGTGTAAAACAAGTGTTCTATTGTTCATCTAAACTGGCTAGGATTGTACAAAGTAATTATAATGTTAACAAAGGAAAGATAAAGGCAATATAAACTGGCAATTGATATCGTAAATTGAAAAACTTGTTCCTGCTGTTGGGCCTAATCATTTCATTTTTAGTCGTTTCTCTTGAGAAAATCATATAAAATGTAGCAATACTTATCACAATTAAAAAGACAGAAATGGGTATTTCCAACAGAGGGAATGGATATGAACACAACATGATACATAAATGTAATCTAATATCTTGAAGAAATTTAATACACTATTATGTGTTTAAAACAGGGTTGCCAGGTAAAATACACAATGCTCAATTGCATTTGAATTTCAGATAAACAATGAGTAACTTTTTAGTATAAGCATGTCTCATATTATGTGGAACATACATAAACTAAACAATTTTTCATTATTTATCTGAAATTGAAATGCATCTGGGTGTTCTGTATGTTTATTTGCTCAACATGGCAGTCCTAGTTTTAAAGGATCTGCCACAGTACACTTTATATTACAGAAAATATATATAAATTATACTCAGTTATGGGGGGGAAGTATGCCTTGAAAATAGATTGTGAGAAAATACAGTGTAATTAAGTTATTGGTTACTAGCTGTGGAGGGTTTGAATATAGATTTTTTAATGTTTTTTTATGTTTTCCTACAATGAATATGAGTTATTTTTATTAGCAGAAAAATATGTACATGCATTTTATACATCCATATAGAACTCTATTCTGCTTTTAACATTGGCAGGGGTTCACACTTAAGAGTGCTATACGCTAGGATAAACACTGCTTCCCAATTTACTACTGGACTCAAAACTTTCTAAAGTAACTCCTCGTTCCTATGGAATAAAAGACTCTGTTTCAATTTTCAGCTTAAATATCATGCCGGTTGTAAGAACTTATCCACACACTGTATCTCAATTCTTCCCACCACCACAATCAATATCAATGCTTTCCTATTTCATTATTCCAGAGCAAACTCTTTTCTTCCATACCACTTAGTAGAACTTCAGTTTTGTTGAAAGAAAGAGTAAATGAATAAAGGGGAGAAATTAGATCAGAAATATTAGATGGCATTTCTCACTAGGCTTAACCTGATATGTATTTAGGTCCCGGTTGCATAACTTAATGGCCCTCCAGGACTGCCTTGGCAAGTACCAGGGTAGAAATACATGCTCCATAAAAATAAAGACCAGTAAAAATATATGTTTGTAGAGAAACTTTAGTGGACTCAGGAGTCGGAAAAGGTCTGTGAAAACAACAAAACTGGAAGAAAAGATACCAAAGCATCTTATAGCTTCCAGAATTTTTCCCCAGTGAACGTCAATGTTTTCCCTTGAAAGGTGATTTCTGGGGGATCTTGCTGCCCACACAGGTGGTGAAAACTGTATGCCAGGCTGTCTTGTTTAAGACATATTTACTTTTCATTTCACTGTATTTTAAATTTGACTTTATGGACTTACCATGGAAACCATAATTTAAAAACAAACAAACCTCTGTCTTTTCAGGCCTCATTTTGAGTAGAATATTGTTAGAAGCCTATTAGAAAGCAGGTCTAATGTGGACGGATCTGTGGTGCATTCTTTTTCCCATATCTTTCTTCTTGAAACCTTTTCAAAGCTGTTTCCTGACAATGATAGCAAAAGAAGCAATGCATTACAGGTGAAGAAAGGAAACAGAAACTAAGCTTAAAAAAATAGAACAAAGTGAAGAAAAATAAAGACAGGAGAAGATGAGGAGGACCAGGCAGGAAAGGGATAGGAGGGCTGAAGAGAGGAGGAATAGACAGAAACTACTAGTGTGTACCTAAATTACCCCTAGAAAAGTGATCCTATAGCTTCATTATTGTGTCATCAGGATTTCTAAAAAAGCCAGGAAGTAGGTGATGAAGGGCGAGAAAGAAGGTTTCAAGAAGAAAGGTATGGGAAAAAGAATGCATCACAGATCCATCCACATGATACCTGCTTTGTAACAGGCTGCTAAAAGGATTCTACTCAAAATAGGGCCTGAAAAGACAGAGGTTTGTTTGTTTTTAAATGACGGTTTCTATGGTAAGTGCATAAAAACTAATTTAAAATACAGCGAAACGAAAAGTAAATACGTCTTAGACAAGAGAGCCTGGTATACAGTTGTCATCATCTGTGTGGGCAGCAACGTTCCCCAGAAATCACCTTTCAAAGGAAAACATTGATGTTCGCTAGGGAAAAATTCTGGAAGCTATACAATGCTTTGGTGTCTTTCTTCCAGTTTTGTTGTTTTCACAGATCTTTCCCCATACCATCTTTTTTGAAACTTATTTTCTCTCCTTTCATCACCTACTTCCTAGCTCTTTCTTTCTCCTTCCTTCTCTTCCTTCCTTCCCTTCCTTCCTTCCCTTCCTTCCTTCCCTCCCTCCCTCCCTTCTTTCTTCCTTCCTTCCTTCCTTCCTTCCTTCTTTTCTTTTCTTTTCTTTTCTTTTCTTTCCTTCCTTCCTTCCTTCCTTCCTTCCTTCCTTCCTTCCTTCCTTTTTTCCTTCTTTCTTTCTTTTGATGGAGTTTCACTCTCATTGCCCAGGCTGGAGTGCAGTGGCGTGATCTAGGCTCACTACAACCTCCGCTTCTCAGGTTCAAGAGATTCTCCTGCCTCAGCTTCCCAAGTACCTGGGATTATAGGCATGCACTACCATGCCCGGTTAGTTCTATATTTTTAGTAGAGACGGGGTTTCTCCATGTTGATCAGGCTGGTCTTGAACTCCCTCCCTCAGGTGATTCACCTGCCTCAGCCTCCCGAAGTGCTGGGATTACAGGCGTGAGCCACCGTGCCTGGCCCTTCGTAGCTTTTTCTGAAGTCGTGATGATGGAATGATGAAGCTACAGGTTCACTTTTCCAGGGGTAACTTAGGTACACACTAGTAGTTTCTGTCCCTTCCTCCTCTCTTCAGCCCTCCTATCCCTTTCCTGCTTGGTCCTCTTCATCTTCTCCTTTCTTTATTGTTCTTCATTTTGTTCTATTTTTTAAGCTTAGTTTATGTTTCCTTTATTCATCTGAATGTATCGCTTCTTTTGCTTTCATTGTGAAACAGCTTTATAGCTTTTGTCTCTAAGGATCTTTTATTCTAATTCACTAAAGCAGCTCCACACTGAGAGGCAAGCTAAGTGGTCCTCAATGCTTCTAAATTCTAACAGATTTAAAAGTCACTTCTTGCACCCAGAAACAAGAGACAAGGAGTGTTTTCCAAAAGGTTATTGAGCGTATACTAAAAATGTCATAAGACTTTTTGTTCCCAAATGTTTTGTTTGTAATTTATTAATGATGACATAAAGGACAGAATACAAATCTATTGACCATACACTGGGTTCAAACAAATATGTGAGGCTCATATGCTGAATGAATTAGACATTTGAAAGAGCCAGACTGAGTGCAGGACTCAAAAGGCCACATAGATATTCAAGAGTACTTTGATGAAATTTGTTTTTCTCTACTCTATATATACCTAGAGTTTTTGTGACAAGAAATGTCAGAACCAATTTTGAATACGAAGCTCAAAATTTGTTTTCTTTTGCGAGAATAACACTCCAAAACATCATTTGAATTTTGTGTTCCATACTGTTATTTCAACATGTTTTTAATGACATGCCATAATCTTTGAAGTCTTCATTATTTTGTACTTGTTCAGTTCATCAGAAGTGTCAACCCCACTTCTTTTGTTTTCACTTCCTAATTTTAGATCCAGAAGTCCCCCATCTTTACCCACCACTACCATGGCCAAGTTTCCAGACTGTGATTTATTGTTAATAATAATAATAATGCTCATTGTGAAAATGTCAAACAATAACTAATGGGCTAAATTGAAAAGTAGAAATTTTGTTTCTAACTTCCATTCCACGTCCCAGAGGTAATAGCAGGTGCAGTTTCATGTGCTTCCTTTAAAAAAAAAAAATGATAGCAATTAAAAACAGTTAAACATGTAAAAATTCTGGCTTGGTGGCTCATACCTGTAATCCCAGCACTTTGGGAAGCTGGGGCAGGTGCAGATCACTTTAGCTTAGGAGTTCAAGAACCTGTCTCTACAAAAAAATTACAAAAGTTAGCTGGGCTTGGTGGTGTGTACCTATACCATCTACTGTGTTTGCCTAGTCCCAGCTACTCCAGAGGCTGAGATGGGAGACTGATTGAACCTGAGAGGCTGAGGCTATAGTGAAAAGTGATTGTGCCACTGAATTTCAGCTTGGGCAACAGAAGGAGACCGTATCTTAAAAGAAAAAAAAAAGTAAAAACTCTTTTGGCACTGATGATAAACATGGAATGTGTTCCCTTCTTAGCAGATGTCAGTCTTCCTTATTCTTCTAAATGACCACAGTCCAGGGCATTGCATGCAAGTACCCTGGTTTCTGTGCTTTATCTAACAAGCCTACCAAGACCCATTAGGGCTGTGGCTTTTGCCATCATCACAAACAATGGTAAAGATCTTTATATAAACATATTTGCACATTTGGGGGTCATGGCACACTATAGATTTGTGAAAACTGGAATGATTTGGTCAAAGAATATATGCATATTTTATTTGAAAACTGTTTCCAAGATTTGTTTCAAAGTTACTATGCGTCTTTCACTTAATATCGGGACACACATTTCTTATGTCATTAATTTAAAAATTTCTATTGTTAATGAATGAATGCCATTTTCTCACACATATGCCCCATAATTTATGCAAGCATATCCTCCTTTAAGTGATGTTTGAGGTTCCCAGTGTTTGCAAAATTAGTGTCCTTGCTGAAATCTGCTTGTCTTCATTGTGTTTACACATTTCATTGTGTTTACACATTTCATTGTGTTTACACATTTCATTGTGTTTACACATTTCATTGTGTTTACTGTGATAGAACTAGCAGGGCTGATTATTACTTCTCAAGTTGAAGCCCAGAATTTTACGTATTTATTCTAGAAAATGGTATAAAAGTGTTTTCATTTTTAAAAGGTCAGATTTAATGTATTTATGAATATTTTTAGGAAATATAGAATGCTAAATGGAGGCCCAGAAAAGTTGTTTTTATTTGGAGTGGGGATGTGAGAAATCTACAGTAAATAATCACAGTTACGTCTGAAACAAATTATAGTACATAAAATTTTGAATTGACTATAAACATGCTTTTTGAATCATAGTGCTACGATACCATTATGTCTAAAATATTATTTGACTCACCTACGGTAGGCAAGAGTTTGGAAAATTCTGCTTTGTAAAAATGGACACAAGGGAAAAAAGTCCTGTATACACTAACCTGTGGAAGAATGCAGCAGGGAGCTTGCTTCCTGATCACTCTACCTTAGAGTTTATCAAGAGTTGCATCAGTGATACTCAGAGCTGGGTAATGCTTCATTGTGGGGCTGTCCTGAATGTTGTAGGATGCTTAGCAGCATTCCTTGGCCTCTGTCCCTTAGATACCAGTAGCAACCCCAGCCGAATCGTGACCATCAATAATGGCTTTAGACACTAACGGATTTCCCCTGTGGGCAAAATCTCCTTGGGTTGAGTAGAGCTTCCTGTACAGTAAAGCCCATCAGGTCCCACACAGGCTGACAGAGCTTCAGCTTCGTAGTTCCACATACTTAAGAACTAACGGACAACAAATGATCAACAGGCACTTACAGAAATTTCACATTAAAGACAAAGTGCATAATGAACAAAGAGATGGAAAAAAATAAAGCAATATAAGAAGCAGAAAAAACGTTCAAACTACACTATTATAATATCTTCAGGGAGATGAGATTAGATAGAACATCCATGAAATAATAACACATTCTTTTTAAAATAAGAGAATAAGAAAGACATGTTGGTTATTAAATTATGATGTTTGAAATAAAACTTAATAGAAGGGTTAAAAGGTAAAATTGAGAATTCCTTCACAATTTCAAATAAAAGGGAAAATAAATAGAAAATGGAACTTTAAAAGTAAGATTTGGGTATTGATTTAAGAGGTCAAAATTCAGAGAAAGTAGGGTAGAGGAAATTAAGAGAATGAGAGAGAGAGAGGAATTCCCTGCATGTAATGCTTGAAAAGCAGAATAACATCAGACTTTTTGTGGCCAAGAAAAGTAAAAAATAATGAAATTATGTCTTTGAAATTTTGACAGAAAATGATGTTTTACTAAACATTTCTAATAAGCCTGGTTATCAATCAAGCATGAAGGCAAAATTAAGACCTGATCACAAATGTAGTCTTCACAATGTACCTCCAATGCATCCTGTCTTGGAAAAAAAAAAAAATCTGTTAAATATACTTCACCGGAATGAGGCAGGATCCAAATAACAGAGAGTGGCCAGAGAATCTCCAAAATAATGATTAAAGGGAGCTTTCATGATACAGCAGACCTAGACAACAACGAATTCCTATTGGAACACAAGGATGAAGGGATGTAAACATGATGACTCCAAGGGAAAGAACCAAACTAATAAATTATTTCATGTGCTTGGCCTTATTGAGAAGAAGTGTGCAATTCTTTAGGTGACTGAAGGGGAAGAATGTGTGATAGCTATCTGCACTAAACTAAACAAATGAGTAAAAGTATTACCTGCCTTAAAAAACAGGGCTGCACAAAAACATAAAATAGTTTATTACATTCCTCCACCGTGAACCATATTTAAAGAGTTGTAATCATGAAAATACTGATGGTTGATCTTTTAAAAATTGTGATAAAACAACATTGGAAGAATGACAGGAGTACCAGAAAAAGCAGGTCCATGGTTTGTAAGTGAGCTAAATTCTCCTTTTGCATAATAGACAATGTCAAAAGAAGAAAACCAAGACAGTTAGTGTGAACATAATTTTTAAAAGTGTCTAAATGCCAAATGAAATATTAATAGCTAAAAGAGTTAAAAGCAGATGAGCTGGGGTTTGAGATCTAGTAATCTGAAAGGTAAAATAGAAAACCTCTCTTTTTTTGTACAGTGAGCTTGTAGTTTTGTTTATTAACTCTAAGAGTACGAACTGATTTAAAAATCAAAGCAATTCTGGGCAACTACACATAAAAAGTTTTGGGGTGCTATTGACACACATGATATATGGTTTTTGGACCTCCACCCCAGACTTACTGAATCAGAATTTCTAGCAACAGATCTCAAGAATCTGTATTTTTATAAAAGCTCTCCAGTAGAAGCTTATCAAATTTATTTGTGGAAATCACACATATAATGTTCAGTTACTGAAGGTCTCAGAATATGATTTACAAAAACAACATAAAAATAGTTTTATGGTCCAGTATTTGTAGAATATTTGAGTACATGGATTCACAGACACATGTACACACATAGATACACAGACATAAATACACAGGTACTGTCAAGAGTTCCCTTAAACTCAGACAAATCAGAATCTTTATAAATCTTTATACAGTTGCCCATCAGTATTGGAATACTGCCAGCAGACCACATATTGAGGTCTTTGTTGTCATAAAAATTTCACCTGCTGGGTAATTAGTTTTGTTCTGTGTTTAGCATAGCACATAAATCTTCAATTCCAGACCCTGGATAGTGGTAACATAAATATAAATAGTCTGCCTAGGGGGCATTTGACTGCTCTGTCTTTACAAACAAGGGGTTCATTAAAAGCGTATGACTTAGTTTCCCTGAATGTTTGCTATTGCTTCCTCTCCTGTAGTGTTTTTTTGTTTCCTACAGTAAACCAAAGAACATAAGTTACACCTGCACAAAGCGATGATTTGGAGTCCAAGATGTCATGATAAATGAGGAAGGTTATAGGAGGATGAGTCATTGCACCCACACCTCATGATGGATGACTTTGGGGAGCTGGGGTGGATCTCTAGATACCCTGGATTTTGATCTTCAAACTAGGCTGGGTCATGGAGAGCTAATAAATCCTGTTTTACTGTTGAATGACAAACAATAAATTAGACAATATACACTGCTAGAATGTTTTTAAATTTAATTTCTTTAAAAAGTCCACAATTAAAAATAAAATATTTGATTATAAAATGTGAGGTACAAAATAGCCTACAACAAGAATTTGGTGGAGGAAAAAAGATGAAGAAAATATTTTCATATAAAAACAAGTGGCCAGGTGTGATGACTCATGCCTGTAATACCAGTAATTTGAAAGGTCAAGGCAAGAGGATTGCTTGAGGCCAGGAGTTTGAGACCAGCCTAGTCAACATAGGGAGACCCTATTGCCACAAAAAAATAAGACAATTAGCCAGGCCTGGTGGTGCACACCTGTAGTCCCAGCTACTGGGGAGGCTGAGGTGGGAGAATCACTTGAGTCCAGGAGATCAAGGTTTCAGTGAGCCATGATCATGACATTGCACCCCAGCCTGGGCAAGACCCTATCTCTAAAAAACATAAATATAAGTAATAATTAAAAGGGCAATATTACCCAGACAAAGACAATACAAAATTAAAAATTGAAAAAACAATATCTCTCAAAGATTTTGATGCAAAAATCCCCAACAAAATATTAGCAAGCTAAATCCAATAACATATTAAAAAGAATTATACAACATAATTGAATGGACTTATTCTAGATATTTAAGGCTGGTTCAAGATTTACAAAGAAATTAATGCAATCCAACATATCAACAGGCAAAATAAGAAAAATTCATATAATCAAATACATTTATGCAGAAAATACACTTGGTAAAACCAAACATTCATTCATTAGAAAAATTCTCAGCAAGTTAGGAAAAGAAGAGAATAAGTTTGATTAAGAGTAAGTGCAGCCGGGTGTGTTGGCTCACATCTGTAATCCCACAGTTTTGGGGGCCGAAGAGGGCAGATCGCTTGAGTCCAGGAGTTTGAGACCAGCCTGGGCAATATGAAGAAACCAAAAAAAACAAAACCCAGGCGATGGCATGTCCTGTATCCCAAACTCAAAGGCTGAATAGAGAATCTTGACCCAGGAAAAAAAAAAAAAAAAAAAAAAAAAAAAAGAGTAAGTACAAAAAGCTACAGTTATCTTAATGATGAAAGACTGAGTGTTTTCCCCATAAGATTGGGAACAAAGAAAGACGTTCTTTCTCATTTCTATCATTCAACATGAGGCTGAAAGTTCTTGCCACTGCAATAGGCAAATAAAAGAAATAGACAAGTGAGAGATTGGAAGACATAAAACTATCTCTATTTCCAGATGACATGATTGTCTTTGCAGAGAATTTCAAGGACTCTACCACAAAAGTGAGTCACATACGTAATTTAAAATTTTCTAGTAGCCACCTTAAAAGAAATTTTAAAAAAACCAGATGAAACGAATTTTATAATATATTCTATTAACTCCATATATCCAAAATATTATTTCCAATATGTGATAGTTAAAATTAATGTTTTTCTATGTTTATACTCTCTTCAATATTCATATATTCTATTTATATCATACTCAATCTGGACCAGCCACTGGCTCTTTCAAATGTTCAAAAGCCACACGAGGCTAGTGGCTACTATATTGAAAACTATGGATCTAGATGTTCTTTTGCACTGTTTTTTTCACTCTACTATTTAAATTTTTTTAAATATATAAATACTTAAATGATGCAATAATTACCTAACTCTCCTCCAAATTACACTCATGTCTCAGCTACATGCTTTGCATTTAAATAAATCACATTGCCAAAGGCGTTGTCAAGAAATAATTGCAATCCAAAGGTCACAAATCCTACATACCCTCCTGGTGTGGCACATAGTTATCTTTGACCCATTTGTGGACATAATTTGTCCCTATGGTTCAAGTCATTCAGGAAGGGAGCTCAGGTGAGGGCTTGCAGATCTAAGATGAGGACGGAGCTGGTGAGGAGAGGCAGATGAGTTCCCTATTTGTCAAAATTTCTGTCTTCTGGACTCTACTTCCTCCCTGCAGGTGGGCATTCTTCCTTGCCCTTGTCTTGAGCCAAAAGACAGAGAGGCATCCAATTATGCTGTCACCTCCCCAGGTTGGCAGTAACAGCAGCAGGCTGTAACTCTGCCCAGGGCTCACAAGCTGCAGCTAGAAGGTTTCCAGCAGTCAAAAGGCTTAGAGTAGATAGCCTCTTATTTTCTCCGGAGTCCCCAAGAGGATCATTTAGACACCAGGCATCTTACTCATATGCTGTTGGTCTCTTAACAAACCCTGGCCCAGAGTGAAAGTTAAAAGTCCTTGATTCTTATTCTTTCCTCCACAATGTGTCTTTATGAAACATCAAGTGAGGTCCCTTTATGCCCTGCACTTTCTTCCTTTGTAAATGAAGAGCAATATATAATAATCACCGGTATTTATTGAATAAACACAGTGTGCCAAGATGAGTCCTGAGTACTTTATAGATGGTTTCTCATTTATTTCTGCCTATAAACCATGAGTTACGTATCATTATTTCCACATTACATAAGATACAACTAAGCTACTCAAAAGTTACAATACCTGCCTGGGCTCTCCCAGATAGAAAAGAGCAGAGGCAGAATTCCAACTTCATTTGTCTGACTACAAATTCCAAAACCTGAAAGAGCATTCTCAGGCCTAGCAAGATAATAATGTGGTGCTTATCAGAGAAGAATTGGGAGCCCAGGTTAGCACCCCCACCCAGTGCAGACAAATCAAAATCATCCTTTTCAGCCTCAGGCCCCACCTTTGATGTCAACTGGCCAAATGCATTACTGCTGGACTTGAAAGAAGCCTTCCAGTCTTACTTTCCCAGTGTGAGGAGACAGGAGTGCCCCCTACATTCAAGTACTTCTTGGAAATTTCTTAGCTGTTGACTATCATTCTGTGAGGCTAGAAGAGAGGGCAGTGGAACTGTCAGTAGTTTAAAATACATCATTCCTATCAATAATGATTCTTGAGCCTTTTTAGAATTCATTTTTTTATTTTTTTTATTTATTTTTTATTATACTGTAAGTTCTAGGGTACATGTGCACAATGTGCAGGTTTGTTACATATGTATACATGTGCCATGTTGATGTGCTGCACCGATTAACTCGTCATTTACATTAGGTATATCTCCTGATGCTGTCCCTCCCCCCTCCCCCCACCCCACAACAGTCCCCGGAGTGTGATGTTCCCCTTCCTGTGTCCAAGTGTTCTCATTGTTCAGTTCCCACCTATGAGTGAGAACATGCGGTGTTTGGTTTTTTGTCCTTGCAATAGTTTGCTGAGAATGATGGTTTCCAGCTTCATCCATGTCCCTACAAAGGACATGAACTCATCATTTTTTATGGCTGCATAGTATTCCATGGTGTATATGTGAGTTCTGAAGTTTCTCAAGAGAGTGATACGAAATAAATTCTACCAAAAAAAAATGTAGAATTTATTTTGTATCACTCTCTTGAGAAACTTCAGAACTGCCAATGCTGTGGCTAGGATCCTTTGATCCTATGGGGAGGTGTGCAAAGAAATTGTGGGTTTGGCCCCTTGAATATATGACTTCTGAGACTGCCAGGGTGGAGTGAAGGGCTTTTCTATGAAGTAAATCTCCTTCAAGGAGAATGAGATTTTGCACCAATGAAAGGCCAGACTCTGCCACTGAGCAGAGCTGCAGGCATGGCTTGGCAGGAGTGGTATCATGAGCTAGCTGCTTCTCTTGTGCAGCCCCTTAGCTCCCGAAACAAACTCCTCTGAAGACTTTCATGCAATTGTTCTGAAAGGCAGTGCTGTGAACTGCCCTGATATTTCACAACTGAGTAGTCCAGCTGCAGTTGGGAGACCTGGGTATTTTTCTGGCACTGAGAGGAAATAAGAAATACCTGGGTCCCCATAGGAACAGCCGCTGGGGAGTCACTTCCTAAAGGAAGGAGAGCTGACAGAGATGACTGCTGATTGCTGTCATTAAGAGGTTCCAGGGAGACCCTGGGAGCCCCTGACATAGGACCTGGTACTGCAGAAGAGATGAGGCAGAAGGAGAACATGCACTGTGTTTCATGGGCAAACATCACTATTGAAGAAACCAGCCTTCTCTGGGTGGGGAGAGGGTCATTCTTCATTGTCGCCTTCTCAGAGAGAGCAGAGGAACTGTTATTCTATTACCTTTACTTTCTCTAAAAATTGAAAAATAGGCCAGGCATGGTGGCTCATGCCTGTAATCCCAGCACTCTGGGAGACCGAAGTGGGTAGATCACTTGGGGCCGGGAGTTTGAGACCAGCTGGCCAACATAGTGAACCCTTCTCTACTAAAAACACAAGATTTAGCCAGGCGTGACAGCACTTGCCTTTAATCCCAGCTACTCGGCGGGGCTGAGGCAAGAGAATTGCTTGAGTCTGGGAGGCGGATGTTGCAGTGAGCGAAGATCATGCCACTGCACTCCAGACTGGGCAACAGAGCAAGATTCTGTCTTGAATAAATAAATAAAAATGGAAAAATCACTGCCTTCACAGGAGACGAGGGGGTGATGAACTTTAGCGGTTTGATGTTCGAGCTTGAAGATGGTTAAAGTCTTGACATGATAACTGAAATCTTAAATCCAGTAATGGCCAAGTTAGATCCAAAGAAAAACAATGTAAATATATAATCAGAGGATTATTATTTAGTTGTTAATTTAGAAATGAAGCAGCTTGTTATCCTTTTAATATTAACATTAGTTGTTTGCTAAGTTTTCCATGTAAAGGGTACCCTTTTCACAACAACAAAAATAATTTATTGTTGGGTAGAAGTCTTCTGGAAATAGCCAGTGATAGCCAATGTCTAACAAAAATTCTCAAAAATGCCTGCCAAAGGCTTTAAGTTGTTGCTATTGTGTTTTAACTCGCTGTTTTCATTGTTATTTCCCAGACAGATCTAACGTAAACTCCTTATACAAATGCCAAGTTTGTCACATTTATGCATTGTTGTAAGAAACATTTCTTAGTTACTTGGCGTGTAGCTATGGAACCGACTCCTGAATTATCGCCAGACTGTGAGGGATTGCCGGGCTTGGAAGGCAGTGTGAAATCATGGGAAATAACACAAATTTGAAGGCAGACAGGTCCATTGTGGGCATCCCAGCTCTG
Organism: Hylobates moloch; assembly: GCF_009828535.3. Taxonomy (NCBI): domain Eukaryota; kingdom Metazoa; phylum Chordata; class Mammalia; order Primates; family Hylobatidae; genus Hylobates; species Hylobates moloch. The sequence continues at coordinate 16,156,726 of NW_026652289.1, forward strand.
CCACTTACTGCTTTGCTCATTTCTATCGCACTCTTTCATGCCACTATTTTTTCCTGCCTGGGCTACCATGATAGCACTCGCATTGACCTCTCTGCTTCCATGTTACTTTGATGCTCACTCATTATCTACACCTGCACTAGTGTTTTACATTTGAAACTGAAACAATGTTACATCCATATAACCCCCCTGGCTTAAACCCCTCCAGTGACTTTCAATTTTACTTTAAATGATGAAATCTAAAATCCTTCCCGTGGATTTGCATCATCTGTCCCCCACCTTAGCTCTCTTACCTCATCTCATAATAATCTCCCTCTTAGTCCTCATCCCATCAACGCAGAGCTCCTGGCAGTTCCTCAAATATAACAAATTTATTCCAAACTCAGGGTCCTTAGACTTTGACTCTGTGGTGCCTAAAATACTGCTGTCTCAATGTTTATGTCTGCCACATCTCCATCCTCCTGTTCTTGGTGCTGAGATTTTTGTAAGCTACCTGCCTCTCTCAGGCACTCTGCATCCTATCACTCTACATCATTTTCATCATAGCATTTATCATCGTCTGAAAATAAATTATTGATAAGCCTTTTGATGATTGTCTAACTTTATTCACTGCAATGTAAGCCCCAGAAGAGCAAGAATTGTATCTGTATTTTCTCCTTCTGTATCATCGGTGCGTAGGCAGTGTCTGGTACTTAGGTGGGGCTAAGCAAGTATTTCAGAATAGATGTGTGAATGATTTTCAGTTCAGCAAAATGCAGCACTGGGATCAGCCTGATTTTGTGTGTGGCTTTTTATTTCACAGGTATTCACTGTGTGTTCGACACACAAGGGGCATTGCAGTCATTTGAGAGACTTTGTAATTATCATGTGATCATGTCACATGCCATTTCTCTGTATTTCTCTTGACTCCCCAAAGTTTTCAACATAATTGGCTACTTCATTCTTCTGGCTGCTCTGATGCTGTATGCTAATAATTTTCCACCTAAATCACTACCAGAACTTCTCATTCTCCTCTGCTGGTTCATCTTCCTCCACACAGTCTCTGGGGCCAGACCAGGGGACTGGGGTCAGCTATGTATCTCCCGCTATATAGTCTCTCTGAGTGACTCTCCCAGCCCCATGATATTAAACACCCACCACTGGGCTGACTTTCATTCCACAACTAGCTCCAACACTACTTGTCCCCCAGAAATCTAGACATATATTCAAGGGCCAACTTGGAATCTCTACACTGATGTTTACATATGAATCTGAAAGAATATTTCCAAGATTAAACTCTTGCTTTTCTCTCCAAATATGTTTCCCCCCAATTCTAGTCTTCCATCCTTTACCAATTGTTCCTCAAACCACCCAGTTGTTCAAGCCAAAATTTAGGAGCTGCTCTTGATTCTTCTAGAAAAAAAAAATCTCTCCCATTTCATCTGTCAGAAAAACCTACCAATCGTGTCTCCAAAAACATCACCAATCAGTTAATTTTTTCACCTTCTCCATCACCATCAACTCTCATCTGGGTTGTTTATTTGGTTTCATAACCTTCTGACTTGTCTTGGGTTTCAAGTCTTTCCTATGCCTCTTTCCCCAGCTGATCTATTCTCAACCCCTATCCCTAATCTTCTAAGAACACAAACTAGAACATCCCCCTAATCTGCTTAAAACCCTCCTTTGGCTGCTCATTACAGACAAATAAAATTCAAATACCTTATCATGAGCTACAAGGCCCTCCTGGCTTCTGCCTGCTTCACTGGCAATATACTGTACTTGGTCTGAGATGCTGGGCTTTTTTCTTGTGTCAAGTTATATGCTGCCTTTGGCCTAGTTATTTTCTCTGCTGCAAATCTCTTCCTCATGCTCCTTCTTGATATTCAGATCTCAGCTTAAATATCACTCTTTAAAGATGGTATTTTTGGCTGGCCATCTGAAGTTGCAGACAGACTGTATAGTACTTCCTGTATTTTAATTATCTCTATAGACTTTGTATGTAACCAATATTATTCTTTTTTATTTTACTACTTTAATTTGTGTCTCTTTCACTCCATAATAAAATATCTCAATGGGCTGGGAATTAGATTTTCACCACTGCTTCCCTAGCCCTAAGGACAATGAGTGGTATCTCACAGGGTTCCAATACATACTAGTTTGATAGTTTGAGACTACAAGATGACTGTGTGACGTCAGATCTAGAGCCCAAGTTCAGGTCTTGAAAAGGCCCAAAGTGCCCTCAACAGCTCATGCCCTGGTTTGCAAAAGTGACTTAGTTCTCCAGGTAATGATTTACTTTTTGAATTCAAAAGTCAATTCTAAAACTCCGTTTTTAAGAGGCCTTTTTCTATGATGCAAATATCCCTGGATGAAGCATTACTAAACCATTCGCATCTTCACATGCATTACATCAGTTCAGCCAGCTAGTTTCTTAGAAAAATCTCAAATGAGTGACCCCTTGACTGTTTAACTTTGATCAAGGAAGAGTGAAAGGAATGATCAGAAGTGTGGTCCTTGCTGGGGAAGACAAATGAGCGACATCACTCCCAGGGTCCTTGAACCATCATGATCCTCGTTCCTGAGTGCAACTAAAGTAAATAGATGAGAAAACATCATTTCCACTATTTTACATATAATATTTCCTGACAGTCACTTATTCACTGTTTATAATGACCAAAGGGGCTTATATGTTCTTCACGTGTGCCTCCATTCTCTGGGAATTTTTTCTACCTCATTCCCCCACCCCAGTCCATTCCAGGCATAGTTAATTTCTTGTTTTGTTTCTCATTATTTTTGGCAGGCTATTTCTTCAAGGCCTCTCTTCCCTCTACCTGGAAAGCTCATCTGCCAAGTGTTTGAAAGCTCACTCCCTGATATCATTTGGATATTTGTCCCCTCCAAATCTCATGTTGAAGTCTGACCCCAAATGTTGGAGGTGAGGCTTGGTGGGAGGTGTTTGGGTCACAGGAGCAAATATCTCATGAATAGCTTGGTGCTATCACCAAAGCAAAGAGTACATTCTTGCTCTATTAGTTTATGTGAGAGCTGGTTATTTAAAACAGCGCAGCCCCACTCCCTTCTCTCTCTCTTTCCTCCTCTCTTGCCATGTGATGCGGCTCCCCTTCCCCTTCTACCACAAGTGGAAGCTCCCTGAGACCCTCACCAGAAGGCATCATGCTTCTTGTACAGCCTGCAGAACCATGAGCTACATAAACTTCTTTAGTTTATAAATTACTCAGCATTAGGTATTCCTGTATAGCAACACAGATGGACTAGGCCACTCACTACTGACTTCCTTCAGGCCTTTGCTCAGATGTCATGGGGGCAGTGAGGACAACCCTGGCCATCCTATTTAAAATTGTAACCCACCCACACTGCTTCCACAGCCTCACCTATTCTTTTTACTGTTCTTTTAATTTTTGCCTTAACATTATCTCCCTCTGACATGCTGTATGTTTCACTTATATGTTTGTTTATTGTCTTGATTCTTCCACTAGTATGTAAACTTCAGGAAAGCAGGGATTTTAGTCTGTTTTTCTTTCATCTATTTTCCCAATGCAGAATGGATATTTAATACACGTTGATTTGGTGAATGCTCACTGAAGAGTTTGCTATCAACATGCTAATAGATGGAGGAAATCAGACATTCCCATGAGTCATACGCAGTTGACTAGAGGAAAAGCATAGTTGGCCTATTTTTCTCCAAAAAGCTGGATTGGGGAGATTAATTTATAAAAGCACAGTAAGTAGAATTAGTAAATACTTTTACTACTGAAATGATTCTCAACTGGAGGCAATTTTGCCCCCAAGAGATATCTGAGTACTAAGAGATACTTGCCTTCCTAATAAAGACTTTCAGAATTGACTTTTGAATTCAAATGGTAGCTGGAGGACTAAGTCACTTAGTTCTCAGTCACATCAGAAGTCATTCTTGGCCAAGGGTGCTGCCAAATATACTACAGTGTACAGAACAGTCCCCAACAACAAAAAATCATCAGAACCAAAATGTCAATAGTGCTGAGGTTGAGAACCCCTGTACTGCTATGTAAATGTTAAGCCTTTTCTTTCAAGTATTGAGCCTTTACTTACTTGAGAGGAAGATTCATTATGGCACAAATGTCATAGTTACTTTCTTGGAATTGTGACGGTGTTAAAGATAATGTAAAATATTTTGCCAGTAGAGAATGAAGAAAAATGGTTTACTTAAACTGTTCAATGAGGCTACAATTCCTTTTATATTAAAAGAATATTTTCACTACTTTTGGAATGACACAAAATAGTACTTTAAGAGTGAGAAGATATGTTGATTTTATGCAAATCTTAAAGCTTTGGGAAATATGATCAGAATGAATTACATTACCAAAAGGTTTTTATTTAGACACTCTACATAGTTTATTGATAAATTTGGTATATTTATCAGAGAAGTTTTATAACTTAAAGAAGCACTAAAATAAAAATATATCCCTACTGCAATTTCAAATGTAACTTTGAAATATAGTAATTTGACACAAGTGCCAAGATAGAAAAAAATATTCCTCAAACCGACATAAGAAAATATTCTCCTATATCATAATGAAATAACATAACACTTTACTTTGTGTAAAGCATTCATCAGTTGAAAAACATTTTGATAAATGTAAACTTTCCTAAATGATTTGCATATTTATGTGGCTGTTCCTTCATTTGCTTCAGCTTTCAGGCCACATTTATTTACTGCCTACGATGTGCCCACTATGAAGAAAATATCAGTAGTGCCCTTGAGTATCTTCCAATCTAGTAAGAGAGACAAGATGTACAGAGAACAGAGGTAGGAAGTGGAACTGATAAGGTGCCAATGAAGTTTAGCCGGAGGTTGCAAGTTGAAGGAAGTCTGCAGAGTACATAGATTTTAATCTGAATTTTGGGAAATGTATAGAATTTCTACAGGTAGGGGGCCTTCCTTGTAGGAGGAACAGTGGGTAGTGGTGCCCAAGTTACTCAGATGCAAATAGTAACAGTCACTATTTGCACTTGAGTGCGATGAAAGTGAAAAGTGCTCTGTGGGAAAGAATTAACTATTTAAGTAGGGTCAGATTCCTAAAGAATTTGAATGTCAAGCGTCAAGGTAGAAGGAAGAAAAGAAGTGACAAAGCAGCATTAAAGAAAATCCTTCAAGAATAAAAGAGATGTGAGGTGAGGCTGACATTAGAGACAACTGTGAACTTAGTGCTGACAGTGGGAATGGAGGGGTGGGAAGAAATGTGAGAAACTGTGGAAGGAGAAATAGTCAGACTTGAAAATTCTTCCATAGAGGTAAGAAATCAGGGAGAAGGATCAAAGATGGCGCTGATATGTCACATCTAAGTAAGTGAATGGAATGGTAGTGTCTTCAAGAGAAACAAGTATACCAGGAATCAGTGCAGATTTGGGGAAACAGATAATATGTTTGATTCTAAACAACATGTATTGAAGACAGGACGTTTCGTCCAAGGGGTGACATCAAGATTTATGTTGTAATTAGAGATCACCAGTTCAGAAGAGAAGTCAGTGCTAAAGATGCTCTTCTTGGAAATGTTCAAGTAGCTAAGAGAGTTGAGGCTATGGGGTAGACTAGTAGCCCTGGCTCTGGAATAGGTGCTATGCATGAATCTCCTCATAGCTCATGAAGTTAGTTATTAGATTCTGTTTTGTAGAAGAGGAACTGTGATCACACAGCTGGTAGGAGGGAGAACCAGGACTCAAGCTAAAGTCATTCAGACTGTGGCATTTCCACTGCATTATAAGGCTAGAAAAGGGAGCAAAGGTAAAGAACAGACTGAAAGTGAGATCCTAGAAGATGCCATGTTATAGGAAGAGGATGTTGTTCACATTTATTGATTTATCTACCTTTTGTCTATTACTGCCTTTGTAAACAATCTGTGTTGCTCAAAGATTGCTACTCTCTTGTCTCAAAAAAATCATTTCTAGGCCGGGGGAGGTGGCTCATGCCTGTAATCCCAGCACTTTGGGAGGCCGAGGTGGGCAGATCACTTGAAGTCAGGAGTTCGAGACCAGCCTGGCCAATGTGGTGAAACCCTGTCTCTACCAAAAATACAAAAGTTAGCTGGGTGTGGTGGCTCATGCCTGCAGTTCCAGCTATTCGAGAGGCTGAGGCAGGAGAATTGCTTGGACCTGGGAGGCGGAGGTTGCAGTGAGCCAAGATCTTACCACTGCACTCCAGCCTGGGCAATAGAGAGAGACTCCATCTCAAGAAAAAAAAAAAAAAGAAATCATTTCTAGTTGATTCATTTTTACAGACTGATCTGTAAAGCAAACAAGCTAAGAGTTTGTACAGACTGACAGTAATAAAAGGTAGGAATAATATTATTGGCATCTTGAATTCATTTGTGTTAATATCACAAGTAAAAGTTTGCTCTAAAAGTCTGCTCTACTAAAATATTAAATTTCATGCTGAGATACTCTCTGGCTTTTATACAAACATTGTTACTTGTTAGTTACCTTGTAATAGTTATACTATTTCTCCTGTTATATTGAAGATTCTCACTTCAAAATGAGCTGAAGATGTGACTCATGAGTTTACATAAAATGAAAAAAGTAGTTTTGGTTCTTAATAAAGAGAATTTATGTGCCTGGTACGTTGCTAAGACCAAGGAACTGGCAGAGTCCAGATGGAGGCCAAGAATACAAGATGTTATGAGCACTAAAGAAGGACTCCAAAATTACTTTCATCAATAACCTGTGGCATCTGTGTGTCACGTTATCCATTCCTGGGATTCGTTTTTTGTTCGTTGCTATGGTGGTGGTTGCCCTTGTTGCTTTGAATAGGAGTGGCCAGGGGAGAGGATATCTGAGATTGGGTACAGGGTGTGTATGCAGTTAGAACATTACGGCTACAGCAGTATTATCTTTAAACCTGAACACGTTAGAAATGGATAACACCCATAGCCACACATCGAAAAGATAGAGATTTTCTAAATACCCTACAAACTGCTTAATTTGTAGCCCTAACAAAAAAAAATTTACATCTGCTGAATTATGTTCATATCTGTGAGATTTAAGAAATGTTACCCAGGATCTACATAAATATTCCATTTTTGGCAAAGAGAAGATGATTTTGATTATGAAAAAGAGATAACAACTATTTGAGATAGTTTTTAAGGATCTTCTGCCAGCAAATGTTAATGCAGTAAGGAAGATATCATGATCCTTCTGAAAGTCAGCGAAACCGAACCAAAAAGGGATGACATAAACTTCACGGGCATATGCTATTTTAAGATTTGCACAGATTTCTGCACACTAAAAAACGTGAGTTTCACGGGGGCTGTTTGTTCTCTCACTCCACACACATATGAGAGGGTGAGAGAGAGTATCTCCAGTAACAGGGGCCATCCGCTGTTGGGTTCAGCCATTCTCTCTTAGAGGCACCAGAGGGCACCAGAGGGCATGAAGATCAGAGCAGCAAGCCCCTCTACACTCTGCATCTTTATGCTAGCTTCCACCATAATTAACACCTGCAGAATCCTGGGGTAGTTTTCTCACCATGCGCTTGAAATGTGCCAGCTTTTAAGAACCCTTATCTGCACTCATTTAGAATTTAAGGCACACTCTCTCAGAGGTTAGCTGAGAAATGGGAGTCAAGGAGTTAAGCAGAGGGAAGGGGATAAGCAGATGGACACATTGTCTTCGGTGGTTAAGAGGAACATTGCTAAAAACAAACCGCCTATCTCTTATTGGCCTTTCCTCCTTCCTGACATCACTCTACACTTATCCTTACTGAAGTAGTACATAAGAACTGTATCTGACGCTCTAAGGAAGGATGGGCACAGGAAACAAAGTATAACAAAGGAGGCAACATTACAATGACTTAGAGGATTTAGTTTTTAAGAGCTTTTCCCCTATTGATGGATGTTCGACTGATTTTATCTCATCATCAACCTTGGAAGCTATTAGCAAAGGAAATTGCACTTACCATCTGCGATGTCCTGGCAATAACTTAGTATTGTTCTGAAGGTTTAATTCAAATCGATTTAATTCAGCAAACATTTATTAATCTCATGAATGTTTGGCATCATGCTAGAAGCTAAGAGATACCAAGATGAACAATGCAAAATATTTTATTTTTACTTCAAAGGTTTTAAAACCTAATAAAATACAAGAAAAATATTAGGAAGTACAATACAGTCTGGGACATGAAAAGAAAAAATATAAACAATATGCTTAATCATTCATTTATTCACTTAATAAATATTTTAGCAACTATTATATGCCAGGAACTATACTATGTATGTTTGTAGACATTGGTTAACAAAACAGATTTGGGTTCTGTTCTGCCTTCACAGAGTCAGTTTGGGAAATGACAGAGTGTTATGATAAAGAAACATTTGGCATGGGAGAAAGTTCTGAAAATCTATTTGAATAGGGTGGAATAAATGAACTTCCGTAAGAGACTACATTTAAGAAGAATCAGTGCATCCTAAGGATTAGGAAAAACACATTTTACATATACCAAACAGCTAAGGTGAAGATCATGGAAAAAAAATATATACATATTTTTATATATACAACTTGGTCTATTTAAGGAACCCAAAGAAGGCAAGCTGTAGTACATGTAATAAATGGTATGCAAATGCCAGGCTAAAAGAGCCTTGTAGATGATATTAAGAACTGAAGAAAGAGAGAATACATCTAGCCACAGGGATCCACAAATCTTTACAAAGAAGGTTTCCATTTGAGAAGGATGAAAAAGATTTTGACAAGCATGATATTATAAAGCAGGATTTCTGGATAAAAGCAATGTTACGAGCTTAGACACAAAAGTGATAGTCTGTGTATGATTTAGACTCTAACAAGCATCAAGGTGTGAGTGGAGGATTCAATTGCACTAGGCAATTGAATTGTTTGCCATGAGGCTGGAAGCACAGGTTGGAAAACATAATGGAGAACGTGGATAAATTACTGGTTCATTAGGGGCATGAAGGGAAGTCACAGACATTATTACTGCCAGACAGTGATACCGTTGGCATTCCAGCTCAGATAGTCTAATTTGGCAGAAGCATGTATTGTACATTGGCAGGGACAGAAAGAGAATTTAGCATCTCTAGATATCACATTGATGGCATTAGGGTCTTAGGGTGGTAAAAGTGCAACGAGAAGCAGCGTACAGATAAAGTCGTTGCCAAGGCAAAGTCTGATTATTGGACTTGAATTGGCTGAGAGGACCAAGTTAGAAGAAAACTTTTAATAATAATAATGATAACTTACATTTAACCCTGGGTAACTGAGAAAGTATTAATGCTACTACAAGTTAATTACGGCTAAGTAAAGCAATGGTGAATTTTATGTGTATACACATACACGTGTGTGTGTGTGTGTGTGTGTGTGACAGAGAGAGGGAGAGACAGAGAAACAAACAATAGTGTTGCAATCTGAATAAAGAAAACAAAATAATTAGGTAGTATCACAGCAATACTGTTGAGAATGATTAGGTGTGTTCTTGAAAGCATGATCCAGCATCCCGATGCAACCAATGGAAAAGTGGAAGTCCAGCTAAGGATTCAGAGAATGCAATGATAATTGATTGTTTCAAAGATGTTTGACTTGATGTACTAAAGAGACAACCAGCCATTGCAGCAAAGATACAGAGCCCAGAAATAGAAATATGAGAAGATTATGCAGAGAAAAAATAGTTTCGTGTTTTTGTTTGTTTTTTGAGACGGAGTCTCACTCTGTTGGAGTGCAATGGCCTGACCTTGGCTCACTGCAACCTCCGCCTCCCAGGTTCAAGGGATTCTCCTGCCTCAGCCTCCTAAGTAGCTTGGCTTACAGGCTTGCACTACCACGCCCAGCTAATTTTTGTATTTTTAGTAGAGATGGAAGTTTCACCGTGTTGGCCAGGATGGTCTCGAACTCCTGACTTAGTGATCCGCCCGCCTCAGCCTCCCAAAGTGCTGGGATTACAGGCATGAGCCACTGCTCCCAGCCACAATAGTTAAAGTATAGAAACAGTGAAACTGCTGGGAAGAAACTTACAAAAGAAATAGAAGATGGCAGGAGAGAGGCAGGAAGACAAAATAGAAAAATGATGGGAAGAAGAAGGAAAAGGACAATGGGAGTGAAGAGAAGAGCAGAGAGCTAAGAATTACACCTCTAGCAAGCCCCTCTAGCAAGCCTTAAAATTATAAAGAAGAGGAAAATGGTTCATTAAAGGAAAGAGAAATGGAGAAGATAAAGTATCAAACAGGCAGAATGAAGAACAGCCAGTAAAATAAAAAGAAGTGTTGAGAAGAGAGTAGGAGGTCGATTAAACAAGGTCAAGTTCACAATTTTATGCCATACCCTTACTCAAATATATATGAAATCTTGACATATGTATTTGAATAAGGATGGGATATATAATACACATGTATACACATACATATGAAAACTGGATGGAGAAAAAATTTTATAATGAAGGAAACAAACACAAAAAAACACAAGAAAATAATTATAACTTGAAACCAAAAACTGTAAAGAATATTTGCCAACTACTGTCAAATCTGAACCAAAATCAAACAGAATAACAAAAAGAAAAAGCATGTCTTCTCATTCTTTAAGCAGAGTGCAGATTTTCCTCTACAAAATGTGTCATAATCCTGCAAAGTCCTGCAATGACGTTTTGAGTAAAGGAGGAATATGTAAGATAAATCACAGAAAAACAATATGGATGTCCTTACTGCATCCCAGAACACCTCAACAGAATGACAGGACAAACGCGTGAAGAAGAAGCCTGCCTGCCTGCCTGCCTGCCTGCCTTCCTGCCTGCCTGCCTGCCTTCCTTCCTCTTTCTTCTTTTTTTTTTTTGACTGAGTTTCTCTCTCGTTGCCCAGGCTGGAGTGCAATGGTGTGATCTTGGCTCACTGCAACCTCCACCTCCCGGCTTCAAGTGACTCTCCTGCCTCAGCCTCCTGCTGGGGTTACAGGCACGTGCCACCACGCCCGGCTAATTTTGTATTTTTGGTAGAGACAGGGTTTCTCCCTGTTAGGCTGGTCTCGAACTCCCAACCTCAGGTGATCTGCCCCCCTCGACCTCCCAAAGTGCTGGGATTACAGTCGTGAGCCACCGCACCTGGTCAAGAAGCATTTCTATTCTGTGTCTTCCATTTTCTGTTTGGCCAGTGGGGAGGAGGATCCAGGGTGCAAAGGAGGCTGAGGAAAAAAACAGGAAGTAGTGACCATACAACGTACAACCAAAGGGCCCGTGAATCCAAAGACTTCTTCAGAGCCCTACGTTTTTGGAAGGCAAAAACAAGATGTTCCCCTGAGACAAAGCATGTAACGGGGTGAGTGAGAGGGTTTTCAGACCACATGCTGAATCAAGGCTGCAGTCTCTTGCCACTCACTTCCTACTTTACTTCCCCTCCACACCCAATTCTTCAACAAACTACTAATTCCATAGAAAAATGAAAAATAATCTCAAAGGATCCGCCATGGAACATGGGTGTAGATAGTGCCAGGAAATTTAAAGAGAAAAAGAAAAATAAGCAAAAAGCAAATGAGAACAAGTACTCCAAGAGGAAACCAAAAATTATGTTAGACAAATAACTTTATTTTCTCAAATAAATTGTAGACAAGATGGTCTCCTGAAGGAAGAAGCAGGGATGATGTCAATGATAAAGGCATGCAAATGAGAAATAAGAAAAAAACAAGGAAGGGAGTTAATATAATTAACAAAGAAATGAGAGTAACAGAACATTTGAGAGAAAGCAAGCCACATTTGAGTAACCAATGCAGAATTAACAGAAATAAAAACCACAGAAACATGACAGACAGGCTTGAAAAATCTCACAAAACAAAATAGCAAAGAATGAGGATTTTCAAATGACCATAAATATGGTAATAGCATTGGTAAAATGGCAATAATGTGTTTTACCATAAATGTGGTAAAAGACATAAATATGGTAAAAGATGTTTGGCATTTTTTTTCTTAATGAGTATTCCTGTAAAAGAGAACTCCACAAATGAAGGAGAAAAAATAATTCCAAGAATATAAAGGAAAAAAATGTGTTTCCTAAAATAAATCAATTGTCATTCTAGATAGGCACCCTATATTTCTGGAAAAATTTTAACATTGCAATCATCATAAACATATTCTAGTGAAGTTATTTAATTTTAAAGATAAGGAAAATATCTCACATGAGCATGCAGGAAGGAATAATATAAATGTCCTTTGATTTATCTTTCTGCACATCTCATATCTGAAGACAGTGGACAGTCTTATAAATTTTGAAAGCAAGAAAAAAAATGTTATACTCTCCTGAATTCCCCTTCTGGTATAGACAAGTATTCTGGAACAAAACAAAATTTTCCTGGAATAATTGCATGATAAGAATATCCAGAAGAAAAAAAGATACTTGTAAATAAAGAATAGAGCCAAGATCAATCAACTATGAAAAGTATTTATATAAATGCTATAAACTTAAAAGATATAAAAATAATGACGTACTATAACTCACCAAAACAGAAAAGTAGCAAAGTAAATGAAGTGAGAATATATGTGAGGGTATTGAATGGTTTTACAAAGTGAGGAGTCCAGGAATGTAGTCTAAAGTTGAAATCTGCAGTAAAAATCCATAATGTGTCTAATATTCGTGTTTTTGTTATATTTTCCTTAAATCAGAAGGGATTTGCAGTAGTTAATTAGCTTGCCTTGAAGAAACTTTTACTTACATTTCAACAATTCCTATAGTTTCACTTCAGCATCTCTTTCCTTAATTCATCTAAAATTAAATGTAATAGCTTTATTGAAGAAGAGACGTATAAGACAAATCAGCAGTCAAAACTTGGGGCTTGAGTCCTTACTTTACTGGCATATGTAGACCCCAGCTGAGAGTTTAACTTTGACCCTCAGGTGTTAGTCCTACTAGGTATTAGCTGACATCAGATATTTGGTAGCACTGATTGAACAGTCTAAGAACTGCAGGAATATACATGTTGCATTTAAAGGTAAAACAAATCAGGGCTCTAAATCTGCAAAGGTTTTTTTTTTTTTTAATCATATTTATAGGAAATAAAATAAAATTAAGCCAAAGGAAAAAAATGCAATGGCAAAGATATCTATTAGAGCAAACATCAAATTAACACCAATAAACCACTGAGTGCATACTCTGGAGACAATTGTGCCTTTCCAAATGGCGTAATGAGAGTGTGAGTACAACTCACACTGTCACTCTCCTGTCAGAAGATGACAGTTGCCTGTATCAGTTCTACTCCCAGAGCACTGACTATCACAGAGTGAAAACTTGGATGTGACAGCACCAACTTTCTGCCCTCCGAGTAGGAGTCTGTGGGGACTGAACCAGTCCAGAGGAAGAATCATAGTTCTAGAAGGAGTGAGTGTGTAAATTTAAATCATCAGCAAAGCAGAGCCCGGTTACTGAAGGAAGGAGAGCTGGTTCCAAATTATCTCCCTCAGTTAGTCCCCCTCCCCAACCCTGACAAATGAATTAATTTATAGGTCCATTTCTGCTAAGTTAAAATGCATCTATCTTCTCCTGGGATTTTCTTCTTCTATAGAAATGGAGTTTTCTCCCTCCCCACTGTCTGCTGAAGCTTTCAACAGGAGCCAAAATTCTGAAATAAGAAATCCTTTAAAGTATCAGATCCACGTGTCCTTCACCTAAGAAAAATATATAAGGCCTTTTACATTTAAAAAGAATCTTACTTTCAACAAATTTCAAAATATTGGCACAGTTGGAGTTATGTAACCATCAACCAGCAGTGTCATATCTGTGTGATGTTTCATATCTCAAAGCATCCATTTGCTCTTCATTGTAGATCAGATGTTAGCTCTACTTTTTGAGAAAATTACACACTAAAAACAAAAATAAATGAACCAAAGCAAACAAACCAACATTATAAGTCCTCAAAAAGCCAAGTTACAATGTGAGCAGAATTGGGTTGAACTCAGGGGTCCTGATTCAAATTCTAGGTATGTGTCACTGTCTTGCACTGCAACAGTCATTACCTGGGATCTCTGGAGGGCATTAGCAACCATCATTCACCAATCCAACAAGTTGTTAAAATATGGTACTTTGACAACGTGAGCCTACTGACAACCTGCCCACGGACTCATTCTCATGTTCTGTGGATATTTATTAAGCCCTACTGAACATATACCATTCATGAGGCTAGGGAGTTCAGAACTGAGAACACAGATGGAATAAAAAGAAGGTAAACAAATAATTGGATTGTAGAGTCAGAAATATATAATAGGAAACATACTCAAATATCCTTTACTATACATACCTTATCGCTGCACTATTCTGCAATCAGTCATTAAATGCAACATATGATCTCTGGAAAGGAAGCCTATAGGGGTATTAAACTGTGAGTGTTATTGGAAATGTTCTTCACAGAGTGCAAAAAATCATCAACATTCGTGCTGTATTGAATGCCAGCATATTAAGATTTCTTCCAGGTAGCAAACTGTAGAGCTAAAGTTTATGATAAAATAATGACGTAAAAAGTTAATGTTGACTTGTCTGCCAAATAGTTTGGAGATATCACTGCCTGATTTTTGCTTTTCTTTTGTTGATTAGAATGACAAGAGTAATGAATTTTCAGGGTTGGAATTGACCGTCCTACGTGAGAAAAGATATTTGAAAATCTAAGTACCAAGAACATATTGCTCTGCCAAATACTGAATGCATGTTCCTTCGTCTGAAGCTAACAATCTTAAATTAATTCCAAAATATGAGGACAAAAACTTCTGAAACTTTCTAGTAAGCTTTCAGAATTTGAAATGTGCTGACCCACATCTAGTACAGATATCTTTTCTTCGCTTCCTTTTATTTCTCCATTTCTAAATTCACTCCATATTCCTAAGAACGAACATAAGCATCCCCTTGCAACAAATGCTTTATTTTCCATTCTCAGTATAGTTGCAAATTACTATGAAAATAAACAGAAACAGGGAGATGAACTATATTACATTTCTGGTTGTCTTTTCTAACTATCAACCCAAACCAAAAAAAAATACATAGTCTTTTGAATATTCACTTTAAAAAGCAAACCATAGCCTGAGTGATTCAAAACAGCAAATTTATCGAGATTATTTGTAATTGGCTTTGTAATGCGTTAGGTATTTTTGGCAGATCACACTAGTGGGTTTGCTGAGGCAAAGCACATAGAAAAAAGGGATCATCTAGAGATTTAGAATATTCTATACTAATTCACCCAGAAAAAAAATAAACATCTGATCATACAAGACAGAGTCAACAATTAAGTCAAAGAAGAGTTGCACCTGAGAAACAGTCAAATGTATTTATAGAGATTTGAGTGTTGCTTATTTTGTAGCTGGGTGAAGGTAGGCATTTGAGATGAGGCAACTGATTGAAGCAAACAGAAACCATTGTTTCTGGAAAATGCTTCCAAGAGGGAGGGGCAAAGAGAGAAAGCAGTTGTAGAGGAAATAGGAAATTTGTCAAAACTATAAACAAAAAACAGTATATACCCTGTCCGTTCTTTTGCAATAATGATGACAAGATTCTCCAATAGAGAGTGGCATATAGTGAAGCCTGACTTGTCAGAGGTCAGATATATTCAATAACATATTTTGGCTTGACTTTTCAATGATTTATGTTCCTTTGTGAGTCTTGACTATATGTGGATCAGCTCATGGCTATAGATGGAATCATTATTCTAATTTCAAAGAAAACGGGGCAAAAGAGTGAATAGGGAAGCTCACATTTATTAGCACTATTGGAAGAATAACTACTTAACTTCTTAGAATGTATCAGAAGTATTGTTCTCAAATTAGAGGCAGTCTGACATCCTCAGATGGAGATTAAAATAATTATAAAGTGTTTAAAAATCTCTGCCATGGGATCTAAATTTGCAGTGTTTGCCAAACAGAAAGAAGCCATAGACAAGCTTAGACAATTTTGATGCAGACTTTACAAATTTAGAAGCATTCAGTTGCTTAACTTGGCTTATTTTTGCTGAATTCAATAAAGGCATATTGATTAAGTTATTATAGCTATCATCATCAACTTAAATATTACTGTCCAATTTATGGTAGTGTGTACACTATACAATTTCATAAAAATTAAAATGTGTTTAATATAGCTTTCTTATTTGCTAGTATAAGTAAATTTTTAAAAGAAGAAAAGCTAAATATTACATATTTTTTCTAGATGGTAAACAATGCCAAACCATCCAGTGTAAAGTTAAGTTCGGTCAACCATTATAATCATCCAGTTGCTAAGCCATGTCTAATTTCCATTTATTTTTCAAGCCAAATCTCCATGTTTTGGCTCCATGTTTTTTTTTTTGTTTTTTTTTTTTTTTCCAGCTGTTGTGTGTATTTTGTAAAATTGTGTCTATCAGGTAGGTGGGTTTGGTTGCTGTTTTCTATAGTGTATTATTTTTGGATTCAGCCTTAAGCTTCTTGTTCTGCATTGAGAGTTATGTTGATATTTCAGCAAGAGACTACTAGAAAACGTCATTAAGTGTTCAGACACAGTGTAAAAAAATATTATGAGCCAAAACAATTACTGAATTTATTTTGTAGGAAACCATTGTCTCACCACTTTTAGCCCTTTGTCAAACTTGATCCACCCTCTGAAAGGCTGTTTTGAAACCATTGTTTCTATAGGTTCGGTATTGATTTCTCAAGCTTGCAGTGGGCACCCCCTTAGGAAGGGTATTTCAGGGATTCCAGTGGGATAAATAGCTACAGTTGTGCCTCATCCTCCCCTTGATTTCAAAGATTCTCAAAAATTATGTGTAAAAAAATACACGAAAGACAATGCTATTTATAGATTATAAATAGCATTGTCCCTTCTGACGCATTGCTAGAAATATGAAATGGCAAACGGTGATTTTTAGAAGAATCTGCAAGACGAAAGTTTTAATATTATTCCTGAACACTTTGAGACTTCAGATCCCCTTTCCTAAAATCATGTTTGTATTGCTGGTGAGGCATATATTCCAATCTTATTTGTTTTCTTATTTTTCAAAACTGTGAGTTAAAAATAAAAAAAAAAGACAGGGATGAAAACATTTTCCCCAAATTACAGAATCATCTAATTTCAAGGCTTAAAAAGGACACTGACTCATCAAGTGCAACATTATATTCCTATTTTTCAATTCCCACTCCACACCATCTGAAAGTCCATCCCCAACTTCAAGGAAAAGCAAGTCCATACTTGAGCATCACTGACCATTAAAATATTTCTTGATAATGTCAGAATCTGTCTTCTTTAAGTTTCCACCAATTTGTCTTCATTCAAGTCCTTGAAACTGTATAGAATAGTCCACCTTCCTTCCACATAAAAACCTTTCACACTACTGAGGTCAACTATAACCTTCTCCACCACCAGCAAGATTAGTGTTCTTCATACCAGATATTCCCAATTTCATCCACTACTCCTTATAAGATATCAGGATGAGTTCTACCTTTGTTGCCTTTCTCACAAATTTACCCTAAATTCTTCTAGAACTACAAAACCCACGAAGTATTGTCTTACTCCAGATATGGTCTGAACAAATAAGTGGGACTATCACTTTCTGCGTATTAGAGTAGGATTTTTGCATTTGTCCCCATAACATCTCACTAGTGATTCCGCCTAAGTTTACTATCAACTAAAATCCCTAAGTCATACACATACTACCAAGTCTCACTTTTTCCCTTTTGTAACTGTCTTATATTTTTTAGTCCAAGAATAGGATCTCACAGTTATCATTGAAATTCTAGACTATCAATATAGTCTACCAAAAAATTTATATTCTAATTCTTTTATCCCATGTTATCTGTTAGTTTTACAAATATTTTGAGTAACTTTATGGACAAAGCCTTTACCTAAACTACAACTAGAAATTCCCTGGCCAGACATGGTGGCTCATGCCTGTAATCCCAGCACTGTGGGAAGCCAAGGAGGTGGATCACTTGAGGTCAGGAGTTCGAGACCAGCCTGGCCAACATAGTGAAACCCTGTCTCTACTAAAAATATAAAAATTAGCCGAGCATGGTGGCACTTGCTTGTAGTCCCAGCTACATGAGGCAGGAGAATCGCTTGTACCCGGGAGGCGGAGGTTGTGGTGAGCCAAGATCGCACCACTGCACTCTAGCCTGGGCAACAGAGTGAGATTCTGTCTCAAAAAAAAAAAGAAAAGAAAGGAATTCCCTATAGTATGATATTTATTCATTATTTTGTACTCTTCAAGTATAGTAGCTTACTTCGTTTAATAATTTGCCTAAATTCCTTTTTTTCCATCTTGTTCACCAAATAGTGAAAAGGAATGTCAGATTCCTTCATACAATTTAAGCACCACCAAATAAATTCCTATGATCTGTGGGGTTAGTAACTTGTGACAAAGAAGGTGAGGAATTGTGTTTTCATGTTTTCTTTTTTCAGACAAACCATGCTAGATCTTTGCAATTGTTATTTTATTATGAGAGATTACAGGACATCCTTTAATAATTTTAGAATCTCTGCTGTAATCAGTATCAAACTCAGGGCTTTGGCTTGTGAAATCCACGTTATTTTGCGGAAAACTAGATAGTGATTTGCCCTTAACCAGTCTTCTATTATTTGCTGTGATTTCTCTTAGACCTACTAGTTCTGCTGTTTCTAAAGTCTTGCAGGCAGGCAATATCTTGGAGTTCAACCCCGTTAAACTAGGAGCCAGAACTCCCGGAGAGCAGCAGAAGAGTGAGTAGGGGCAGCAGTCACTTACAACTTCTTAATCCATCATGGATTTCAGTTCCCACTTACTAATAACTGTTTCACTTTTTGAGTTTTTTTCAGTACAAACAAGATGGAAGCTAAATGGCCAATGAGGAATCTTTTTTTTTTTTCTTTTCTGTGATATCCGTCTTCACTGAAGTTCTTCAGAGAGCTTTGGTGCTCTTCATACTTTAAAATACAAAACTATCCTCTTGGTTGTCCAATTCAGTTTCTGTCCAACCCAGTTGGTTAGAACTTTGACTTCCAGCAGCCCTCCTATAGGCTTCTATGATACTATATTCACTGTTGAATCAAGGGCTGGTTCCTCTTATCCTATTATGGATCCAATGAGCTTTTAATGCAGAAATTCTTTGAATGGGTCTTTTGCAAACCTGCTTATTAAGAAGTTTCCTCTTTTCTCCTTTACTGAAATCATTTAGAAACATATAGATAAAATTTCACTCTTAATTTTGAACCATCTCCTCTCCAGAATCTTAGTATATGATCAAACCTATTCCCTTTCCAAAATTATGAAATTTGCCTTTCTACTTAGAATACTGGAAGGTGGATTTTAGTTTACCCAGAAATATAAAGTTTCTTGGGGCAAAATATAGAATATTGGGGGCTTCTCCACACTCGGAGCTTTGGAAGCCACACTGTATAAGACTATTGTGTGTTTTTACCCGAGTACTACTAATGTGGAACAGTGGCACTGTTTACTAAACAGTAAGTTTTTTATATTCTAAATCTTATGACCACAGTGGGTCTGCTTTCAAGTTTGATATATTTATAAATGAATGTATTTTCATCTGGTTTATTCTTCATATATTTTAAAATATTTGGATTTAAATATGAACTATATGCTCATAAGCTTGGCTGACTCTAGCAAAAAGTAGTCTTCTATAGGAAAATTGTCTTTGTTTCCCAGACCTCTCCTTGCTGTCACTTTCCCCCATTGGTGGCTGCCTAGCCCTCTTATTCTTCAGTTTCTCAGTGCTCTCATAGTCCTGCCTCCTGTGACTCTAACTCAATATAATCACATATTTATTGTATTCACAATGAGTTATAAATATCCAGAAGTTGTTCCTCCTTGGACATATCTATGTTAACAAGCATCGGATGCTGCTAAAGGCTTTCAGAAGAGAAATGAGGAAGCTCGTTGTCAATCACTCATTTATTCTTTTACTCAATAAACACTTGTAGAGCCTTCCCTATGTGCCAAAATGATGTCAGGAAACACAAGATCATTGCAGACGAAGTTCCTGAACTCTAAGAACTCTCCTTGTAGGAGAGAGAGATACCAGAAAATATAAGGGATGTGAAAACCAGAAGAGATTAATTTTGAATTACAATTTCAGATTAGCTATCCAAAAAACTAGAGAAAGAACATCCCATTCAGAAAAGCATGTGAAAAGGGTATGAAATAGCATTTCAGATTTTGAAGACTGCATCAGGGTGTATTTATGGTGAAGGGTCCCATGTGCCAAAGCAGCTAGAGAAAAAGCAGGTGCCGGATCATGAAGGACTTTATGCCTAAGGTGAGATTTGGACTTTATCTCTAAAACTATGGGCGATATCAAAAGCATAATTTTCTTGTCTCCTAGAGACAAAATGGCTTCTTCTTTCCTCTCAACCCCCATTTTAATAGAAAAGAATTTTGAAAGAAGACAGCTAAGCTTTATACTTCTACACTACCAATAAAATTACTTTTTTTAGCATTAAAAAAGGTATGGACACATTAGAATTTAACGTAATATTGGTCTGATTTCTCATGATGTGAGATTTGTGGGCTTATGATAGCGTCTGTGTAAATATTATATATATGCAACATTACACATGTATATGTATGCATTATTTATCTATTAAATATATACTTATCAAAATACCCAACTTTCATGTTTATAAACTTATAATTCACATGCAACAATGGCAAATCAGAGTGGATCTTATTTGTAATCTGCCTAGCAGAAAATTTATTTAGTATACATTTTACTATAATTATCCTAATAATTGTTCCACTGTACATAGGGACTTTTCCCAGAGTTGAGTAAATTGGTTAGGAAATAAAAGGAGCTGTACTGCATAAAAATAACCTAAAATTAACATCTGCAAATAAGCCAGGGGACGTGTGTCTGTCTCTGTGTGTCATAAGCATTTCTAGAGACTGATCATCTGACTTAGTACTTTTACGTAGCTATCCTTTCCGTACTTGGCCCCAAAAGAATGTTATTTCTCATGATTGGTTTTTCCATTGTATTAAAACAGAAAGAAATAATACAGTTTTCTCTTAAATTTCCCAGTGCCTCAGTTCAATTTCCTGCTGGTTGATTTCTGCTTTCTTTTTATATCTAAGAAATTATACCCTTTACTTTACAAAGGACCGTGCACTGACCGACTGAAATGAATGTGCTTGCAATAGAACAGTGGGCAGCAGCCTGCCAGGCTTGGTGAAGAGTGCAGCTATTGCTTTCCAAGGAACAGCTTCTCCCACAGTTTTCTTTCACCAAAGTGTGTCTATTGCCGTCAAGTCAGAAAGGAATGAATATTTGCGTGGTTGGGGAAAACAAACCTGCTGTTGAGGAACAGGTTACTTTAAGCCAGAATTATCTAATCAGACTGTACCAAAATCACCAAGCAATTGCTAGCTCTGGACTTAGCTTTTATAAAGCAATGACAAAATGAGTTAATAAGTTAAAAAAAATACAGGAAATAATCATTATTGTCCATGGGGTTATTCTGAAATACGGCTTCTTCAGCAAACAACAGGGCAAAAGTATATTATCTGTGTTTAGGGCCCAGGACCAGATGGATTTATAGGCTATAAAATATGGCCTTAAAGATCCCGAGAGGTTTGAAACCCCAAAATTCCTCCCTGCACTGACTGTTTTAATACCCTAAAATGTCCTCAAGAAATGATCAGTTGTTTGGAGATGTGCATTATGGGATTGTGGGATTCAGAGGCTCTAGCAAACTTTTGAAACAATTGTGTTTTCCACAAGGTTTTGATGAGTGGATTTGATGAACAGTCTCAGAGCAATATAAAAGCATGTGAGAAACAGAGAAAAGACCAGAGACAAAGAAACAAGACCTGTTATGTTAGGACTTTAACCCAGAGCTAGTGCTCCTGGGGCCACGCCTCTCAGAAAACTTCTGCCATTTCCCACTTTTCCGACCTGCCCCAGGCAGAGGATCTAGCCACCAGCAGGAGGACTAAGTGAGCAGATTAATGCCAGGGGATGCTGCTGGGTGCTGCAGGCTAGTAGGGCGGGTAAGTCCCCATGAAATTTCAGAAAGGTTCGTAGGAGGCTTACAAAAGTACACAAAATACAAACACAGTAGAGTGAGTTGCAAGTGAATCAAATCAAGAAAGAAAAATAATATTGAGTTAAGTGCGGTCCAGAAGAAGCCTAAACAGAGGACACCAGCATGTGTGGTTTGCTACCTGGAGCACTGGTAATCAGAAAGAGCATAGTAGAAACCCTATGCCCACAGGAAGACTGAGTGTGAAAATCAGAAGTGCCAAACCTATGCTAAACACCAGAGAAAGAGAAATTAAGACAACGGTGAGAATAATAATGATGCAAAAAAAACCCCTTCCAGTACTAATAATTAATATTGAATAAATAAAATAATATTCAATATCAATACTGAATTAATATTTAGTAAATAAAATAATCAATATTGAATGAATATTAATTAATATAATAATTAATATTAATACTAATCCCAGAAATGTGCTAAGCAATTTACATATGTTAACTCATTAAATACTTACAAGAACTATGATGTATAATTTTTATTCCTATGTTATATACTAGAAAGCTGAGAGGGGAAGAAGTTTGGGGGTAGAGTAGGCTGACAGAGCCATGATTTGAACCCAGCTCTGCCAGAATTCCAGGCCCATGCTCTTTATCACTCTTAGCCAAGTAGGAAGTGAAGGCCAAGTAAACAGAAGAATGACCAAGGAGTGAAGAACAAAGTGGGGGTGAAGGAAGCAGATCCATCAGTTTCTCTAGTATATTTTCATTGATGGTTAGCAGTGGTAATGGGTTATAGTGCAGAAGAATAATCTCGTCTATTATCTCGATAACCATCATTTTACATATATAATATATATGTAATACATAAATATATATATTTATATATATATAAGAATATTGCCACTTCTGTTTAATAGCTTTCAAAAAATTAATTTCCTTCAAAGTTCCTAATTCTATTTTGGGAGAAATTAATGTATTTGCAACCCAGGGTAGTAAAAATGATGAAATTATTGTTCTAAAAAAATACTAAAACTGCAAAAATACTTGGTCTTCAAAATTTAGGATAATACTATCTGATTTCCCTAATGTATCTCCCTTTCAATTCATTCTCTTGTTTCTTCAATAAACCTACATTAAGAATCTACTATGTGATAGTTTTGCAGTAAACCCTTTGTAATGCAAAATACTTATATATTTGTATACAATTATATAAAGCGCTTTACTTGAAATTAATTTTATACATAAAATTGTATTTATGTATATGTTATGTATATGTTCAAATCAGGGCTGCCATAAATGCCGTGGAGAAGCTCATGGCGCTGTGAAAGCATGGAGATTCTCCATAATCATAGCAGTTAAGAAATGGTTTCCAAGGGGAGTGGTGTGTGCTGTGAAAGCTGAAGGATGCCTGGGAACTACCTGGTTGAAAGAGTGTGTGTGGTGTGTGTATGGGTAGGGGGTGATATGGTTTGGATTTGTGTTCCCGCTGAAATCTCGTGTTGAAGGAAGGGCCTGGTGGGAGGTGATAGGATCATGGAGGTAGACTTTCCCTTTGCTGTTCTGATGATAGTGAGTGAGTTCTCATGAGATCTGTTTATAAATGTGTAGCACCTACCCTCCATCTCTTTTCCTCCTTCTCCAGCCATGTAAGATGAGCTGCTTCCCCTTTACCTTCTACCACAATTGTAAGGTTCCCGAGGCCTCTCTAGCTATGCTTCCTTTACAGCATACAAAACTGTGAGTCAGTTAACCCTCTTTTCTTTATAGGTTACCAAGTCTCAGGTGGTTCTTTATAGCAATGAGATAACCAATACAGAAAATTGGTACTGGGAGTGGGGCATTCCTATAAAGATACCCAAAAATGTGGAGGTGACTTTGGAACTGGGTAATGGGCAGAGGTTGGAAAAGTGTGGATGGCTTAAAAGAAAACAGGAATATGAGGGAAAGTTTGGAACTTCCTAGAGACTTGTTGAATTATTGTGACCAAAATGCTGATAGTAATATCATCAATGAAGTCTAGGCTGAAAAGGTCTTAGATGGAGATGAGGAACTTATCGGGAAGTAAAGCAAAGGTCACTTTTCTTATGCATTAGCGGAGAGGTTGGAGGCATTGTGCCCCTACCCTAGAGATCTATGGAACTTTGAACCAGAGAGTGATGATTAAGGATATCTGGCAGAAGAAATTTCTAAGCAGTAAAATGTTCAAGAAGTGACCTGGCTGCTTCTAGCAACGTATGCTTATCTTTGTGAGCAAATAAGTGATCTGGAACTGGAACTTATATTTTAAAGAGAAGTAGAGTATAAAAGTGGAAAATTTGTAGCCCAGCCATGTGGTGGAAAAGAAAAACCCATTTTTCTGGGGAGGAATTCAGGCGAGTTGCAGAAATTTGCGTAAGTAAAAAGAAGTCAAATGTTAATGGCCAAGACAATGGGGAAAAAAATGCCTTGAAGGAAGCATCTCCTCCTGTCACAGGCCCAGAGGGCTAGGAGAGAAGAGTGGTTTTGCAGGCTGGGCCCAGGGCCCTACTGTCTCGTAAAACCTCATGACACTCTTCCCTGCATCCTAGCAGCTCCAGCTCCAGCCATGGCTAAAAGGACCCCAGATACATCTCAGGCCACTGCTCCAGAGGGTACAACCCATAAGACCTGATGGCTTCCATATGATGTTAAGCCTGTGGGTGTGCAGAGGGCAAGAGTTGAGACTTGAGAGCCTCTGCCTAGATTTCAGAGGGTGTATGGAAATGCCTGGATGTCTAGGCAGAAGTCTGCTGCAGCGACAGAGCCCTCATGGAGAACTTCTACTAGGGCAATGTAGAGGAAAAATGTGGGATCAGAGCCCCTACAGAGTCCTCACCAGGGCACTACCTAGTGGAGCTATGAGAAGAGGGCCACTGCCCTCCAGACCTCGGAATAGTAGATCCACTGACAGCTTGCATTATGCACCTGGAAAAGCCACAGGCACTCAACGCCAGTCCAGGAAAGCAGCTGGGGGGGCTGTACCCTGCGGATCCATAGGGGTGGAGATGCCCAAGGCCATGAGAGCCCACCCCATGCATCAGTGTGGCCTGGTTGTGAGATGTGGAGTCAAAGGAGATTATTTTGGAGCTTCAAGATTTAACCACTCCCTTGCTGGGTTTTGGACTTGCATGAGGCATGTAGCCCCTTTGTTTTGGCTGATTTCTCACATTTGGAATGTGTGTGCATACCCAATGCCTGTAACCCCATTGTATCTTGGAAGTAACTAGCTTGCTTTTCACTCTACAGGCTTATAGTTGAAAGGGACTTACCTTGTCTCAGATGAGATTTTGGACTGTAGACTTTTGAGGTAATGCTGAAATGAGTTAAGACTTTGGGGAACTGTTGGGATGGGATCATTGTATTGCAGTGTGAGAAGGACGTGAGATGTTGGAGGGGCTGGGCGCAGAATGGTATGTTTTTATTTGTGTCCCTGCCTAAATCTCATGTTGAATTGTTATCCCCAGTGTTGGAGAAGGGGTCTGGTGGGTGGTGTTTTGATCCTGGGGGCTGATTTCCAAACCCTTGATGTTCCTATCATAGTAAGTTCTCATGAGATCTGGTTGTTTAAAAGTGTGTAGCACCTCCCCCTTCACTCTCCTCCTTCTCTTCTGGCCATGTAAGATGTTCCTGCTTCCCCTTTGCCTTCCACCATGATTGAAAGTTTCCTGAGGCTTCCCCAGCCATGCTTTCTGTTGAACCATGAGCCAATTAAGCCTTTTTTCTTTATAAATTACCCAGTCTCAGGTAGTTCTTTATAGCAATGTGAGAATGAACTAATACAGGGGATAGACAGAATATTTCTGCCAGAAGGCATAGCATTTGCAAAAGTTCTTTAGTGGGTGGGAGCAGAGAGCATTTGGGGGACTGAAGGAAGCCAATGGGACTGAAGAGTGGGAATGGTGGGAGTCAAAGCTGCAGAAGTAAAGAAGAGCCCAACCAGACAGTACCAAGTGGGCTGCTCAAACATTTCTGCCTTTTCTCACTCCTTATTTATATAGGTTGGGCATAAAACATTTGTCTCTAGCTCTACTATGTGTTTCAGCAAAATCTACTGAAACTGCTTCAGTATCCAATATTTTTATCTTTTGTAATAAATGGTAGTAATAGAATGCTACAGTAAACACCTTAAATGAGCAGATTTTCACCATAAGCATTTTTTAAATGTCCATATAGACAAGGCGGAAAGTTGCTTTTCTGCTTGTGTTTTAAAATATCACCTCCCAACTAAATGATTATGATGACCTTTGTTTGTGATTTAGCTTCAAATTAATATCATTAATATATTTTTATCACTGTTGCATTATTTCATCACCTTGAATTCTTGTATTTTCGTCTTTATTGGAATCTCTATGTTCATCAGACACATTGGCCAGTAGCATAAATAATCATGTTCTGATCAGTATTTACAAACTTGTAATATCTGAAATTTGTGAACTGAAATTATTTCTATAGCAGGAAATTTTATGAATTTTATTCATTAAATGTATGTTTACCTTGCACTTATTATGTGAAAGATTGTAAAACTTCCTAGGTCACAATGAAAATAAACTTTAAGAAGATATACTATGTTAAATACATGCTGTGGTTATAAGACTCTGAGCTTCATGGAGCGAGCACTCTATCTATCCTGCTCATCACTCTACTTCCAGTACCTCACAATCTATATGGCACAAAGCAGTTCCTCAATGAACAGTTATTTGAATAAACAGAAAGGAAATTAAAGGAAGAAGTGGAATGGGTCTATCACATTTTCTTTAAATCAAGGATTGGTTCTGATTTTATTTCTGCTCCTTTGTTTTGTATAAAAATATGCGTGTGTGTGTGTGTGTTTGTGGGGAGGTGGGTGGGTGTGTATCTAATGCTTAATCAAGAGTTTATTTCCCATGAAAAATACAAACAACACACAGACACACAGACACTCTCACACACATACAAACATACACACAATGATAATTAATTCAGAACAGTGTTCTTGATTCATACATTTCCATGGTTGGAATGATCCTATGTGTAGATTTTCCAAGCCAGTGCTTTGCAATCATTGCCAGCAAAGTACCCTATTTTAGAACATATGGTGTCAGATTTCACAAAATGATTCATATTTCCTAGGCCTTGTGTGGAAGTAGGTGTTTTTATTTGGGAATTACTGCTTAAACAATGACTATTTTGACAAAAAGCAACACATGTTTTTTTCTTCCATCATATCTCTCGCTTAGGTGGAAGCTGGAGAACCAATTACTAGTGTGATTATCCTAAGTGAATTCTTACATGTTTTCTTCTCTGTGAAAATGTTTCTAGTCTTTCTGATTATAAATGTTACTGGGTGTGATGTGTGAATCAATCCTATCTGTGCAGACACAGCAGAATGAAAGGTATAATGATGTAGGAGTGAAGTGTCAATGAATAATTCATATCTGACAGCATGCAGCATTGGATTCTATCAGGCAACATTCCATGGCAGAGAGGTCCTCAAAGGCTTCTTAAATTCATCTGCATCAGCTCATTGTGTTTCTGCTCGGGTGGCAAAATCGATCATTTAGAATGAGGGAAATGATACTGAGTGGCACTGCTTGTTAACACAGATAGAAAAATATGTAGCTATTTTTGTCACCATCAAACATTAATTCAACAAATGTTCATTGAGCTCTTGCTTGATTCTCATAGGGTGTTCAAAGTTGGAGGATCCACGGAGTGTAACACATTCTCTGACTCCACAGAGCTTGTCACCATTGGTATAGATACATAAAATATTACACCTGACTATGATTCATGTTATGAAGAGGTCCAAAGTTAGCTGAGATATATTCCCTTTGCTTCAAGAAGAATTTGAAGAGTGTAATACATGAAGAATATACTTCCATATAATGGTCCAGAAACGGGTTCCTTTTAAAAGTGATGAATATGAGCAGGCCTCATTCTTATTAGAGTCTTAGAGAGGTCACTGCAGCATGTGGTGAGATATTTACTAATGCATGCTTTTTTACCTAGGAAACAACTTTCTATGAAATGTAAACACAGCTGTGGAATTTCATTCAGGATCCTCATCTTTCTTGTATTAAGCTACATTGGAAAGGCGTTCAAATCAGCCTTAGAAAAGAGAATCAGTTGACTTCATGGTAGCAGAGCCCGGAAATTTTGGAAACCAGATTTTTAAGACTATTACAGTTAGAGGAGCTGAGTTAAAAGGCTTGCTTTGGAGTAAAACTGGTTTGATTTGAATATGGGCTCTGTTATGTGACCTTGAACAAGTTTTCAGCATGACTGAACCAATTCCTCATCTGTAAATGGGGCTAATATTTGACCACCTATCAATAGGTGGTATAAGAACTAAAGAAAATAGAAGACTGGATGTGGTGCCCCATTCCTGAAATCCTAGCACTTTGGAAGGCCAAGGCAGGAGGATTGGTTGAAGCCAGAGGTTTGAGACCATTCTGGGCAGCATAGTGAGGCTCTGTCTCCGAAAATTTTTTTAATTAGCTGGGTGTGGTGGTGTGCAGCTACAGTCCCTGCTACTTGGGAGGCTAAGATGGGAGGACTGCTTGAGCCCAGGAGGTCAAACCTGCAATAAACCAAGATCCTGCCACTGCACTGTAGCCTGAGTGACAGAGTGAGACCCTGTCTCAAACAAACAAATAATAAAAAGAACTAAGGAAAATACATAATATAAAGTGTTTTGCACCATTCTTGCATTGTAGAAAGTGTCAAATAATATCAAGACTCCTAGGAAAGTTTCTATTCATTTATAATATTAAATTTAATTTAGCAACATTTAAATCTACTTAAAGCATAGCCTTATCTACATCCAAATCAATTACTAAGGTTTTTAGGTGTAAATGATTTAGGGTTAGTGGCAGTCTGTTATGTAAGTGACTTCTAGTAAACCATGCCTCCTGGTAATCATGCCCTTCCTTGTGTAGTGCCCTCCTCTTGAATGTGGGCAGCCTCCCTGACCAATAGAAGGAAGCAGAAAATGCACCATGCCAATTCCATGACTAAGCTTCAAAAAAGTCTGGTAGCTTCTGCTTTTGTTGTCTAGAAAGCCCCAAGCCACCATGTGAGAAATTCTATTACCTTAATAGAGACACCCTATGTCTCACTAGACACACACACACACACACACACACAGAGAGAGAGAGGGAGAGAGATCCTAACTATATTATAGAAAGACATGAGCTCAAAAAACTCATTGTCCCAGCCAATTCAAGCCCCTAATTGACCCATTAGCTGAATAAAGCCACACAAGTAACCACTGGCAAGACCAGCAGAAGAACCATCCAGCAGAACCTACCCCAAATTGGGAATAGTGAGCAAATAAAATAGTTCTTTGTTTGTTTGTTTAAAGACACTAAGTTTTGGGGTGTTTACTTGAACAGCAGTGGGTAGCGGAATCAGGGCTATTTCCCTTTCTTTCATTCCCCCTTTCTACCAGACACATTTTTTAGATTTTTTTCCCATATGTCCTACTTTCACTAATCACCATTTGGTAGATCCATAAAAGAAGTCTTTTTATGTTGATCTAAAATGTAACTCTTGAGTCATTTACAACATTTATGACACATGTTAATCAAAATAGGATTTGGGGAAACCTGAAATGTCCACCCTACTTGCTGCAGTGGCTGAACATTATACCATATCTGGACTTATGAGTGCCAAACAGCTTCATAAACATTGAAGCACCTAACATTTTTCATGCTTTTGCAACTTACTATGACTTGCCATTGACTCATCATGGCCTGAGCATTTAAAAATATTATGAAATATATTTGAATTCTTAAAACTCTCATTATCCATTAATCTCTTCTTCTATTAGGTTTTAATATTACTTAAAATTGCAAGAATAATTTTTATCTAGAGCCTGAGTCCAAAGTACAACCTGCTTTAAAATGTGTGGTATTTTCAGAATTAAAATAGCAATGTATATCTCTTCAACTTGATTCTCACTACACTTCTTTATTAAGTTAGGCTTTTCTGATCATAATTAACCAGTTAAGCAGCCCTAAATATAATTAATTTTTTAATTGAAGATGAGTTTGAACAAATTGAAAAGTTTATCAAGATGGGTGATTTTTTAGCCTCATGATCTAGCTGAATCACTTTAGCACAATAACATGGTTTTGCGCAAAGACTACTTAATGTGTTTTTGAAATAAAGGCATGTGGTCCCATGAGAATATCTTTGATCTCAAACATGTTGTACCTTGTAGAAGACTTTAGATTTGTTGCTTAGGTTTATAATACAAGCAAGTGATTCTTCTATTGATACTTTGAAAATATTGTCTACTCTGATTGGAGGAATAATTAATTTAAGTCCCTCTGAGTAACCCTGTGTTAGTGTTCTCTGGAGAATCAGAATCAATAAATTTCTCTCTCTCTGTCTCTCCATATACATATGTGTATGTGAATTCATATATGTATATATATTATATACATTCATACTATACATATACATACATATTTATTCACACACATACACACACACACACACACACACACACACACACATGCTACGTAAAATTGGCTCATCAATCATGGGGGCTGGCAAGTCCAAAATCTGCAGGGTGGCCTGGCAAGTTAGAGACAGAGGGAAGAGCCACTGTTTCCTTTTAAATCTGAAGGCCATCTGCTGCAGAATTCCTTCTTGCTCAGGAGAGTCAGTCTTTTTTCTATTCAGGCCTTCAATAGATTGCAAGAGGCTCATTCACTTTATAGAGAATAATCTACTTTACTCCAAGTCCATGGATTTAAATGTCAATCTTATCCGAAAACACCCTCACGGAAACATCAGTGTATTGTTTGACCACATATCTGTGCACTGAGGCCCAGCCCAGTTGACACATAAAACTAACCCTCATACCCACCTCGAGATCTGAGCCAACTGAGAGATAGTCTCAGGTATCAAATAGATGGAGATTAACAGTAGTGGTGTTTGAGTAGAGGCCATGGCTTGGAAACGTGATCAAATGGACTTCCTACTACTCAAACTTCCCCATAGTAATGAGCAATATACAGATCATCACCCAGGAATTTTGTTATGAGGAAGAGAGAAAAGTGTGTGCAGAGGGCAAGAAGAAAGCCCAGGCTCTGTGCGTTACACTTTTCTCAGTCTCACTATCCCATGTCACTACCTTCCTTTGGAGAAGAGTGCTTGTGGAGGCACAGAGGAGGCTCCAAGTCATTTGTTACATTATTCTAAAAGAAGCAGAAATTCCTTTTAAACAAGACCATGCAGGTTTGTGTGGGGAAAGAGAGGATCACTCCCTAAAATAGCATTCAAATACGATTTTTCAGAACAATTCTGGTTTCTAAACAATCATCGTGATCCAGAATCTGACTGCCTGTGCATTAGACTTAAAAATTATGTAAAGGATAGTATTTGGCAGTAATTTAGAAAACATATTTCTGAAAGTTTTCTATTTAGACCAGTATTCCTTTTCTCTAAGAATAATGTGAGATTTTGATCATTTGTACAGCTTTCATATTTTTCTTTTATGTAATCTCTTAAAATGATTCGCAGAAACTTAAAAATCCCACTTGCAAAATAGCCCATCATGATCAAATGTAGCTGCATTACCCTTTTTAACCAGAAAGCCAGTAAAACATCATTTTACATAGTGTTAACATATTCATGTGTTATTCAAAGATACATTATGTCATCTATAAGAATGTACAAATACTCAGAATATTTTTCTCTCTAGCATCACAGATATCAAGATTCTGTAAATTTTTTGATGAGTGTGTTTCTTGTTAATATAAGCTATGTTTTCAGTTGTATTAAGTAAAAATAATCTTGCTTTCTTTACATCATCACTAACTTCTAAATCACCCGAGTCATACTCTCAATATCATAATTCACTATTGTTTTAAAACTTAGAAATACAGCATAAAGTCTTCCCCAGTCATGCTTTTTAAAGCCTTTGCTCTTGCCACTATAAATTTCAGAGTTTTCTAAAAAAAGAAATTGTAACTTTTAAACAAGAATCCAAGGAACACACAACATCCCTTTTACTTCTTTGATGATTCCTCCTTTAGGAACTGAATTATTCTTTAATCATCCCTTAAATGATAAGACTCTCTGGCTCTAATCTTTAATCATTTATTGAAATAATTAATTCTTCCCACAATAATATATTAAACATTTTCCTATAATCGGATATATTAATTTCTAGTTGTCTTTAAAATATACCCATCATCGGACCACGTCTCACCATCAACATCACCCAAGTCACCATCACCCCTCACTAGAGCAATTGCAGTCTCCCTGATTCTATGTTTTTAACCTTGCCCCTTTAAATCTATTCTCCACAGGGAAGTCAGTGGGATCCTGTTAAAGTCTACTGGTTGTTCTTTGTCTTCTTATGACCCGCCATAGTATTCCAATTAAACTAAAAATAAGGCGAAATCCTTACCATGACCTAGCAGTCCCTGAACCATCTCGATTCTCGTCCTCTGAATTCACGTGCAATGACTTCTCGCCACATTCACTGTAGTCTTTTCAACTTACTTGCAGTTCTTTTAGCCTGACCACATGCTCCTGCATCAAGGTTTTTTCTCCCCCATAAAGCTCACCGTTTTGTTTACTAAGTTCCCTGTGCAAGTAGCATCTGACCAGAGATGGCTTTTCTGAATATTCTATCTAAAAAGCACCTCCTTGCCCACTTCCCATACAATGATCCTTCTTTTCGTCCTTATCACCATCTGACTTTTTTTATATGTTTAACTTTTTATTGGTATTTTTGTCTCCTCTAGTAAAATAGTGAAATGTAAGCTTCATGAAAAGAGGATGCTTGTCTATTTGTATACTATGATAACCCCTGAATGTGAAACAGTGCCTGAGGTGTGGGAGGCACTCACAAAAATGTTTTGAATGAATGAATGGTAAACAGAAAATGTCTTAGAGGCCCCATCTTACTTTGGAATAAAAGTATATAAATAAATAATGATGAGATGGTAAAACAAATATGTTTATCATGTATGGAGGATATATTTATATATATAGTGTATAATTAGACATATTAATTTCCAGTTGTCTTTAAAATATATCCAGCACCAGACCACGTCTCACCATCACCATCACCCAAGTCACCATCACCCCTCACCAGAGAAATTGCAATTCCCCTGATTCTATGCTTTTGACCTTGCCCCATTATATCTGTTCTCCACAGAGAAGTTAGTGGGATCCTGTTAAAGTAGACTCATTGTTCTTTGTCTTTTGATGACCCTCCATGGTATCCCCATTAGACTAAAAATACTACTTTATTCCAAAGTAAGATGGAACCACTAAGAATATATAAATATATATTCAAGAAGAAATGTATTCTGCTTGGGAGAGCTGAAAAAAGCTTTGAAAAGCAAAAGGAGTTTGAGTTAACAGATACGCAAAAGATTTTTAAACAAGAAATAGCACAGGTTAAAACAAAACAGTATAGGTCAATGTACAGAGAGCTAAAAGATATCTTGCACCTTCAGAAAGTCGTTAAATCTTACAGCATGGTTGGAATATATTCAGGTCAGCCTTATTTGTAAGAGCACTCCTTGGTCAAGTTCTCTAAAATTTTCCTCCTTCTACATTCTTTCCTCCACTTATGATCAAAAAAATAATTATTTTCAAAACTGATGGTTCTTGTGGTTTTTCATATCCAGTTTCAAGAAACATGAGCCTCAAATTTGTATGGTGTTATGCTAAGCGATATTTATGTATATTTACATTATATGTTATATATTATATGTAAGAATATATAGCTTATTTACATTTGTTATTTTGATTTGTAAGTAAATTTATTGTAATAAATATATAGCTATATAAAGGTCAAATTAAAAATCTCCCCTCATACTATCTTCACTCTTACCCTGCCAAGGTAACTGATGTTAATACATCAGTGTTGTTTCTGTCCTTCTATGTGTATATATACATACATATATATTTATATCTATGATCATAAAAATTATGTAGTTACAGACACATTTATATACATATTTAAATACACATATATACTACCAATATTGGAGTAAATAATCATCTCTCACATTCACATATTTCATTTTTCTTTCATAGTACACCTGCAAATTAGCTGGAGCTAACCCTATTTTATTAGCGAGGAAACTAGTGGTGATGTTGAAGCAGCTTATCCAGGATCACACATTAAGTGGCAGATTCAGGTTTTACAATGTCAAGTTCCATGCCCTTTTCTGAGGTCCCAGCCCTTTCTCATCCTGCCATTTCCCGATATTTTGGAACAAGTGAAACTTAGTGATGTACTAGATACCTGGTCATTGCATCAGGAAAGATTAGATTAGGCTGAGTGTGATTGAAAACCCAAATAGTAGCAAGCTAATAAAAATAGAGGCTTATTTCTCTTTCATATAAAAGAAGTCTAGATCGAGGATGTCTTGGTGCCCTATGTTGAAGAGCTTAGTTTTCTTTGATCTCTGCTGTATTATGTTTGGTTTTATTATATAGGTGACGTGGTCTAAGGTAACTGCTGGAACTCCAGACAGTCCATCCATATATTAACCCACAAGAAAGAGGAGATTATCTTCTTTTATAGGTAATTCCTAGAAGATGTGCATGTGACATTTACTTATTTCTCATTGGCCAGAACTTGTCATATGGAAACAGCTTGTTGCAAGGGGTTGTGGATGAGGGGCCGTCTAGTCTATTCTGAGCAGTCATAAGTCCATCTAAAAAATTATGGGTTTTGTTTTCAAAAAAGAAAATAAGCATGGGTATATTGGAACAAAGTAGAATTGTCTGCTAAAGTCATGAAACAGCTTTGGGCTACTCTCATTAAACAGAATATTACTTAACACAACAACATCCATGCTACTACAATATTCAAGGGTCAGGAAACTACATCCCATAAGCCAAATTTGTTCTGTCCCCAGTTTTTGTAAATAAAGTTTTATTGAAATACAACCATGCCCACTTTGTTTACATACTGTCTATGGTTGCCTTAGCACTACAGCAGAATGGAATAGTTGCATTAGTGACTGTATGGCCCACAGACTCTACAATATATGCTATGCAACCATTTATAGAAACACTTTCCTGATGCCCTCACTTGATCAGTAGGCTGAAGTTTTAAAAATAGACTCAGATTTTAAAAACTACCTCCCCCCAAAAGAATCCCAGTACATGTACAGTTGACCTTTGAACAACAAAGTTTGAAGTAGGTTGGCCCACTTATATGCAAATATTTTTTCAATATATTGGTAAATTTTTGGAGATTTGTGAGAATTTAGAAAAACTTACAGAAGAATTGCATAGCCTACAAGTATTTTAACAATTAAGAAAAAGTTGTTTGTCATGAGTGCACAAAATGTATGTATATACTAGTCTATCACGTACAACCATAAACTATATACAAATCTATTATAAAAAGTTAAAACTTACAAAAACTTACACAACCACTTACACACCATACATGGCACCATTTGCAATAGAGAGAAATGTAAACAAATATAAAGATGCAGATCATAACTCTTGTACATACTGTACTACAGTAATAATTTTGTAGCCACCTCCTTCCTATCGCAGGGAACTTAAGTGTTAGGAATATCTGCTTAAAACATGGTGTGACACTAATATCTCCCCAGGAGCAATTCCTCTCTTCAGTAAATTGTGAACCTCAGTAAAAAGTGACCTCTCATGGTTCTCATGTGTTTTTCATCCTGTTTAGTGCAACACTGTAAACCTTTAATAACAGCATGGGACCCATACAGAGTGCCACTGGTGATGCTGGAAGTGCTCCAAAGAAGCAGAAAAATGTCACAACACTACAAGAAAAAGTTAAATTGCTTGATATGTGCCATAGACTGAAGCCTGCAACTGTAGTTGCCCACCATTTCAGACAATTCATCTTAGACAATGTAAACTTACAGCACAGGTACATATAGTCCAATATTGTAAATGTATTTCTCTCATGGTTTTCTTAACATTTTTTGGCTTACTTTATTGAAAGAATACAGTATCTAATACATAGAATATACAAAATCTGTGTTAATCAATCATTTATATTATGGGCAAGGCCTCTGGTCAACAGTAGGCTGTTAGGAGTTAAGTTTTAGGGAAATGAATAGTTATACATGGATTTTTTTTTTTTTTTTTTTTACTGTGTTGGGAGGGTTGGTGCTCCTAACGCTTTTGTGGGTCTCAGCTTTATAGGACATTGCTCAGGAGTTTCAAGTGAGTAGATATGTTGGTGTTTACAAACACTGTGGGCTTAGGAATTATGGTTATTATTCTCCTAGTATCCAAATCCTGGCACATTGCTTACTAGTTGGGTAAACTTGGGTAAGGTTTTTGACCTCCCTGTGCCATCTGTAAAATTAGGATACAAATCCTGATTGCCTAGGAATAAATCAATTAACGTATGTATGTCACTTAAATCAGTGCCTAGTGTATAATAAACTTTAATAATCATACCTATTATTATTCTCCCCTTTTCAAAAATGAGGATGGCTTTAATTTAATTAGCACTAGAGAGAGAACTATTCCCATAGAGTCTAAAATTTTCCTACAAGCAAATATGATAAAGTAGTGTAACAGCAATGCTCACCACTCTCTTGCAGTGATTTTCCTGCAGTCCTAATCAGCCACACATCTCACGCCCATGATTTCTGGTCATGTACTTTTTTTTCCTCCCCATTCTGCTATCTATTTTTGCCAGCATATCTTTACAATTTTCATCAGAAAGAGAATTCTAATTATAATTTCTCAGGAAACTTCTCAGGTTTCCATTCATTCTTCATTATCATTGAAAAGAATAGTATATCAAATGCTGCTGATAGGTCAAGAAAGATAAATACTGAGAAATGACCATTGGATTTACTACCACAGGTGCCCCTGGTGATCTTGATAAAAACAGTAACAGGGAAACGATGAGGGTGAAAATCTAATTGGTTTGGAAGTGAGAACAGGAAGAAAAAAATGGAAACAGATTAGACACTTTTTCAAGGATTAACTGGATAATAAATGTTGTGTCCCATGGGGACCCACATATGTGTGCAACTGATTGATTACTACATAGTTAATGATCTTCTGTCACATGGCAAGCACTCTGTATGGCAGTTGTAGTTGCTGTTAATTTTTTTTTTTTTCAAAACCTCCAGGAAAAGACAGCTTTCTTTGGTCACATCTTTCAAAGTCTTTATATTTAATGTTAAAAGACAGAACGCCTAGCCTCTGCTTCAGACTCATTTTAGTCTCAGTGTGTAAGCTACTATTTGAACAAAGATCAGCAATCCAGTTTGAGGGCTTGATGGGTGAAAGTGCAGTGGGGGTGGGAGAATGTTGCAGGTGGTCCCTGTCATCTGGGTCAGGGTCTCATATGGAAACTTGATCCCTTGACCTTGCTTGCTCTATCCTAAAATCTGAGTTATTCTCTTAGCTTTTATTTCAAATACTCTTGACTGCTCCTTTCAAACCTCTGTCCTCAAAATTGCTGTTAGATTTTCTCTGGGGGAGGAGGAATTATGATGACCTTATAGAAGTTAGTTTTATACCCTCCGCTGGCATCCATGCTGACAACCTATACATTGTTCCAGGGTTGAATGCAGTTTAATTGGAAATAACCTCAACAGTGAACTTGAAATATCATGCTATAAAATAAAAATAGAAGAAAATCTGAAGTCTGTCTCACACACAAACACACACACACAGACACACACTCGCCCAACATAGAAACCATGCTGGTAGCCCTAGAATTTGTCCTTTCTGATTTTTAATTTGGCTCTGTTTTTGAAGTAAACAAGCGTCTATCATAAATACTGTGAAATTTATGGTAGGATTTTACTCCCTTGTATCACAATCCATGAGTGCTTCTAAGCAGCCAGCCTTTATGCACAAACTGCAGTGTGTGAGAGCTTCAAGCTTATTTGAAATAGAAGTGGTGTTTGGTGAGATGGGAAGAAGGGATGCATTTTAAACTAATAAATAATCATCATCCATGCCTACTTGGAAAATAGCTTTCTTGTTGAATAATATTTCAATACATAATATCTTGAAATAAGACTGCCATTAATAATTTAAGCATAGCTTGCCATATAAATCCTGCAAATATGTACATACATGAGGCCTAAATTACTCTCCGGGGCCACCTTTTTCTGCTTAAATTACCTTTAGGAGAAACCCATTTAGGTGATATTAGGGCCAGTTAAGGGGAGGGATAATGACCATAGTAGACCTAGCTTTTCCACTTGCTGACGTCCCTGCTATGCCAGGCTAGTGAACAAATGCTCCTGGCCATATTCCACATTCATAGGTCAGTTTTCTTAGTGACTGGTGAAGACACAGAATTAAGATGAGGTCAGATTCATCCTAACTGTGACCTACACCACAGAAGAGACTCCTAAACAAACCTGCTGTGTCACTTGGATTCTGTGTCTGAATTTCAATCAGGAGGAACAAATCTCTCAGAATCCTTGTGTATGCCAGTGGTATTATGCTGACCTTTGAATTACAAATAGATACTGAGAAAGAAATCCCAGGAGCAGGCAATATCCATTAAATAACAATTATGAAATGCTGTTTGCCTTTGGAATAGCTTTTCCCATAATGAGGACATGACCAAGCTGGGAGGCTGGGGAGTGGTGGGACTCATGTAGGGTTTCTAATTCTGAATTATTCATTTCTCAAATGGAGAGAAATCCTCAAAGCTGGGATAGGAAGAGAAAGTCAAGGAGGCCCAGGAGCCTTTCTTAAGGCCAGGATTTATATAAAAAGGGCCACGGAGACAGGGCTAAGAATCTAGAAGAGTTAGACTAAAAATCTGGCTCCTTTCCTTAGTGAGAATGGACATCATTTAGGATTGATTCAGTGTAATTTTTGATATGTCTGAGTCACCTAAGTAAATTCTGTTTCACAAAAGATTTGCTCCCAGAAATTTTTTTGTCTCTCAACATTTATTATTTACTTTGGATTTGGCCAGAAAATATTATGTGCGTTGTTTCACATGGTTGAAATATGTGGAATGGCTGGGATTCACCCATATTTCACCTTTAAAGTCAACATAGAGTTTTCCCTAAATTTCCATCCTTAGAATGCAGTACACCATGTTGTCTAAGACTCCAGACTTTGGAGTTAAATGGTCCTGAGTTGAATACCAAACTGATCCCTAATAAGTTATGTAGCAAATTATTCAACATTTTTTACTCTGTCACTCATCCGCCAAATAGGAAGAACAGTGCCTAACTCATAGGAATAGGGAGAGGACAAAATGAGGGAGTATGTTTAATGCATAGCCAACCAACTATTGGGTTGGGTATGCACGAAGCATATTTTCTCATATTGGGCACATAACAGGTTCTGTATAAATGACTCTATTATTCAACTTTTGCTGCAGCAACGAACAACCCTTAAATACCAGCGATTTGCAAAAGCAAACATTAATTTATTGATCACATTTCATGGTGGCTGCAGGTCTGCTGTGATTTTGCCGGGTTTGGCTTGGTCCAGTTGGTTTCCACATGACCCCTATGAATGTGTAACCATTCTCTAGGGTGTGCTGCTGGCATAGAGGTAGACAGCAGCTCGAGAAAGGGGCAATACCAAGATGACTCAGGTGTCTTTTCAGGACCAGTGTATTGTCACTACCTGCCATTGATCAAAAAGTCACATGGCCAAGCCCAGCACTATTGAAACAGTAAAGTATGTTCTGCGTCTTGCAAGACAGTGAATGGTTAGGAACAATAATGCATTATACATACTAACAATTTACTATTATTAAGTAATGATCATGAAATCATAAAATTTTAATTTGTTTTCACTTTTGATGGTAATTGGGATTTAGAAGATGCTGTACTTTAATCAATTTCAATATATATAATTTTCCACTCTATAATTATTTTTTCTTTCATGAGTAGTTTTATGTACTCATGAACTTTTATTCATGCAACATCTTATAATACATTTATTACTCTTTTGATGCACAAATTATACCAAATTTGACCACATAGAGTTGCTTTAAGTTGCCTCCTGTGCCCTTCCAATGTGTCCCCATTCTTCTTTGAGCATTTCTTTACTCTGGCACAAGCTGTGTCCAGATTACCATTTTTTTATTGATATGTAATAAGTGTGAATATTTGGTGGGGTACATCTGATATTTTGATACATGCATACAATACGTAATGATCAAATCAGCATATTTAGAATATCTATCACATCAAACTTTATTGTTTCTTTGTGTTGGTAACATTTCATATTTTCTAACTATTTTGAAATATAGAGTACATTGTTGTTAACTATTGTCACCCGACTCTGCTATCCAACACTAGAACTTATTCCTTCTATTCAACTGTGTGTTTGTACCCATTAATCAACCTCTCTTCATTCCACACTTCCTTTCCCAGTCTCTGGTAACTCTCATTCTACTCTCTTTGTCTATGAGATTGACTTTCTTAGCTCCCACATGTAAGTGAGAACATGCAATGTTTGACTTTCTGTGTTTGGCTTATTTTACTTAACATAATGACCTCCAGTTCTATCCATGTTGCTGCAAATGACGGTATTTCATTATTTATTTATGGCTGAATAGTATTACACTGTGTATATATACCACATTTTATTTATCCATTAATCTGTTGTGGGACACTGAGGGTTGATTCCATATCTTGGTTATCGTGAATAGTGCTGCAATAAACAAGAAAGTGCAGGCGATACGCTGATTTCCTTTCCTTTGGATAAATACCCAGTAGTGAGATTGATGGATTGTGTGGTATTTTTGTTTTTAATTTGTTGAGAAATCACTATACTGTTTTCCATAATGGTTATGCTAATTTGCATTCCCACCAACAGTGTATAAAAGTTCCCCTTTCTCCTCATCCTCGTCAGTATTTGCTATTTTTTGTCTTTTTGATGATAGCCATTCTAATTGCAGTAAGATGATATCTCATTGTGGTTTTGATTAGTATTTTCCTAATAATTAATTATGTTGATTATGTTTTTCATATACCTGTTGGCCGTTTGTCTGTCTTCTTTTGAGAAACATCTATTCATGTCCTTTGCCCACATTTTAATGGGATTATTTTGGGCTTTTTTGGTGTTGAGTCATCTTCCTTGTGTATTCTGGATACAGTCCCTTGTCAGATGAATAGTTGGCAGGTGTTTTTTCCCATGCAGTAGATTGTCTCTTCACTCTGTTGACTATTTCCTTTACTGTGCAGTTTTTTTGTTTAATATGGTCTCATTTGTCTACTATTGTTTTTGTTGTCATTGCTTTTGCAATCTTAACCATAATATTGTTGCCTAGACCAGTGTCCTGGATTGTTTCCTCTATGTTTTCTTCTAGTAGTTTTGTAGTTTCATGTCTTATATTTAAGTCATTAATCTGTTCTGAGTTTATTTTTGTCTATGGTGTAATTTTCATTCTCTGTTGACCGGTGATAGTTGTTGAGTATTTTTAATTGTGCTCATAGCAATAATCATCATCATAATTCAGAATTACTTATGAGAGAGTGATAAAGACATTCTTTTTATAAATGCATCCTTTTTATACGTACTCTTTTAATAATAGTATTTTAGAGTGGAGAAAGGAAAAATTCATATATTACCTTTCTTTAGTCAGTGAGAAATCTTATTCTAGAAGAAAAATGATGCTGCAGGCAGAATAGCGAATAATGTTATTAGACTAATTCACCCCACTCCCAGTATCCTGTCACCTCCCTAGTCATAGTTTCCTTGAATAATCAAAACAGCTGTCATCAACTGAGTACTTACAAGGTGACAGACACTGTGCTAAGCACTTTACAGGGGGCTTACCCCCTTATTTGAGCAATACTTTATGAGATATCCACTACAAATATCTCTAATATACACATGAGAAAGTTGAAATTTGGAGAAGTTAGGTGACTTGCCTAAAGTCATGCAGTTAGGAAAGGACTGGATAAGTCTCCAGAGTTTCCATGAGTCTCAGACACTGCACTGCCTCCAGTGGAAATACAAAATAATCTTATGTACTCTTTTTATAATAGTGTGTAAAAGTGGAGAAGCAAAAAGTGCATTGACTTTATTATTACGTAGTACTTAAGAGTAGATAAGCCAGAAGAGTGGACAGCCAAAATGCATTGGCCACTTACTGGGAATAAGGCATTATTTCCAGGCATTAACTCATTTAATACTCAAAACAAGCTTAGAAAATGGATGTGATGATTATCCCCATTTTACAGGTCCAGAGAGGTAAAGTGACCAGGTCAAGATTGCACAGGTGGGTAAGTGATGGAAGCTAGCTTTGAAACAAGACTTTCTGGTATCAGAATTTACACTCTTA
Source organism: Hylobates moloch (assembly GCF_009828535.3). Classification (NCBI taxonomy): domain Eukaryota; kingdom Metazoa; phylum Chordata; class Mammalia; order Primates; family Hylobatidae; genus Hylobates; species Hylobates moloch. The sequence goes on from NW_026652289.1 coordinate 16,198,926, forward strand.
GGCTCTATGCATCCTTGCCTTTATAAAAAAATTTGAAAACTTAACCTCAGAATGCCCACACTCACCATACACCCTAATGCCTACCTGTGCATCCTCCAGGTTTACCACTATTTCAAACCTGTCTCACATCCAAAGGATTTAAAGATGAATTTCTGTTCAACGTATTTTCTCTCTTTTCCTCCCAAGTTATTCCCATCCTGTCACCATAACAACCCCAAACCTGCAATACACAGTCGGAATCGTTATCGAGAGAGGCAGAAGGGAGAAGCATTTGATGTATCTCTTCAGGGGTCCTCTCTGACATCTTTATCTCCTCCTAGTGAACTTTGGGCATCCTGTGATCTATGATGCTGCCAATTAGGCTGTAAATGGTGCAGCTGCCTCTGTGCACTCCTGACTTGCGGGCACCCAGTAGGATATCTCTCCTCCACATGCATGCTCACCAAGCACCCAGCATCGCAAATCAGACCAAGAGGAACATCTAAGTTACATAAGAAATGTATTGAGTAAACAGGAAGAAATGTGGAATGCATCTGCCTATCTCTCCTTTATCACAAAGAGACCACAAACTGCTGCAAGCAAAAGGGGAAATAGAATGTTTCTTGGGGGCCGGGCATGGTGACTCACGGCTGTAATCCCAGCACTTTGGGAGGCCGAGGCAGGCGGATCATCTGAGGTCAGGAGTTTGAGACCAGCCTGGCCAACATGGTGAAACCCCATCTCTACTTAAAAAAAAAAAAAAAAAAAAAAATTTAGCTAGGTGTGGTGGCACGCACCTGTAATCCCAGCTACTCAGGAGGCTGAGGCAGGAGAATTGCCTGAACCTGGGAGGCAGAGGTTGCAGTGAGCCAAGATCATGCCACTGCACTCCAGCCTGGGCAACGAGTGAAACTCCATCTCAAAAAAAAAAAAAAAAAAAAAAAAAAAAAAAAAAAAAAAAAAAAAGAAAAAGAATGTTTTCTTGGGGTCTAACCTGTGGCCTCAGTGTTTAGTATGTAGCAGATGGACAAGCCACTTCACTTCTGTGGATCTCAGTTTCTTCAGCTGGAATTGAGATGATTATGAATCTGGTTTGCATTACAGTATTATGTGAGGAGATCAAATCAAACACTCAGGGGAAAAACCTGGCATACATATCATACGTATTTGTGCTCCAGGAAGGAATTACTACCTTGGTATAATAAGATATATTAATATGTAAACTATATTGAATGTCCCGTTCTTTAGACACAGTGGCTTCAGACACATTTTATATTTTTTAATGCTACGCACTCACGTTTATCTTAATGTCTGTAATATTCAGCAATATCAAATTTAGAAATTTAATGTTCTATATTGATACAAAAAATGTGTGTGAAACCTGGTTTCTCAAGAAAACACACAAGTGCATTGTCACTCTCTGTGATAATGACTGGATTTTCCTAGATATTTCTCAATCTCTGCTTCCTCTTGTGCTCCTAAGAGGACTTATCTAATTAGGTGGTAATTTAACTTAGGTTTTGATAGTACAAAAATATGACTGAAGCAACACTTAGTTTGGGTAAAGTGCCAAATGCTCCCTCTTATGGCAAGATTTAATTCTTGGGGGCTTTGCTTTCAGGGTTTAGTAACACCTCAGTCCAAATTATTGTTAAGTCAGTACTTACAATGCTTCAGGTGTGTGAGATCAGCAATTCCACAATGCCTGTTGTCACCAAATCTGGGCAGCACCTCCTTGAATATCGCAAAAATTTACATGCGTGTGCCAGGCATGTGAAAAGAGAAGTATTGCATGCTCTGAGCTGCCTAGAGAATCCTGTACTCAAGGTTGTTGCAAATGTCCAAGGTGCTGTACTCACTGAACCAACGCTAATGCACAGAAAAGGCTGCAACGTCTCCTGTACCCAGAATATCTTATCTTCCTATGTACAATTTTTTCTCTTAGCATTAAAAAACTCTATGCATTATGTTTGTATACTCGCTTGCAAAGAATGAAATGCTTAAAGGAGATATCAAATGCATCAACCGAAATATTGCCCCAGGTTTCTTGCCTTTGGAAAATTCAGCACACTGATCTAGGCAGACCTTTTAATGAGACACAAGGGGACTGACTGACATCTTTTCTGAGCTGACCCAGCCTGGCCGGCTTGTTTTGGAGTAAGAGTAGCATATTCACTCACCTGTGTATTTCCTGGTGGCTTCACAATGAGCTAGTGCTGGATGCTTGATGCTGGTTATTTTATCTCCTAAGAATCCAAAGGTAATTAAAGTGTTCACAAAGGAAGACAACACAAGTTTGGAACCCTGATCTGGGCACACTTGCATTCTCAACATGGGGTCTTTGAGACAGATGTTAGAACATGTAGCTATCACTATTGGAAGTAAATCATTACCAGTGAAATTCAAAAAATACAGTTTGAGGTCAAGGTTTTTAGAAAAAGAACAAATGGCAAAAGATTCAAGGATATTCTTCTGCTATTACTGCCATTCATTTATGTTCATATATGCTTTCTTGAATAAGAGAGTGAAGGGCAGAGTTAGAGGTATTTGGCTGGTAATCTAATCAGCATAATTAGAACATTCTCACCACAGCCCCATGCCTGTCTTTTTCTTATTCATTCATGATTTCCCAAATGCATGAAGAACTCCATTATGTGCCTGGTGCTACTCCAGAGATTGAGGTTACAGTAGAGAGTAAGACAGGCAAATCCCTATAAAGTTTATTTTATATTGGGAAAATTTGAAAAGATTAATTGAAATTATACGCACCCGCATATATATTCACACATAGACACACACATATGTGTCAATCTCACATGAAGGTAACCAACCTATAGAAATAAATCGGATGAGAGGTAAAGAATGACTTGGGGTTGATGAACCATTTTAAAAGGGATCGTTTGGGAGAGTTCTCCAGGGAGATGACATTTCAGCAGAGACCTGATACAGTAAGAAAACAAGTCATCTGAAAGTAGGAGAAAAGAGGTTTCCAGGTAAGGAGGAATGCAAATAGAAGAGCCGGGAGGCGGGAATATGCTTGACCCTCCAGAGAAGCAAGAAGGCCAACACGGCTTCAGCAGAAGGCAGGAGAAGGCATCCAGACTATAATGAAGGTGGAAGATAAGCAGGCAGGTTAAAGTTTTTGATTTTATTCTCACTGAGGACAGGAAGTCACGGGAGGATTTTGAGTGAGAATAAGCAAGATTCCTGTGTTCCGTTATGAACAGTTCAGCACTGGCATGAGAGCAGGGCGTCACACAGATGGACTGGACTCCTGCTTGTGTGCCCTAAAGAAGGAGAGAGATAGAGAACCACTGCTTTAGGAAACTCCACTAAACATACTTGAATCAGAAGGGAGGACAGAGTAGACAGAAATAATTTTTTTCTTTGGGCCCATTTACTATTTGCTAGGCTGTACTTAAAATCTACTTATAGTTAGAAGAAAGCAACTCACTAAATAGCACTGTATTTGTATGCCCACAATTTAATGAAAATGTGATCCCTAAAAGGAAACAGACATGGCATAAATATCAATATGCTCATTAACGAGTTATTACGGACAGGGTGCACACATGAGTGAGAATATAATTTAAACTTTGGTTTTCTGACCTTGTCTAATGCCTTGAAAGCAAGGGATAATTCAACCAATTGCACATTACTCTCCTCTTGTCCAGCCTCCCCTCCATGAAACTAAGGCTTGATTTAGTTTCCAAAGAATCTAATTTCACCAAGAATGCGATGGAATGCCTCTAATGACACCCTCCACTTACACTTTCACTCGGAGCCAGCAGCAGCGAGCACCACCAGATTATTATGAAGCTGAATGAAATAGAGGCATTCATCAGAGCTAAATAAAAATAAACAGTTGAAATTGCCTGTCAGTCTCCGGGGGAACATGAAAGGTTGTTTAAAGATATCTTCCCTTTCAATAAGAAATTTTATTACTTTGGGGGTGTGTTATGTTCTCATTCTCAGAGTAAGCCAGCTGCCACATCACCTTTGTTGTTATCTGAACCTGTAGCTCTGGTGCTGTGAGCTGTTGTTATGCACAAGCATGATAATAGATGCTTGATGAACATTTCAAGGTGGTGGGGCTGAAACCAGGCATCACGGCAGAATTTTGAATCAGCTATTGCTACTTCTCTGTCTCTATCGCTTTCTCTCTAGGCTCTCCTATTACACCAAGGCTGTGTTAAATTCCTGAGATTACCAACTCCCTGGGTTTCTCTTTCTTGGATTTAATAAGTGAAAAAAAGAAAATATGAATTTAAAAGAGTAAGGTGATTGTGTTTCCATAGATTGACATCCCTAGCAAAACAAGATCAGCTGAGTTTAAAGAAGGAAAATGGGAACTATACAGGCATACCTCATCTTACTGAGCTTCACTTTACTGTACTTTGCAGATATTGCATTTCTTACAAATTGCAGATTTGGGGCACGCCTGCATTGAGCAAGCCTATCGGCACCATTTTCCCAGCACAATGTGCTCACTTTGTATCTCTGTATCACATTTTGGTAATTCTTGGAATATTTCAGTTTGTTATGGTGATCTGTGAATCTATGATTACTGCTTTTTTTTTTTTTTTTTTTTGAGACAGAGTCTTGCTCTGTCACCCAGGTTGGAGTGCAGTGGCAAGATCTCTGCTCACTGCAACCTCCACCTCTCGGGTTCAAGTGATTCTCCTGCCTCAGCCTCCTGAGTAGCTGGGATTCCAGGTGCCCGCTGCCACGCCCAGCTAATTTTTGTATTTTTAGTAGAGATAGGGTTTCACCATGTTGGCAATACTGGTCTGGAACTCCTGACCTCAAGTGATCCACCCATCTCAGCCTTCCAAAGTTCTGGGATTACAGGCATGACCCACCGTGCCTGGCTGTGATTAGTAATCTTTGATGTTACTGTTGTAATTGTTTTGAGGCACCAATATGAGACAGCTAACTTAATTGATAAATGTTGTGTGTGGTCTGACTGCTCCATTGACCGGCTATTCCTCCATTTCTCTCCCTCTCCTTGGGCCTCCCTATTTCCTGAGACACGACAATATTGAAATTAGACCAATTAGTAACCCTACAATGGCCTCTAGGTGTTTAAGTTACTTAAAATCAAGAGCTAGAAATTATTAAGCTTAGTGAGGAAGACACGGCAAAAGTCGAGATAGGTGGAAAGCTAGGCCTCTTGCACCAAACAGTTAGTCAAGTTGTGAATGCAAGAGAGAAGTTCGTGATGGAAGTGAAAAGTGCTACCCCAGTGAACACACAAACGATAAGAAAGCAAAACAGCCTTATTGCTGATATAAAGAAAGTTTCAATGGTCTGGATAGAAGCTCAAACCAGCCACAAGAGACTCTTAAGCCAAAGCCTAATCCACAGCAAGGTCATCAGTAACGAGGCAAAACCCTCCATCAGAAAAAAGATTACAACTTGCTGAAGGCTCAGATGATAGTTAGCATTTTTAAGCAGTAAAGTATTTTTAAATCAAGGTATGTACTTTTCTTTTAGAAGTAATGCTGTTGCACACTTAGACTACAGTAGAGTGTAAACATAATTTTCATAGGCCCTGACTGGAAAACCAAAAAATTTGCATGACTTGCTTTACTGCAATGTTCACTTTATTGCAGTGGTCTGAACTGACCCCACAATATTTCCAAGGTGTACACGTCTTAACTAATTATGTCTGATTACAGTCTTAACCTGGAGCAGCATCATTGCTTTTAAATATTAGATAAAATTACAATGCTTTTCATTATAATTGCTTCTTCCCACTTTTCATGATGCTTCTGTAAAGTGCATTGAAAGGGAAATACTTAATGGAAAACAACACATATTTGATAAACTAGGATAATTAAGAAAAGTTTGACTTAAGGGAAAAAGAATTGTCTAAGATGGAGAGAAAAGCCAATTATTAAGTAGAAACACAACTGAGCATGCAATCCTTAGCCAATCCTCTGAGATCCAAAAGGTGTATTAGCCTCCTTGAGCCTGGAAAAGCCTTGATTTTCTTTGTGTGTTTCAAGTATATTTCTTTGCCATATTTTTGTTCTATCACACTCAACACATTGCAGCAGCAGGAGAATGGGGGGCTAAGGAAAATTATAAACTACATTTTGAACAGCAGGGGGCATTGGAAGGGCTGGCCAACTCTCTGAAAGCTGAGAATCAGAAAGACAGATTTTCAAAAGGAATTGTGCATAAGTGGTATGTATTACAAGCACACAATTCCCTTTAGTGCTTCTGGAAAGAGCCAAAGCATGAAGGAGGAACACTGGCATTGAATGCTGCTAGAACTTCAAAAAGAAATTGGCCTTGCTTTATGTAATTCTTATTCATCTGTAATATAAAAACAACCCATCTTCTGTTGACAGATCCTTTCTTTGAATGTCCTGGTAATTACTCTAATATATATAGCATATCAGATTGGCAATGGAATAATCTCCCACAAAGCCTGGCTCATGGTGACAAGTCACAGTCTTGATGATGCCAGTTGGTATGTATTCAGAAACTGTGTATTGTATTAGGCTTGTGAGCCAGAGGCAAGCCCACTCACTACAGCTCTTGCCAACTTTTGATTCATTTCCAGCTATTCAGTGTTGGAGCGGATCACTGGAACTCACCAATGAGTTCTGCTCTTGTGCCTGAGAGCCAAAACTGCAAGGGTTGGAGAGTGCAATTAATCCATCTGTGGCTTTCCTCAGGGCCTCACCAATTCTTGTCAGTCACTTCAGCCCTGACTTGAAAACAAAACTTCCCTCCCTTATTCTGGAAATTTCTATGAAAATGGTAATCTGGGCTCTTCTGCCTTCCCTTTTTCATCCATCATTCTCAGTAGGAAATTGTCAAATCCAGTGGAGAATAGGCCAATCCTGAGTGCTCAGTGATCCGTTATTTTCCTCATTCAAGGAATTTAACATATCCTCTTTGTAAAGTTACCCTGCACTTCACCAAGCCCCTCAATGAGAAGACCTCAGGTATACCAGTGCATATCACCATGGAAACTCAGCCTCCAGATGGAGGAAAGCTGACTTCCACAGACAAGGCTATCAGGAATCCACAACTCAACCTTGACACCCGCTGCTTGTACTGATGCTCTGAACTCATCTTGGGAAATTAATAAAAATTACAAACTCATGAGAGAAAAATAGTGGCTGGGTCTGGTTCTATGAAGCATCTGAAGAGCTAAGGTAATAAATAACTAACTGCTTTGTTGTATATAAATATGTATCAACAAATTTGGTCTTGAATTTTCTGCTTTGTTGCTATGTTTTTTGTAATAGACTTTAAAAATTGTTCTTTAAAGAATGTCACCATAGAGCAGATCCTCTATCTTAGAATAAGAACATTTCTGAGATCAACTATGCAGGCCACTTGACTGGCTATATGAAGGAAGGATTACATGAGCAAGACAGAGATACAAGCAACTGGACCCTATGGAAACATCTGTAAGAGGAAGAATGTAGCATGGAAGCCTCAAGACCTCCTCCAGAATGACCGTCCTCACTTGCCTTCCTGGTTCCATCACAACCCAAGTTACAGCTGCTTAGAAGGACACAAGAATCAGACCAAAGTTGTGCTGCCACCAGGAATGTGTACCTGCAGTTACATATCTCTTTCTCACACCCCACAGCTGCCACAGGGAAGGGGCAGTTTGTTGGCATGCATCAGGATCCTTCATACATCATTGGCTGTCCATAAATACAGTTAATTACCAGGTCATGAACAAGAGCTTTTAAAAGAAGCTTTAACTCATCCCTTGAAGAACTGTTGAGACAGACTTAAGACATCATGCTGATTGTGAACACACTGTTCTGCTGTGTTCAAACCCTGCTGAAATGCCCTCAAAAGCAGGAAGGCTGGAAGGATTGAGACCTGTATCTGAATCAAGTCATGTGGAAAAGGGATTGAAGACAGTGCTTAATGAGAAAAGACAAGGCCTACCTATATAAGGGTCAGGATATTAAAACATATTTGCTTTCATTGGTCATATCCAACAATATTAGCAAATATTTTTTGTAAAATTTCTAAAAACCTTTATGGATAGACATAGCTATGAATAGACAAAACTATGGATAGACATAATTATGAATGTCATCATTGTTCTTAATTTTTGTTTCACTGAAGAAATGTTAGAATAAGCCCTATATAAACAGGGATCCTGTGTGGTTTGCTTATTGCTACATGTCTTCAGTGCCCAGCCCAAGGTTAAGTATTCATATGAATTAATTAGTGCTAGACCCTACAATAACTTAATAGAGGGCTATGGGATGGTTGCCTAAACAAATAGTTTAAAAGGCCCCTACCTAGTGATTGATCAATATGGATGATACTCCCTTAGTATTGATATTTATATAATATGGAATAGCTACATTTAGAGTTGATAAGGCAAGAGAGGGTCAAATGACATTACGTTTTAAAATCCTTTTCAGTGGGAAAATAATGCCAAAATGATTATCATAAACCTGCTAATCTAAGTATTTCTGTAATAGCAGTGGAATGATTCTGAATCTGTCAACTTATTATAGGGTTTTGTATTGAGAAAAAAAAAAAGGCTTTGTAACTTAATTGGATAATTTGTTCATTATTGGCTGACTGATTCGCTGGTTTTTGAATGACCTGGATGGGTCACCCAATTACACCAAGAAAGTCAATCTAAATTAAAATATCAATGTCAATTAAAAGTTCCATTAATATGATAGCAGATTATAGATTCATTTTGTGTAAAATTTTGATGCAACAGAATTATAATTTTATAAGCATAAATACTATTCCTAATATAGTGGGATACCTTACAAAATAAATGCATATAGTAAATGTAAGATTTTTATTGGTGTCACAGCACAATTTTATTATTTACTTTAGATTATTATAAAATTTTATAGTGACTTGTGTTTTCATGTCATGTTTTTTATTATTCTGTGATTTATAGCATGTTTGGTTTCTTATATGGCAACACAACTCCTAGTTATAAATAGTGTCCCTGTGGAGAAATGCTGATTTACGATGCAGAGATTTCATCAAAGTTCCAGGTATATATTTTAGTTAACAATCAGTGACGACTTATATCAGTGATCACAGGTTTCCCTTGCCAACTCTGGTCTCTTGACTGTGGTTACCTCAAACACTGATGACAAGGAAAGCTGCCTCAGTAGGAGGACCATCTTGGCTGACTAGCGATGTCTGCTATAGGTGTCAGGTGGGGAGAATTGGCACCCTGTGCATCAGTACTCTCCTATATACATTAACCAACACACAATAAGCAAAACTGTGTGTTGGTGACTGCTTTATTGACTGGAATTAATTTAGCTTTAAAAAGTGTCTACTTCTCACCCCACTCACTCTAGTGGAGTTGTTTATCCACTAGAAGAAAACAATTTCTTCTTAGTCTTCAAAATTTAAAAGGCAGGTAAATTAGATTGCATTTGGTTTGAAAATTAGCTTAACCCCTAAAGGAGATTTATTGGCTAATAACACCGGAAGTTCATGGCGAAACAGATTTCAGGGCCAGTTTGATCAGTGGCCCAATGATGTCGTAAAGGACCTAGTGGCTTCGGTTACTCTTCTCTGCCTTCTGCACTATCAGCTTCCTGCTGAACCTGTTCCCCATAGTGATAAAGTAGCTTCAGCAGTTCCAGGCTTTATAACCACATATCACACGATTTGTGAGTGAGTGAGCAAGGCCTGCTCTAGCATTCTAACAACTAGGCTGACTTGCCCTTTTTGTCTCTCTTAGGTCTAATAACTGTGGCTGCAGGGGGTGGAGGGGTGGTTTGTGCCAGTTCATACTCAGAGTGGGGTTAGCTTCCCATGAAGTTCATAGGCTGCATATCCCCACAAAATCTAGAAACTCGTGAGAAAGGAAAAGGAAAAAGAAATAGAGGCTGGTTAGGCAAACAAAGCGTCCACTCCATCACATCAGCTTGCCTTTAAGAGGTGAAGTTACTCTCAGAACTTCAGCCTTCTAATATGTAAAATGGGGATAATAATAGTTGATAAGACTATTATGAGGGCAAAATGAAATCATATGAAAGTTTAGGATAGTACCTGGTTTATGGTAAGTACTACACAAGTTTGCTATTAGTATTTTTAATGGCATTAATGTATAACTAACTTCCCACAGATACGTTTATTTTTACACACACAAACTGGCATTTGCATGCAAGAATAATAGCAGGGGAAAGTTCCCCAAACATTAGCCATTCATATTTTTATAACTTATTAAAAGTAGCAAATGACAATGTAGAATGTGTCATTTCTCTCTTTAGAGAAAGCTTTACAATTAAACTGAAAATAATTTGCCCTACTATCATACAATGCAAAAAACATTAACCTCAACGTCCTGATATTACCATTTGCTGACTTTATAATTAGATTCAGCTTCTTCTATATTCATTGTATTCAAATAAGGTTGCACTTAGTGAGGCAAGTTTAGTGTTTTGTCTTCATTTATTTTTTAAATTGGAGTTGAAAATGGACCACACTCTATCGTCTAATTAAAGATATCTCTTTCAAGCACACAAATCTTTCTCAGGAAGCACTTTGGTGCAAGCGTTTTCAAGCCAGGTACGGAAACTAGACATGCTGATGGGGAAGGAGAGTGGCAAATCTTTCGACTCTCTTTTTCTCTGATGAAAGTTTGACTTAAAAAATTTCTCCCTTGCCTTAGTTGATGTTTTAGACACTTTTCTTTGATTACTTACAAGTGAGATGTAGGTTAGGGGAAAAATGGATATACGGGGGAGTTATTATCAAGATAAAGAGGTAGATCTCACACTCAAAGGAAAAGCTGAGCTGGTTTTGGAATAACTGAAATGTTGCAGTCAAGACATCTAATGCCATTATGAACTTCTGTCCATCTTCCAACCCTTTGCCTTAGTGTATCAGCTTTGTTCTCCCAGACCAGGTTTATCTACTTGATGCTGGACATATAGCTACAGTCAGCTCTTTTCCTTCTCCTTACATTCCATGATGGAAGAGAAAAGGATCTCTTCCTTACAGACCCCAACTAGAAATAATTCCAAGAAATGAGTCAGTGGGATCATCCTCAATCATGTGTACAGCCTTACAGGTAGGAATGGGGTCTATTGCTTGGATAAAGCAATGGAGGAAGGATGCTGAGCTTAGGAAAATAATAGCCATCTTAGCTGGGAAAAAAAATAATAATTTTTTTTCCTCACTTACCAATTTCGTGAGGCAGTAAGCCAATTATGGACTTGCACAGAGCCGAACCATGTATTCACAGAGGTAGGAAGTTAGCTAGCCCATCCTCCACAGCTCTTCAGAGTGCACATGGGGCCATTTACTTAGTGAAAGCCCTGCTATAAAGAAGAGCCACCAGGATTTCTCTCACTTATACCCAAAATTGTCTTTGAGGTTCAGAGCCCCAGCCCGGAAAATTCTCTCAACACAACACATGGCATTCTCCTGCATTCTATTGACATTTTTCTGAATACTGTTCTAGGATAAGAGACAGGAAATGTAAAGACTGTAATGGTGACATGTTCATTTGCTTATGAGGTGCATATAATTGCTGATTACTTTGGCACTTAGATGTATGCGTTAACATTTAGCTTGTGAAAGATGAATAAATTAACCCTGCAGCAACCATAACTATGGCATTTACTTACTTATTAAAATGCCCTTTTTGCATTTCACAAAATTATTTTTAAAAATAAATAAAATTGGAGTTCAGGAACACATCTCACATAGAAGAACATGGAACAGCCGGGAGGATGGAGTTATGGTTACTTTACATCTGACCACCAGATTGTCTATTAAGGGATAGTTACCCACTCATCAAATTCAGATCATAAATATCCACATCTCATCAAGCATTAAAGTGTGAAAAAAACTACAGCATTATGTAATGAAATTTCACTGTTTGCTTGAGGTCTTTGATAATAATAAGAAACCTTCATATCTATAGGACTGTGCTGGACACCATGACTGTCCAGCACATTTCAGCCATGCATCCAGCATCATATAGTCCCTTCCTCAAGGAACATGCAACGTATTGTGAGTCATATAGCACACTAGTGGAAGATCATGGATCAAATTCTGAGTTGTAATTTTGAAAACAAGTCAGTATATACTTTATGTGAGCTAGATTGGTCAAGACACATTTCTTGGAAGACACAGGGCTCAGAATGGATCTCAGATGATGGACAGGCAAGGAAAGATTCTTTCAGGTTTCTGTTCTTATGATTGGTATAGACATAGAGGCTTGAAATTGCATTTCAGGCAGTGTGAATAGCCCGAACCAAGCTACAGAGATCATCTTAGAAGGCTGTATGGGGTGCAGAGAGCGTGATACACAGTAAATCAATTTGGAGGATAGAATGGAGGATGATGAGATCTAGACAAAAAGATTTTCATTTGGTGCAACAGTTTGCTGGGCAGGAAAGTAACAAGAGCAATATTTTTTCTGAAAATAAGTTATTCTACTGTGTGTTGGAGGCGGGAAGAGGCAGAGAGAGACAGAGAAAGAGAGAGAGACTGAAAGAGGGAGAGGGTGAAAGTCAATTTGATTGTCAAGAGTCAAAAGTAACAAACCTGAGGCTTACCGAAGGCATTTTGTAATAAAGCCTTAAGTTAAGGTAGTCAGTGACATAAAGAGTAGGAAAGGTCATAAATATATTTTCTAAAAAGATTAACAGCAGGGCTTGACATTTAGATGTAAGAAAAACGGAGAGTTCCGACTCCACAATTTTTGAATTCGGAGACAATTGAGAATTCAGATCTTTCTAGTCATGTTGGGGCACCTTCTAGTGCCTTCCACGTGTCTGGCAGTTGAGGGGAGCTTTTTCCTCTCAGTTTCACCATAACTGGAAAACTCAGCTTCTGAAATGGTTCCATCCATTTTTGCCTCGGGGAGAAATGAATGCCAAGATATGAATGAGAAATTTCTTTCACCTCTGAATTTCCATCTTCCAGCTTCTTTTTTTGCTGTTTGCTTTGTTTCACAAAGTCTGATAAAGTGAGACATAATGGATGCTTACCTCTACAAAAAAAAAAAGAAAGAAAAAGAAAAGAAAAAAGAAAAGAGAGTGGGTAGAGGAGTCAAAGAATTGCCTTATGAAATAAAGTCCAGTAGAATCCTAGGTTATAATTATCACTGGGCTATAATTGTAGAAGAACAATATTTCTTTAACCAATGATTTTTGAATTGAGAATTGTTTTAGAGTTCATGTTCTTATATACTTATAATTTTCAATATCTGCATATGTGAAAATTAATTGAAAATATGTCCACAGAGTTGCAGAACTTCACAGCCCTATATCTTCATGCTGTCTTCTTGTAAAACATGCTGAATCTTTTTTTACTAATTTCAGTAAAATAATTTTACTGAAAATAGTGCCAATTAGTACACACTGGTAGTCAGTCCAAATGATGATCCAGGTTTCACAAACCTTGAAGTTTGGGGCTTTTTTCCACATTTCAAGCTTCAGCAAATTAGTGAAGTTTGAATTCAACTTGGGTACTTGATTTAAGCCCCTGATCAATAACCTGACTGAAAAGAATTAATTGTGACTTTTCCACTTTTTGGACCGTGTCAGCTAAATTTAAAAACAGGTAAGTACCATTTATTAAGTTGGTGCAAAAGTAATTGCGATTTTTATCATTACTTTTAATGGCAAAAACTGCAATTACTTTTGCATCCACCTAATAGAAGAGTAAGTCAAAAATAGCCTGTGTGTACGGGAGGCCAGTGTGGAAGAAATGGTCAACTTAAAAGCATTCCAAAGAGTCACTACTCCTGGCTCTAAACTCATTTCTGTCCCTAGTCAACCATGTGGTCTTCAACAAGGTACTCGACACCAGTCTGTCTTGATTGCTTCACTTGTAAAATGAGAGCATTAAAAGTTAAACGATCTGCCATCCGATCTCCTGTAATATTATTTTCAGTGAGATCATGGCCCTTGTTTTGTAAACCAGTTGCTAGCTTTGGAGTTGTGATGAGGCAAAATCAAAGCAATTACTGCACTTTGCCCTCTCCCATCAGCTGCCTCACCCTGTCCTCAGGCACTCAGGTATAGACCATGGATCCTCTTTCTCCCTCCTCCGACTTGTCTACATACAGGGTCTTACTATCTTTCGTTCATACTTGTGTGATGTGTTCATCTCCCAATATACAAAGTATCTTTGTGGTATAGACCATGTCTCATATTTTGTGTTTTCTACACAATCTACTATAATGTTAGGTGCACAGAAGGTATTCATCAAAAGCCTAATGGGTGAACAGGTTGGTTTGTTTCATTAACTTTATTTTCATTTGAAGAGTTTTTGGTTTATTGAGCCAACAGAAATTCCAACAAGAATTCATCAAGTACAATAAAGAAACAATTAAACATTAGGAAATGTTAAGAACACATTCCCTTTTTAAAGTTGCAAGCCTGGGTACATACTCTTGCCATAGCCCATTCTGTCATACATGTGTGAATACAATAACACTGACTTGTAATGCTTGCTTAATAAAGGTGTCTTCTTTTTTTTATACTTTTTTTTATTATTATACTTTAGGTTTTAGGGTACATGTGCACAATGTGAAGGTTCGTTACATATGTATCCATGTGCCATGTTGGTTTGCTGCACCCATTAACTCCTCATTTAGCATTAGGTATATCTCCTAATGCTGTCCCTACCCCCTCCCCCCAACCCACAACAGTCCCCGGAGTGTGATGTTCCCCTTCCTGTGTCCATGAGTTCTCATTGTTCAATTCCCACCTATGAGTGAGAACATGTGGTGTTTAGTTTTTGGTCCTTGCGATAGTTTACTGAGAATGATGTTTTCCAGTTTCATCCATATCCCTACAAAGGACACGAACTCATCATTTTTTATGGCTGCATAGTATTCCATAGTGTATATGTGCCACATTTTCTTAATCCAGTCTATCCTTGTTGGACATTTGGGTTGGTTCCAAGTCTTTGCTATTGTGAATAGTGCCGCAATAAACATACGTGTGCATGTGTCTTTATAGCAGCATGATTTATAGTCCTTTGGGTATATACCCAGTAATGGGATGGCTGGGTCAAATGGTATTTCTAGTTCTAGATCCCTGAGGAATCGCCACACTGACTTCCACAATGGTTGAACTAGTTTACAGTCCCACCAACAGTGTAAAAGTGTTCTTATTTCTCCACATCCTCTCCAGCACCTGTTGTTTCCTGACTTTTTAATGATGGCCATTCTAATTGGTGTCGGATGGTATCTCATTGTGGTTTTGATTTGCATTTCTCTGATGGCCAGTGATGATGAACATTTTTTCATGTGTTTTTTGGCTGCATAAATGTCTTCTTTTGAGAAGTGTCTGTTCATGTCCTTTGCCCACTTTTTGATGGGGTTGTTTGTTTTTTTCTTGTAAATTTGTTTGAGTTCATTGTAGATTCTGGATATTAGCCCTTTGTCAGATGAGTAGGTTGCAAAATTTTTCTCCCATTCTGTAGGTTGCCTGTTCACCCTGATGGTAGTTTCTTTTGCTGTGCAGAAGCTCTTTAGTTTAATTAGATCCCATTTCTCAATTTTGGCTTTTGTTGCCATTGCTTTTGGTGTTTTAGACATGAAGTCCTTGCCCACACCTGTGTCCTGAATGGTATTGCCTAGGCTTTCTTCTAGGGTTTTTATGGTTTTAGGTCTAACATGTAAGTCTTTAATCCATCTTGAATTAATTTTTGTATAAGGTGTAAGGAAGGGATCCAGTTTCAGCTTTCTACATATGGCTAGCCAGTTTTCCCAGCACCATTTATTAAATAGGCAATCCTTTCCCCATTTCTTGTTTTTGTCAGGTTTGTCAAAGATCAGATAGATGTAGATATGCAGCATTATTTCTGAGGGCTCTGTTCTGTTCCATTGATCTATGTCTCTGTTGTGGTACCAGTACCATGCTGTTTTGGTTACTGTAGCCTTGTAGTATAGTTTGAAGTCAGGTAGCGTGATGCCTCCAGCTTTGTTCTTTTGGCTTAGGATTGACTTGGCAATGCGGGCTCTTTTTTGGTTCCATATGAACTTTAAAGTAGTTTTTTCCAATTCTGTGAAGAAAGTCATTGGTAGCTTGGTGGGGATGGCATTGAATCTATAAATTACCTTGGGCAGTATGGCCATTTTCACGATATTGATTCTTCCAACCCATGAGCATGGAATGTTCTTCCATTTGTTTGTATCCTCTTTGATTTCATTGAGCAGTGGTTTGTAGTTCTCCTTGAAGAGGTCCTTCACATCCCTTGTAAGTTGGATTCCTAGGTATTGTATTCTCTTTGAAGCAATTGTGAATGGGAGTTCACTCATGATTTGGCTCTCTGTTTGTCTGTGATTGGTGTACAAGAATGCTTGTGATGTTTGTACATTGATTTTGTATCCTGAGACTTTGCTGAAGTTGCTAATCAGCTTAAGGAGATTTTGGGCTGAGGCAGTGGGGTTTTCTAGATATACAATCATGTCATCTGCAAACAGGGACAATTTGACTTCCTCTTTTCCTAATTGAATATCCTTTATTTCCTTCTCCTGCCTGATTGCTGTGACTAGAACTTCCAGCACTATGTTGAATAGGAGTGGTGAGAGAGGGCATCCCTGTCTTGTGCCAGTTTTCAAAGGGAATGCTTCCAGTTTTTGCCCATTCAGTATGATATTGGCTGTGGGCTTGTCATAGATAGCTCTTATGATTTTGAGATACATCCCATCAATACCTAATTTATTGAGAGTTTTTAGCATGAAGGGTTGTTGAATTTTGTCAAAGGCCTTTTCTGCATCTATTGAGATAATCATGTGGTTTTTGTCTTTGGTTCTGTTTATATGCTGGATTACATTTATTGATTTGCATATGTTGAACCAGCCTTGCATCCCAGGGATGAAGCCCACTTGATCATGGTGGATAAGCTTTTTGATGTGCTGCTGGATTCGGTTTGCCAGTATTTTATTGAGGATTTTTGCATCAATGTTCATCAAGGATATTGGTCTGAAATTCTTTTTTGGTTATGTCTCCGCCAGGCTTTGGTATCAGGATGATGCTGGCCTCATAAAATGTGTTAGGGAGGATTCCCTGTTTTTCTATTGATTGGAATAGTTTCAGAGGGAATGGTACCAGTTCCTCCTTGTACCTCTGGTAGAATTCGGCTGTGAATCCATCAGGTCCTGGACTCTTTTTGGTTGCTAAGCTATTGATTATTGCCACAATTTCAGAAGCTGTTATTGGTCTATTCAGAGATTCAACTTCTTCCTGGTTTAGTCTTGGGAGGGTGTATTTGTCGAGGAATTTATCCATTTCTTCTAGATTTTCTAGTTTATTTGTATAGAGGTGTTTGTAGTATTCTCTGATGGTAGATTGTGTTTCTGTGGGATCGGTGGTGATATCCCCGTTTTCATTTTTTATTGCATCTATTTGATTCTTCTCTCTTTTCTTCTTTACTAGTCTTGCTAGTGGTCTATCAAGTTTGTTGATCTTTTCAAAAAACCAGCTCCTGGATTCATTAATTTTTTGAAGGGTTTTTTGTGTCTCTATTTCCTTCAGTTCTGCTCTGATTTTAGTTATTTCTAGCCTTCTGCTAGCTTTTGAATGTGTTTGCTCTTGCTTTTCTAGTTCTTTTAATTGTGATGTTAGGGTGTCAATTTTGGATCTTTCCTGCTTTCTCTTGTGGGCATTTAGTGCTATAAATTTCCCTCTACACACTGCTTTGAATGTGTCCCAGAGATTCTGGTATGTTGTGTCTTTGTTCTTGTTGGTTTCAAAGAACATCTTTATTTGTCTTCATTTCATTATGTACCCAATAGTCATTCAGGAGCAGGTTGTTCAGTTTCCATGTAGTTGAGAGGTTTTGAGTGAGTTTCTTAATCCTGAGTTCTAGTTTGATTGCACTATGGTCTGAGAGACAGTTTGTTATAATTTCTGTTCTTTTACATTTGCTGAGGAGAGCTTTACTTCCAACTATGTGGTCAATTTTGGAATAGGTGTGGTGTGGTGCTGAAAAAAATGTATATTCTGTTGATTTGGGGTGGAGAGTTCTGTAGATGTCTATTAGGTCCACTTTGTGCAGAGCTGAGTTCAATTCCTGGATATCCTTGTTAACTTTCTGTCTCGTTGATCTGTCTAATGTTGACAGTGGGGTGTGAAAATCTCCCATTATTATTGTGTGGGAGTTTATGTCCCTTTGTAGGTCACTCAGGACTTGCTTTATGAATCTGGGTGCTCCTGTCTTGGGTGCATATATATTTAGGATAGTTAGCTCTTCTTGTTGAATTGATCCCTTTACCATTATGTAATGGCCTTCTTTGTCTCTTTTGATCTTTGTTGGTTTAAAGTGTATTTTATCAGAGACTAGGATTGCAACCCCTGCCTTTTTTTGTTTTCCATTTGCTTGATAGATCTTCCTCCATCCCTTTATTTTGAGTCTATGTGTGTCTCTGCACGTGAGATGGGTTTCCTGAATACAGCACACTGCTGGGTCCTGACTCCTTATCCAGTTTGCCAGTCTGTGTCTTTTAATTGGAGCATTTAGCCCATTTACATTTAAAGTTAATATTGTTATGTGTGAATTTGATCTTGTCATTATGATGTTAGCTGGTTATTTTGCTCGTTAGTTGATGCAGTTTCTTCCTAGCCTCGATGGTCTTTACAATTTGGCATGTTTTTGCAGTGGCTGGTACCGGTTGTTCCTTTCCATGTTTAGTGTTTCCTTCAGAAGCTCTTTTAGGGCAGGCCTGGTAGTGACAAAATCACTCAGCATTTGCTTGTCTGTAAAGTATTTTATTTCTCCTTCACTTATGAAGCTTAGTTTGGCTGGATATGAAATTCTGGGTTGATAATTCTTTTCTTTAAGAATGTTGAATATTGGCCCCCACTGTCTTCTGGCTTGTAGAGTTTCTGCTGAGAGATCAGCTGTTAGTCTGATGGGCTTCCCTTTGTGGGTAACCCGACCTTTCTCTCTGGCCACCCTTAACATTTTTTCCTTTATTTTAGAGTGGGGGAAATGGGCCAGTATGGGTTTGTAAGAATGCGTACACGTGGTGGAGAAAGGTTGTCTTCCTTTCGATTTGTAAAATCACTTTCTACTGTTCTCAGAGATAAGCCCTGACACATAAGAAAGGAAACGCCTGGTAGCATCGAATTGTTGCATGCCTAGAGGGAGCAGCTAAAGGGCCAGTGCTTTGGGCTATGTAGGCTTTAAGAAAGCCAGATCATGTATTTCATTTTTGTTATCCAGATAACTTATAAGGGATTTGCTGTCACTTACCCACAGAAAAAGGAATTGTCTAAATTCTCATGCCATGGCATAAGAGAACGATGTACTTTGCAGGCTGTTAGGACCCTGAGAGACTCCTCAGTACAACAGTCTCATTTGCAGAAGAAGTTCGGAGAAGCCTCTTATGATTAAATAAATTTTATTATTTTCCATTTAACAAAATTCATTCACACTTTACTGTAGAGCTAATAATGGTTTAACTTTAAAATGACCTGTTTAGTAATATCATAAGTGGAATTTCTACCTGAATATAAATGTTGTCTGTTTGAAAAAACTGGCTGGGTGCAGTGGGTCATGCCTGTAATCCCAGCACTTTGGGAGGGAGGCTAAAGCAGGTGGATCACTTGGGGTCAAGAGTTTAAGACCAGCCTAGCCAACATGGTGAAATCCTGTCTCTACTAAAAATACAAAAATTAGTCGGGCATGGTGGTACGTGCCTGTAATCCCAGCTACCTGGGAGGTTAATGCAAGAGAATTGCTGGAATCCAGGAAGCAGAGGTTGCACTGAGCCAAGATTGTGCCACAGCACTCCAGCCTGGGTGACAGAGTGAGATTCCATCTCAAAAAACAAACAAACAAACAAAACAAATGAAAACAAACAAAAACACTTGGGCTCTGGGGCTCTGGAGTGAGATACAGCTGGGTTTAAATCTGAGGTTGGCCTTTACTGGCTGTGTGTCCTTGGACAGGTCACCTAATGTCTTTAAACATTTGTTTCCATGTTAAGTGGAAGATATTCTACTCTCTACCTTTAGTGAGACATTCTGTGAATAGCATAATAGCACCATGTGGTTTACATATGGTAAGCGTCCATGTCAGTCTCAATGTCTTAAAACAGTTGCAATTCTTTTCCAGTTCTTCTAATTATAAAATTATGCAAGACAGATTTTTAAATCCAGTGCTTTGATAGCACATTAAAGGTTGAAATGTCCAAGATGGAAGAAGATGTGATTGTTTCCATGTAACTGATATGAGGAAAAGGGTTGATAACCTTTATTTTGGATGATAAGGTTTAGCCTGGGATTGCTGGCATTCTTGGAATGTGACAATTCCAGGCAATGTTTACATACTCACCTGTTCTCTGAGATAGCGTTATCTGGAGGTAGTCTTTTGTTGATTGTCAGTAGGGACAAATGGAATTAATTTAGCATCGATCTCTCTCAGCCTCTCTCCAGTCTTCACTCCTACCTCCACCAAACACAGCATCTAACCAAACCAGCCACCAAGTAAAGCAAGCCAGCCAGGTGATGTCTTCGGACTATACAGTGTCATTTTTAACCCACCAATGTTTAAGGAGAATTAATATACAGAGTCTCTAGAATCTGTCAGCACATTAATACTGCTTTGAGCAACCCAAAGAGGCTTTGGACATGCTGAGGAGTATTTGGAGAAAGGAATTGAGAGGAAAGTGGGCTTTGAAAAGTGTTTCTTTTAATGTTCTTTGAAATCACTCTAAAGTTCCTTGAGAAATGCAGGTAATGAGTGAAGGATTTTTAAAAGGCACTGTAGGAGTTGTCTTGCTTTCTTTCTTCAATTAAATGTGATACGAGATTAAGACTGAAATTCATTTGGAGTTCTCATATTTATTCAAATTGCAGAATTTTAGGGAAAAAATTTGAACAACCAAATCATCTTAGGGCTCTAAGCTATATAGTTGTAAGAAAAAGAACTTGTGTTTTTAAAGTTATGCTAAACTACTTAGCATTACTTACATTAAAGTAATGAACGATAACCTCGGAGTACATAGTAGAGTTAAATTTTATCCATCCTATTATTAGCTTTTTCAGTGAGGTCACCAGTAAAACCTAAATTGAGAATCTGGTAAGTCATTACTTCCCATTTGCCTAAGAATTTTTAGCAGTAGTATCCTTGGATGTTCAGAGGATAGACCTAATAAAGTTTATTATCAGGTTGGATCAATGCAAGACAGACAGCCAAGTATATTAGAAAAGACAGTAGATAGAAAGGATCTTTAATAAATAAAGTCAATTTCTTCAGTCGGTATTCAGGATCATCATGTTGAATAGATGCCACCTATTCGCTATAATTTGTTTTAAAAGTACTCTGAGGACTTACCTATGAGCACAAAACAAAAGAAGACAACACACTCATAGGGACTAAAAACCAACAAACTGAAAAACAGACTTTATTTGTTTTTCAAAACTGAAGAAAGAGTTGAATTTCATGAAGAGTGTAGGATGCAGTATCTACTCAGAGTAGGCAATAATAAAGGGATGACTGGGCGTTGAGAGAGGAAACCTCATCTAATGGGAGAAAATGTTGTACTTTTTTGATAAAAGAAATCTAGGCAGGACATTGTTAAAGAAAAATAACAAGCTCAGGCATTGTGTTGCTCTTCACGTAGAATTCTAGAACTTTTAAATGGAACTGTTCTTTTCAAGGTGATCAAAAATTAGTGAAGAATTTTGCCTACTATCCTTGCAAATTCAACATCTTTACTATATTGACAAATGCAACTAATTACATATATGTCACAGATTAAATAAATTATGAGGCTGTGTGATGGAATTATTTTGTGAATGGATGAAAAATGTGAAGGTGCATATATAATACACGGCTTCCCCGTATACATGGCTTCAATGTCTCTACATTACTCCAGGAATAGATTTGTAATATAATCAACTAGAAACAGAAGCCAAATATCACTGTTCATGGCAGCCTGTCACATCAGGCATTCATTTGTACACATGACAACCCCTCCATCTCAGAACCGTGGGTGAGAAAGGCCTGATTGGCAGCAATTATTCTCTGGCCACTAATGCTTTCTGCGTGGCTTCCTCAGACCTTCCTCCCATGGACAAAGACATAAAGTATACCAGAAACATTTTTCACACAGGCTTGAGAAAATGATTGCAGCCTTTCCCCACGTAGTACAAAAGGTCAGTGTATCTCTGAGCTTCATTCCTCTTTTTTTTGCAGGTAAGGACACTGTCTTGCTGGCAGCTTGATAGCCGCTACCTGATTTCCTGATAATAGGAAAGTTTCACCTTCTGCTATGGCTATTTAAAATGTTTACTTTTGTACTAATGCATTAGAAACCAACTAAATTCTGTGGGTTTTTCTTTTTTTTTCTGTTGTTTGTTTGTTTGCTTTTGAGACAGAGCCTCCCTCTGTCGCCCAGGCTGGAGGGCAGTGGTGTGATCTCAGCTCCCTGCAACTTCTTCCTCCCCAGTTCAAGTGATTCTCCTACTTCAGCCTCTCGAGTAGCTGGGATAACAGACGTGCGCCACCATACTCACCTAATTTTTGTATTTTTAGTAGAGATGGGGTTTCACCATGTTGGCCAGGCTGGTCTCGAACTTTTGGCCTCAAGTGATCTGCTCACCTCGGCCTCCCAAAGTGCTGGGATTACAGGTGTGAGCTACCTCACCCAGCCCCAATTCTGTTTTAATGTTGGTTTAGATGTAGCTTTGTTAACTATGTAATAATGCAAACCAAGAAAAAAACAAATACGCTGCACTTCTTATAATAGAGATCAGATTAATTGCTGAGTGCCTAAAGTTACAAAATAGCTTACATAATATTTTATATGATACACAATAGAATAAATATATAATGTATAATATATAGATATAATTTCTGTAATTAAAATTATATAATCTCAATAGTGAAAATCAACAATTAAAATATAAGAATAAAGTTGACCTGCCTCAATTATCATTAAATTGATTGGGGCAGTTTAGGTCTTTCTCCAAATTTTACTTTGGTCTCCATTTATTAAATGGACATTAACTAGGGACTTCAAAGACCCAAGAACCACACTCAGCCTTGGGGACAGAATGAAGACTAAGAGATGATGACTGCTGTCAGCATTAATTTCTTCCACATTATTTAGCCCACTAAGAATGAGTGAAACTTGTAGATGTGTGGACACATTTTCATAAACTTTCTTAATAAATAGTCCTGCAGTGACAAAATGCACACAAAATTTTGAATATGTAATAACTGAGTCCTATCCTTTATTTCAAGAGACAAAGCTAAGAATTAGAAACATAAATAAATTGTGTCCATCTTAAGGGTGACAGTGTACAAATGTGGCCATTTCCAGTAGTCATGGAGTAGGCGGATGAATTGAAGGAGTATGATTTTGAAAACCCTGTACAGAATTAGAAGCTTATTGTCCAAATATGAGACAATTTAGGCAGACTTACAAGCAAAAAAAAAGAAAAAGTTGATAGCCTCACTATCAAAAGAAAAGATTCATGATAGGAAAATCTCTTGCTAGCAAGTAAAAAAGAGGAAATACATTAAATTATTAGAAAATGTTAAAAGTAATGAGACTTTATCTGTTCACAGAGTCATCAAAAGTTATTTCTGTGTAGGAAGTGTCAAGTAGCATGGATAAAGAGTATTCGGGAAATTCTCTAGTTGTGGTCTTGAAGACTTTGTTGAAATTATTGGCATCTGAGAAACTATTATAAAAAAAGTTTACATTAATTCAGGTGGAGCAATGTAGGGCAATAGGATAAGAAAGGAGTAATAATATTGGTCTAATGTGTGGAGAAAATGAGAATACTTGATGAATATATCAAAGGTTACCCAGAGAGACTTGAAGACCAGCTGCTGGGAGATCAGGAACCTGAGCAGCAAGGATAGCTCAAAGGGAAGTCATTTTACATGGTGTGAACTGGTGTAAAAGATCAGGGAGAAATATAAATCCTAGGTAATCAACCAATCTTAAAATAGAGCAGGCTGGGCGCGGTGGCTCATGCCTGTAATCCTAGCGTTTTCAAAGGCCAAGGCAGGCGGAAAACCTGAGGTCAGGAATCCGAGACCAGCCTGGCCAACATGGTGAAACCCGTCTCTACTAAAAATACAAAAATTAGCCCGGCGTGGTGGCAGGTGCCTGTAATCCCAGCTACTGAGGAGGCTGAGGCAGGACAATCACTTGAACCTGGGAGGCAGAGGTTGCAGTGAGCCGAGATTGCACCACTGCACTCCATCCTGGGGGACAGAGGGAGACTCCATCTCAAAAAAAAAAAAAAAAAAAAATAGAGCAAAGCATCAGGAAGCTTGGGAGCTTTCTGAGTGACAGACAGGGTGACCTTACATTCTACATCTCTGATTTATGTCTGTTTTACCAGCATTCAAAAATGCTATCATTTGGGATGATAAATTATATGATCATACTTCCAGGAGAGTAAATGGAGTGAATGAAGAGGAAGCCTCTTTCCCTAGTTGTCTCTGGACAAAATCCCAGTTGGAATTATTACCAATAATGAGTTAGTTACTCAGAGACATATTTCTATTTCCCCAACTTTCTATTTACCATGAAAAACAAACTTTACAATAACACAAAAGCCCAATAAACCCAACTACATTATCCTGTACCTGGAAAAATCAGTACATAAAAAGAAACAGTTTCTAACACATAATATATCCAACTGCCTAGGTACTATTCAGAAAGCAGGTCCCATGTGCTGGTTAACTCACTGATCCACAAGGAACGAGGTACATTTTGCTTCCATTTACTTTTAACCATGACGATGATGTTTCATAGCTTGACAATTATAGAACTGTAATAGCTGACTGTAAACCCAAAGTAACTTCCTCAAGTAGTATTTTCAGGTTGTGAAAATATTTGCTGGGCTTTTAAAAGTTAGATAATGTTTCTCTAACACAGTAACATGTACGGATCTGGATTTTAGTGAGATGTGCTACTGAGTCAGGTATTTAAAATCGATATTTAAAAATATACGTTTTTCTCC
The DNA here is from genome assembly GCF_009828535.3 of Hylobates moloch. NCBI lineage: Eukaryota > Metazoa > Chordata > Mammalia > Primates > Hylobatidae > Hylobates > Hylobates moloch. The sequence goes on from NW_026652289.1 coordinate 16,223,852, forward strand.
ATTAATTTAGTAATTGATGATTTCTATGCCCTACATTGTTAGGGAATTACAGGCTGTTTTTAAAGAAATTGCTTTCATATGTGGTCATTACATTTGATTATTATGAAATATCTGGAATATTAGGGGAGATACAAGATATAATTATCTTATCAAACAAAACCCTATTTTTGGTAAAATTAAATGACTAATCAGGGTCACTTTTTGAAGTAAAATCAGGTTTCTGTTGTTGGACTATGAAAACACAGTCCTTTTATTCTCATGAGGTCTTTTTAAAAACATTTTGTACATAAATTTGCATTTCAAGCTTTATGTCATTGTTATGAAAAATAATTGTCATAATTTGGACAGAGCCATGCTAAAATGGACCTTTGTGTCTTCCGTGAGGGCAAAGTTTGTGAAGAAGGTTAACAAAGTGTGTGGAATGCGTCCTAAAAACACACCCACTTGGCAGACAAACAATTACATGTGAATTATAAATTTTTAAAGCAAATCTGTGGAGCAACGCTACAAGCAAAATTTTCTGAGCCTTTATTTAAGGTATTTATTTGAAATCAATGATTTTCAAACTTATTCTATAATTCAGCTAATTTGCTGGTCTTCTAGTAGCCCTTTCTAGTTAAGCTGAATTATTTAGCTAGCCAGTGATGGCCACATTATTAGGATATTTCTCTTCCAGTAGAGGAAGGCAGCTTTCCTTTCTGTCTTTCTCTGCCATGCTCTTTAACCAACAGAGGGAGGAAAAAAACAGGAAGGGGGAGAAGGAGGAGGAGAAGGAAAAGGCAGAGAGGGGAAAAGGGGAAGAGGAAGGGGCAGGGTAGGGGGTGGGACAGAGAGACAGAGAGAGAGACAGCATGCACTCCACTGAATATACTCAAGAGCCATAACTTGTAGCAGGGCTGTTAACATATGGAAGCAGCTAGGCACTATGGGACTTGGGGGAGCACCATTCCTGTGGACTATACTGTGAGAGATTAATGCACGGGGTTGTCCAAGGCTTTGGCCCTAAACATTACACAGACACACAAATGTTCCTATCGAGAATATCCACAAGCAATAGCCTCATGTTCTTGTTATCTGGCTAAGTCTCGTAGACGCCCTATATTGCCTTCCTTGCTAGGTCCCAGTACAACAATGTAGTATGTGTTCATATGAGAGAAGAATTTCCCTCCATCCTCCTCCTGAATATGTTTTTTTCTGGGCCATTTACATGAACCAGCTTTCATGCACAGCCTGCGTATGAGGGAGAGGATCAGATTTGCTCATGTGCAATGAAGGTGCATTAATTGACACAGGGTAGTAGAAAATAGTGACATTAAATAGTTTTGATTGCACTAAGTGCTCCTGAGACAAAAGTGGAAATTATTCTTCCCGTATTCTGAGGAAGCTAATTAAAAATAAAAAAGCAGATATTCTTTCTTTCCCCAGTGAAACAATTACTCTTCATGCTATACATTTACATTTGGTAAGAGCTGCTAATGAGGTTGTTTACATTTGTACTGTCACTTTCATACTAAGTCGCCATCACGAATAGAAATAGGTGTACCTTGCAACATGCAGCATCACCTAGCAGTGAGCCTGCACCATGCCTTCGGAACTCCATGCATTATGTTGCACTCAGCAAAGCAAAGGAAGTATTTCAGAGCAGACATACTTAATTAACCATAATGGACATTTTGGTTGTAGTTAAATCATAATCATCACCACCAGTGCTCAGATTTTATCCATTCAGCATACATTTATGGAGTGCCTACTGCGTACTTGGGATGAAACTTGCTTTTGACGATGCTCTAGGATTTCTCATGTTGAGAAGTCTCTGCCTTTCAGGAAATTGCCTCATAATGATGGGAATGGCAAACCAGTGCCCCGAGAGAGTAAATGCACCTTCAGGAAGTAATTTTCTCACCTCACCCACGAGAAATTTCAAATAATGGTAATCATGAGCACTTTCCTAACACTGAATTCATAATTCCATCTGTGTTATATAATCATGGCAACCATGGGGATCCTTTTCTTCTTTTACAGATGGAGCAAAGGGAAAGCACCTCTTATTCCAATAAATTCAAAAGCTGAACTTATCTAAGCTTTATACATATGTGTGTATATATATCCACACATATACATATACACATATACACAATACATAGACACATATACTATTTATTAATATATACTATATATACACACACATAACAGTCAGTTTCCAATTTACAAATGGGTTAAACTCCAAAATTGATACGGGAAGTATTTCATTAAACTCTAAAACCCACTTTTTTATCAAAAATTCTAACGTACAAAAATTATGTTGTTAAATCAGAATATAAAGCAAACATTCTTGTTTGCACCTGCAGTCCTGTCCATCAATACATGTGTAAATATTTATTATATTTATAGTATCATGAATACATAGGCCCACAGAAAGCTCATATTCAGAAATTAGTTTATTTAAGAGTTTTCTGCTTAAAATATTTCAACAAATATATGAAAATTTCATCTTGGTTCTTCCTCTCTACATTAATCTCCATCCTCTCCTTTATCAGGCCCTCCAACTCCTCAGTAGTCAGTATTTCTCTAGGACTTTCGACTGCTTTTACTAGACTATTAAAAAGCCATCATTGACCAGTTGCCTGCCCACCTGAAGAATAAATTTTCCTTCTTTGCCAAGGCCGAGAATCCAGTAAAAGTCTTGAGGCTTGCTTTTCATACAGTTCAACATCGTGTGTGGACTATTTCAGGCCCATTAAATTACCTAAACTATAATATTTAAATTTCCCCCCTCCCTTCCCTTCTCCTTCTTCTTCTTTCTCTCTCCCTGCTTCATGTATGTGCATAGCTGAATCCGATGGGTCCTTGCTGGAACTCAACAGCAATCATAGTACTAAACCACAGGAACGACTCCAGTCTTATAAAGCACTGTTCTTTCTCCAGGCTTCAGTGCCCCCAAACCCTTTTCCCTCCTTTTTTTTCCTCCTCTTCTCCTGGGAATGCAGAAAAAGAAAATTCTGATAGGGAGATGCCTCCAGCATCAGATTTGTCTGGCTTTCCATCACACTGAGGATAAATTTCTCATCCCTTACCACGTCTTGCAAAGTCCCATGGGCTCTGGTCCAGCATCACTCTTTGACCAGAGCTCACACCACACTCCAGATCCAGCTTCAGATCCAGCCACAGTGATCTGCTTTCTGTTCCTGGATCATGCCCAACTCTTAGTCTCTGAGGACTTTTGCACTAACTGTTCCAACCACTTCTCAGCATCAGTGTCACCTACTCAGACCACCCAATTTAAATTTGGCCCCCTCTCCTTCCCAAGCTCCTTTCTATTACCCTGTTTACTTTTTTCCCACCACAATCAGTGCGTCTTTTAAACTGAGATTCATTATTTAGAATCCATACATTCCACCTGGAATGTAAATTCCGTGAAGCAATGAGTCTTCATTCACTGTGGTATCCTAGAATCTGGAATAGGATTTAGAAAACGGGCACTGACCAAAATTCATTGTAAATAGATGAATAGGGTGAATCTACTAGGCAGGGCATGGTGCCTCATCCCTGTAATCCCAGCACTTTGGGAGGCCAAAGTGGGTGGATCACTTGAGCCCAGGAGTTCAGGACAAGCCTGGCTGACATAGGGAGACCTCATCTCTACAAAAAATACGAAAATACAGGCATGGTGGTGCACGCCTGTAGCCCCACTCACTTTGGAGGCTGAGGTGGGAGAGTCACCTGAGCCTGGAAGTTCGAGGCTGCAGTGAGCTGTGATTGTACTACTGTACTTCAGACTGGATGACAGCAAGACCCTGTCTCAAAAAAAAAAAAGAAGAAACTATGAAACTGGACATTCATTATGATTAACATCTTAACCTGTATCATTTATTGGGCCTTCTTACTGGTAATATGTATCTCAAATATAATAAAAGGGGACTTGGCCGGGCACGGTGGCTCACGCTTGTAATCCCAGCACTTTGGGAGGCCGAGACGGGCAGATCATGAGGTCAAGATATCGAGACCATCCTGGCCAACATAGTGAAACCCCATCTCTACCAAAAATACAAAAATTGCCGGGAGTGGTGGCGGATGCCTGTAGTCCCAGTTACTCTGGAGGCTGAGGCAGGAGAATCGCTTGAACCCGGGAGGCGGAGTTTGAAGTGAGACGAGATCACGCCAGTGCCCTCCAGTCTGGTGACAGAGCGAGACTCCATCTCAAATAAATAAATATTAAAGGGGACTTATGTGAACATGTCACTCAGTTTAACTTTCCTTCTGGCAACCTTCATTTATTCATGAGCTTCACAAAGATTTGATTTGTGAGGATCGAATATAGCTTATGGGCATGACCAATTCTTACTAAACTTTATAGGCATTTTATAAATACCCTTTTAAAGTTCACAACATGGAAATAAACACTGGTCTCCCCATTACCTTTCTTGTTTCTCTACAGGTTTCTACTGCTTTTCTGCACACAGCACTCAAACTAAAGCCTTTATTCATAAACTCCATTATCCGTGTCTCTCCTACATTCAAAACCTGTAGCAAATAAAAAACAAATCTGGACTTAAGAAAATAGAGACTTTATTTGAAAAGATTTTTGCAATAACAGGGTTACTGCAATAAGGGAAGGGGTTCTATTGCAATAGGGAGAAGGCTTACTCTGTGAGGTATGAAAGCAATTCAAAGGTCAGGCAGAAAAGAGCTTTTTTTTTTAAAATTTTTTTATTTTTATTTATTTTATTTTATTATACTTTAGGTTTTAGGGTACATGTGCACAATGTGCAGGTTTGTTACATATGTGTCCATGTGCCATGTTGTTTTGCTGCACCCATTAACTCGTCATTTAGCATTAGGTATATCTCCTAATGCTGTCCCTCCCCCCTCCCCCCATCCCACAACAGTCCCTGGAGTGTGAGGTTCCCCTTCCTGTGTCCATGAGTTCTTATTGTTCAATTCCCACCTATGAGTGAGAACAGGCAGTGTTTGGTTTTTTGTCCTTGTGATAGTTTACTGAGAATGATGTTTTCCAGTTTCATCCATGTCCCTACAAAGGACATGAGCTCATCATTTTTTATTGCTGCATAGTATTCCATGGTGTCTATGTGCCACATTTTCTTAATCCAATCTATCGTTGAACATTTGGGTTGGTTCCAAGTCTTTGCTATTGTGAAATTAGATCCCATTTGTCAATTTTGGCTTTTGTTGCCATTGCTTTTGGTGTTTTAGACATGAAGTCCTTGCCCACGCCTATGTCCTGAACGGTATTGCCTAGGTTTTCTTCTAGGGTTTTTATGGTTTTAGGTCTAACTTGTAAGTCTTTAATCCATCTTGAATTAATTTTTGTATAAGGTGTAAGGAAGGGATCCAGTTTCAGCTTTCTACATATGGCTAGCCAGTTTTCCCAGCACCATTTATTAAATAGGGAATCCTTTCCCCATATCTTGTCTTTGTCAGGTTTGTCAAAGATCAGATAGTTGTAGATATACGGCATTATTTCTGAGGGCTCTGTTCTGTTCCATTCATCTATGTCTCTGTTGTGGTACCAGTACCATGCTGTTTTGGTTACTGTAGCCTTGTAGTATAGTTTGAAGTCAGGTAGCGTGATGCCTCCAGCTTTGTTCTTTTGGCTTAGGATTGACTTGGTGATGCGGGCTCGAAAAGAGCTTTTCTTTTACAGAAAGGAGTAAGCCAACCTGGAAGGAGCCAGGTGTGGGGGAGTTGAGGGAGCAGATGGCTTGATCAGACAGTTAAACAGGAGACATCTTTCTTTGTAGATGATTTTCAGAAGGGGTATTATGACTGCATTACTTGCTGAACCTAAGGAGTGAGTCAAGTTCAGGGTCCTGTGGTGAAGAGCGAAACTTAATTGAAGTTTGGTTAAGTCAAATTAACAAGCATTTTGTTCTGATTGGTCAGTGGGGACCAATAGTTCAGCTAATCACGTATGAGACAAAGAATTGGAATTTGGAAGGTCTGCATCTGGCCTTGCCCTAGGTAAACAAGGAGGTCTTTCCCAAACCTTGTCTAAGTCATATGCGGAAGGGTGGTTCTTGAAGTAAGCCATTTCTAATAACACAAAGAGTACAGAGATTTCTTTCATCACTGCTGATATCCAGGAGCACAGGTCTCAGGTAAGGTTTAACATAGCCACTTCCATTGGTTTTCCAGTTCATTTGAAGTAAACCCATCATTTTCAGTGGTCTATAACAGAGGTCCCCAACCAACGGGCCATGTGGCCTGTTAGGAACTGGGCCACACACCAGCAGGGGAGCAGTGAGTGAGTGAAACTTCATCTGTATTACAGCCAGTCCCCATTGCTCACATTACCACCTGAGCTCTGCCTCCTGTTAGATCAGCAGCGGGATTAGATTCTCATAGGAGTGTGAACCCTATTATGAACTGTGCATGTGAGGGATCTAGGCTACAGGCTCCTATAAGAATCTACTGCCTGATGATCTGTCACTGTCTCCCATCACCCCCAGATGAGACCGTCTAGTTGCAGGAAAGCAAGCTCAGGGCTTTCACTGATTCTGCATTATGGTAAGCTGTATAATTATTTCACGATATATTACAACATAATAATAATAGAAATAAAGTGCACAATAAATATAATGCACTTGAATCATCCTGAAACCATTCCCCACTCTCCTTGGTCCATGCAAAAATTATCTTCCACAGAACTAATCGCTGGTGCCAAAAAGGTTGGGGACCATTGGTGTATAAGGCACCATGTGATCTGACTTCCACCCAGTCTCTGAGTCAATTTCTATCCCATCTCAACTGTACTCACTGGCCTCCTTAGGTTCCATTCTAGGATTCTATGTTCCTGCTCCAAGACTTCTGGGCTTGCTCATCCTCTGCCTGAATGCTTTCTCCCAGATACCACATGGTGTTGGGCATCTGCAAATGTCTTTTCGCAATGCCTATCTTGACCACCTTGTATAATAACACAATCACTCTCATAACAATTCGCCCTTCCAAGCTCCTCATCCTGCTTCATTTCACTCTGTGGGACTTATCACAATCTGACATGTTGGATAGATTTGGAATTGTTTTGTCATCTTTCACCCTTCACTGAAATTGAGCTCTAGAAAGATATAGACTGTCTCTTTGGTTTATTGCTATACTTTTATCTGTATCACCTACAATTATTTGTTAGATTATTGAACAAGCAAATGATTACATAAATGAACAAATGAATGAATAGAAGTAATTATATTGTCTCAAATTGAGAAACTTTCTACAAAGATTCTTTGACAGTGTCTAAGAGGTTATTTCCCTTGGGATATCAGGATAAACAAGGACCAAAATGAGGGACATTAAAATAGGAAGCCATAAAAGCCTGTTGTCAATTTCCAGCACTAGAAATTACCAAAGAAATGCATAACTTATTAAAATTTAAATGAAGTCACTAGCAAGATTGATAAATGTTCCTGGCATTCTACCAAAAAATGTCTGTTGCATCACATTGGAATGGACCTAACCTATGAAGAATTATGGTGCATCTATAGGCTAAAGATGAAAATGTTAAGGGTATCTCTAAATACTGTTCTTTGGAAAATCCAAAAGGAGGAAATAGTAATTAATTATGTTAGGATAAATATATGATTTGTCTTCCAAATCTAAATAGACTGGATTAATCAAATGTCACAGTGGCATTTCTAATAATGATTGTGCCGTGCAAAGTCCATTAGTGAGCTATACTTGCCAAGAGAAAAGTTACAGAGAATCAGTTAAATAAACAGAAAATTATCTTCCCCTCTCCCTCTCCCCCAGATAGTCTATGAATCTTACCATTTTTGGTGGTGGCTGGATCCTTTGAAATTAGGTAAACATTTATATAAGCTGCTCTCCCTTGAGCCCCCAAATCACTCCATGATGTTTAACACTGTAGAGTTATCTAATATCTTGGAAAAGGAGAGACTTTAAATGATAAGAGCAAATTAAAAATGGCTTAGTATGTCAGAAAGGATCATGGCATTCTAACACTAAGTCCTCCGTATTAATAAATGCACCTGTAATGTTCCCAGGATTAATGAGAAATATCTTGGCAGGATTCATTTGAGCAGCGAATTTGCCTAGTTATACTTACAGATCATCTTAAAATCGCCTACTTGAGCACAGACAATGACATCATAAATATGTATTTGAAACTAAATTTAAATTTGAGAGAAGCAATATCCATTCATTAAAGAGGAGGAAACAAATGCATTACAATGAATCTCGGATAAATGAAAAAGCCTGACTCTAGAGCTATGAGAGGATTTAGTGACCCTTAGTGTGAGTGTGAAGATATTCTTATTCAAAGCGAGGCTATCCATCAATGAATTCTTTCAGAGACACTCTTATCTGAAGGCTTATTGGGGATAGGTTTAATTCCTATGTACTGAGTCTCTTAGAACTGAGAAATCTCAAGTTAAAATGGATCAAATGTGGGATTTTGTTGTAGGGTGCCCTAAATGGGAAGGCTGGGCTAGCTAGTGCTTTGAGGAAGCTTCCTGATTTTATCCTGCATGTGCCACAGTCATCAATGTCTTGCCCAAGACTTTGTGGTTTCACAGGAAATTTATTAACTGTGGCAATACCACAGAGACTTTTCTGTGTACATTTCTTTACAAAAAGCAAACTGGTGAAAGAAGCTGGACACACACCAAGAAGGATATAGGGATGATTTCATTTACATGAAGTTCAGGGATAGGCAAAATATAACTACAGTAATAGAATGTAGAATAGGGGTGTAGAGGGTTGAAGGTGGCCCTCAGAAAGATAGGTCCACATCCTAATCCCCCAGAAACTGAGAATGTGACCTTATGTGGAAAAAGGGCTTCTGCAGATATAATTAAGCTAAAAATCTTGAGATGACATTCGTCTTGCATTTTCCAAATGAGCTGTAAATCCAACGACAAGTGTCCATGTAACATACACAGAGGCCGGGCGCAGTGGCTCACACCCATAATCCCAACACTTTGGGAGGCTGAGGCGGGCGGATCACAAGGTCAGGAGATCAAGACCATCCTGGCCAACATGGGGAAACCCCATCTCTACTAAAAATACAAAAATTAGCGGGGCATGGTGGCATGTGCCTGTAATCCCAGCTACTCGGGAGGCTGAGACAGGAGAATCGCTTGAACCCAGAGAGTCAGAGGTTGCAGTGAGCTGAGATTGCCACTGCACTCCAGCCTGGCGACAGAGCAAGACTCCGTCTCAAAACAACAACAACAAAACACACAGAGGAGAGACACAGTGGGAAGGAGAAGACAAAGGCAGAGATTGGGGTAATGCTGCCACAGCCCAGCAATGCCTGGAGCTACTAGAAACTGGCAGAGGCAATATAGGCTTGTCCCCTAGCCCATTCTTTCACTGTGGCAGCATCTCTCCAATCTCTCAGAGGGATAAAGCCTTGGGAATGGATGCTTTAATTTTGGACTTCTGGCCTTCAGAACTGTGAGACAATACATTTCTGTTATATTAAACCACCAAGTTTCTGTTCATTCGCTACAGCAGCCACAGGAATCTATACCCAGGGAACACAAAGCTATCACATAAGGAGCATGCACTTTCTGCGCTTTGCCATGTGTATGATACCAAAAAGTATATGAACAAAAACGAAGTAATGGGTTTTTGGGGGGCTTCTTTTTTTTTTTTTTGAGACAGAGTCTCACTCTGTCACCCAGGCTAGAGTGCAGTGATGCAATCTTGGCCCACTGCAACCTCTGCCTCCCGGGTTCAAGCAATTCTCCTGCCTCAACCTCCCGAGTAGCTGGGATTACAGGCACGCACCACCATGATCAGCTAATTTTTTGTATTTTTTGTAGAGACGGGGTTTCACCATGTTGGCCAGGCTAGCTCAAAAATCCTGACCTCAGGTGATCCACCCGCCTTGGCCTCCCAAAATTCTGGGATTACGGTATGAGCCACCACACTCAGCCTGAAGTAATGTTTTTAAAAGTCAAAATAAATCCTCAAAGTTCATCTTAAGCATTGCATTAGGCTGATATCTTCTTGTGGCAGTGAGTATTTATAAAACCATTTTTATAAAATGGTTATGCTTCTGATATTTTGTGAGGAAAACTTTTTTAAAAATATAATCACACATTTTAAAATGCACCAGAAAAACTAGGTATTGGAAGGAACCATTTCTGAATTGTTTGTGAATTGATTAATCACCCTGGGTTTGTTTTGTTTTGCAGCAACTTCAATAATAATTATTAAAACCATAAGTCAAATTATGATTTTTCCTGAGTAGGATTTATTTTATGACTTAATGTTTCTGTTTGCCTACATAGAGCTTTTCAGCTGCAAAATACCCCTTGAGATAACATCAGACAGCTTGGGCAACTCCCTGATTTATAAGTGTATTAATTAATTAATTAATTAATTCAGTTCTATTACACCTTAATTTACCAAACTAAAATGTATCTTAACTTGTGTGAACTCAGAGTTGAAACTCACGAATTTTCAAACATTTAAGGCATTATTAGAAATAATCCATTTGATGTATGGGATAGTATTAATTAAACAATGGTAAGCCTATAGTTAATTTTATTTTTATTTCTGTAAACAAATCTTTTATCAAAAACAGACAAACAACTACAGATACTAGAATGAGTACATGTATAAACTGAAAAGAAAAAGACATTTTCTGTGTATGTCATACTTCATTAAACAGAAGTGTCTCAGAGCTTATAAATCTCCAATTTAACCAAAGAAGAAAAAGAAGTTGTTATATAATGGAATATTTTTTAAAAAGCCTAGGCAAAGATTAAATACTACCCCAAACAACACCCACTGTATGTATATGGGGGATGGAGGGTTGTCATTCTGATCTCTTGTTGGTAGATATAAAAATTAACACAACTTTTATAAAGGGTGATTTGTAAATATTAGTATCTGTCAGAAATCCAAACACATTTACCCTTTGACCAAGTAATCACACTTCTAGGAAATATTCTTCACATGTACTCAATGTACAAAATAAGTTTGTACAAGGTTATTGATTCTAGTATTTTTTAACAGCAAAAGTTTAGGAAAACTTAAACATCCATCAATATGAGACTATTCAAATATATTATGTCCCACTCATGCCATGGAACAACTGAAAAAGCTTCTTTTATATTGACATAGTATGATTTACTGTTAAGCTTCACAAAAGGTAAGATGCGTAACAATCCCTATAATATGCTATTTTTAAAAAACAACAGTCCTGTAGTCCCAGCTACTCGGGAGGCTGAGGTAGGAGAATGGCATGAATCCGGGAGGCGGAGCTTGCACTGAGCCAAGGTCTCGCCACTGAGCACTCCAGCCTGCGCGACAGAGCGAGACTCCGTCTAAAAAAAAAAAAAAAACCAAAAACCAACAGTCGGGACTCAGTTTGTTCATAGGGCTGATTGATAGGGTAATAGTAAAAGAAACGTTTTTCTGTGTATCCTTTGGACTCTTTAGAATTTTGAGCCATGTGATTGTTTTATGTTTTCAAAGTCAATAAAGTTAAAATTATAAGAAAGACAGCCTAAGTAATAAATGTGTGGAAATGAATAGAGAATTTTTTTAATGGACCTAAGTATACATAAAATATAGTATGAGATAAATGCAGCATTATGTGTAAAACAACAAACCAGTCAATAAAAGCGGCTGGAAAAATATAAGCCAGAACCCTACGTTACTGATCTCACTGAGTTCATTTGATATGGATTGGAAAATTTTAATGCTAAAAAACAAAAACCATATAAGGACTGTAATAAAATAGTTACCAAATATGCTTATAATATGGGGAGTAAATAAAACTAAAAATACAGGAAAACCTAAACATAGGGGAAAAGACTAACCTGTCGATTACATCAAAATGTGTATATGCACAGTGAAATAAAATTTTAAAGCAAACGAAAAACCCTGCAAAATATATGACAGACAAAATATTAATGTTTATTCAGCAAGCATTTATTGAGCAGCTACTAAGTACTAGAAAATGGGAAACAGAGATCCACATCAATGGTACTATTTTTGCCCTGATGGAGGTTTTACAAATAACAATAATACAAATATTGTAGTAGAAAAATATTTGCAAAAGACAAAAACAGGAAATTTACAGAAAGAAGGTCAATAAATATTGTATATTTTAAATATTTAACTTTAATAAAATCAAAGAATAAATATAAAAAATCTAATATCAGATTATTGGAGATGGATAAATTTAGCATTGTTCAAGAATGGGAAGAAATGGATACTTTAATGTGTTGTGTTGGGGGCTATATAATGATACAGTCTTTTTGTAGGAAGATGACACTGCACATCAAGAATTAAAATGTGCGTGAATTTGGCTGGAACAATTTCACACCTACGATTTTATACCAAGACGAAAAATGATCAAGTGAATACAAATGTTCATGAGTAGGGATGTTCATTGCAGCATTGTTTACATGGTGAAAAACCAAAACCAAGCCTCCGTGTACGCACGGAGGGTTGATAAAATGAAGCAAAGGAAAAGGAAATTCCCTGAAGTTATTAAAAGGGAGATGAATTAGATATATTCATTAACTGAGAAAGATATCCATGTCATTGTTAGGAAAAACTAGTTTCAAATCTGAGTAGTATCCATGGGGAAATCTTTGCCCGTTTTATGTGAAATAAGTAATTCGAATCTACAAGACAAGCAGGTTCAATGGGTAATCCAGGCCCCTGTCTCCCAGCCTGTAACAGGCAGGCACAGAGTCAATCAGAGTAAGCCTGTGGACCAAAGAGAATCCTAGATCTCATGATGCTCCATCTCAGGGGGGCTGACCACCCTTTGCCCTTCTGAAAAATCAAGAATCTGTGAAGGATTTGGTGCATTTAGTTAAATTAAATATAAACTTTCTCCATGACTCAGCAATTCTGTTCCTGACATATGTCCCAAAGAAAGGGAACATTACAAAAAAAAAAATGTGGCCTGTAATCCCAGCACTTTGGGAGGCTGAGGCAGGTGGATTACGAGGTCAGGAGATGGAGACCATCCTGTCTCTACTAAAAATACAAAATATTAGCCAGGCGTGGTGGCGGGCGCCTGTAGTCCCAGCTGCTCGGGAGGCTGAGGCAGGAGAATGGCGTGAACCTGGGAAGTGGAGCTTGCAGTGAGCTGGGATCGCGCCACTGCACTCCAGCCTGGGTGACAGAGCGAGACTCCGTCTCAAAAAAAAAAAAAAAAAAAAAAAAATGTGTTGCAGTGTTGTATATGGGCCAGTCAGTTGGCAGTACCCAAATGTCCATCACTAAGGAATGGGTAGAGGATGGAACCAGGGCACAATAGAAAGTTTTTAGAAATAATAGGTTAGGTGCACATGTAAGAACAGGGATAGTGCTGAGCAAAAAAAAAAAAAAAATCAGAAGAATATCTGTAAAACAACAAAATTTATCTAAGTTTAAAAGTGCATGCAACAACTATAGACATTTAAAGATATGCATTAAATCCATTGAATGTTCACCAGCTTGGGGTGGGGAAGAGAGTAATGGGAGTGGGAAATACAATGGCATACACATACGTACGTATTTATAAAGAGGGATATTGCATGGGCTAATGATAATAGCAGGACTTGGAAGTTATATAATTAATTCCTCGTTCCTGGAAAATAAAAAATGGAAGGAAGGAAGGTGGGATGGAACAGAGGAAGAAATGCAGTGTGGGAGGGAAGGAGGTTTTAGGAAAGGAGAAAGAAGGGAAAAAGGAAGGAACACGTTGCAAAGAAGTATAAAGTTGCAAAGAAGCACAGATAGGTATGATCCCATTTATATAAAATTTTGTGTATATATGTGCGAAAAGGGTTTGTGTATACGTGTGTGCATGTATGTACACAAAAGAGATGTCTTAAAGAATACTCATTAAAATGAGCATTTTAATGCTCACCAATGTCACCCCTGGGAGTGAGATTTTAGATAGGTTTTACTTTTCTTAATACTTCTTTTGTATTGCTTGGCTATTCCAGATGGGAATGTGTTATATCTATAATCTGAGGTTGAGGGGGTGGCATAATTTTGGGTTGTGGGTGGAAATAAATCATCCAGGAATAGCAGATCCTCTCTCTTGCTCTCCTGACATGACTTTCATATAAACATTGTCTCTAATCATTTTTACTCACCCTCCAATGTGTCAAATGTAAAGCAGGTGTGGCAGAAGCAATAGTGATTTAGTTACAAAATATTGAAATATACTATAAAGATGGACAGGAAATCCAAAAGATGCTTCTTCTGCAATTAAAAACAATATCTAATCATCAGAAACAAGTTTCCTGGCTTGAAATCAAGTGAAAAAAATGATGCTGAGCCACAAGAGATTCTTGCCCTAATTCCCCTAAAGCTGCTTGTTCTCCTGTTTGATTGAATGGCTTCTGTTTCTGTTGTCGCAGGCAGAGATACCTAGCAAATTCTCCACTACTTCAGGCAGGTTTACCCTAGCAAAGTGAAATGAAATCTTAGGCAACCTCTGGGGTACTTGTTGGCTTTAATAATTCAAGTGATAGCACCCACTTTCTTTTCAGAATATATATGCCTTCCTAAACTGTCTCATGCACTGAATTTTTCTATTTTACCATGTTTGTAAATATTCCAATAATGTTATTACAAAATAATGGATAACTATGTCCAAGATGGGTAAATTTAGCTTAAATCCAAAATATGTAAATCGTAGTGGTTCCTTGTAATCTCGTGGACATGGCCGAAAAGGGGAATGTGGTTCAAAAGAATAGTCCCCATAAGTACGTTTCAGGAAATTCCAACTAACACTTACTAATTTCAAAGTAAGTAGATACTAGCTGGCATCCAATTAGCTACAGTCTTTACATATTCTATCTCACTGAATCCTCCTAATTAAGAGGTAGTGTCTATTTATGAGATAGGTATAATTAGCCCCATTCTACAGATGAGTAAATTTAAGGTCATAGAAGTTAACTTGACCAAGACCACAAAGCTAATAAAGAAGCGCCCAAATTGCAGTTCAGATTTAATTATTTCATAGTATTTAGTGTTCAAAGAAGAAAATCCAGGCATGAGGGGTTTTTATCTTTGCACTTGTATTTTGCAGGTCACAGTCATATAAATAATTAGCCTTCACCAATCACACTATCTATATTTCGTCAGCTAGATACCTCCAGCAAAAGTTGTTCCATGAAAATGTAACTTTTTATAAGATCACGTCTTTAAAACGATATTATCACATAGTAAATTAGTGGAATTTTTGGAGTCTAGCTAATTTTGTTCAGCCATTGAGTCCCTAAGTTGTTTGGGAGAGAAGACATTGAGTAGAGAATACTCCTTTGGGCTCATACTATATATTTATGGCCATAAAGCCTCCCCTTATATAGTTTATTACTTACCTCTTCAGTTGACCTGAAGTCCACTTTTTGTGGGTGGTAAAGATAATTAAGTCAGAAATGACACATTAACTTTAGTTGGGATCACACACACACACACACACACACACACACACACACACACACACCATAAAAGGGCAAAACAAAGCTATTGTTCTATTATATTGTCTTAATTATAATAATAGAATAAACTTGAATGTCACTGAAAGTCATAAGCTCCCTTACACACATAAGCCTCCAAAACGCACGCACACACACTCACACACACACACACACACACACACACACACACATACTCACTGACCTCCAAAATATTTTATTCATGGCAAAGAAGAAATGGTTTTTCTGTCTGACTTATCACAGGCATTTCATGCAGAGTCAAAGAAATGTGACATATTTTTCTGAGGATAAAGTACAAAAATGGTTGTCGCTTTGGGGATTAAAAGCAAATATGTCACCTTTGTAAAAGTAATTCTCAATGAATTAGGAAAACAGAACATTTCTGCTTCTTTTCAGATGCTCATCCTTAAGCTGAGCTTGCCCCGTGCTCAGCTGGGTGGCCTATCTGTGAGACCACCATGTACTCAGACCAAATAGGAAGACTTATTTTCTTGGGGGCATTATCTCACAATTCGAAATAGAAGATTTCAAGGAAGAGGACCTTAAAATATTTTCCCAAATCAATTTGAATTAGTATAATTCCCTTTTTTTGAAAAGCCCTCTGGTTAAATAATGTAAAGAATAAGAGTGTTAGAGGAATAACTCAGGAAAGACCAGGAGCCAGTGATCTCTTAGAAATGGTCAAGCCAGCAAGTGCTTCATTGAAGTTGGGACTCTGGGTTAAGGATTTCCATCTGTGAGGTCATATCTGTTTCAGAACAACTTATTCACCCACCGGTAACTGACCCGAAAAACTAGAGATTAATTTTTGTCACATTTTTATTGGTGTGGGGAGCACAGAGCAATGGTCAACAGATTGCATTCTTGATAGGGCATGTGTAGAGTAAAACCCTATTAAAACATGGTTGGTTGTTGGATGGATTTGTTCTATCCTACGTCAAATAATTTCCTTTGAAGCTTAAGTACACAGAGAAAAGTTCTGATAAGAAACAGCATATGAAGCAGACATTAGTCCTGTCCATCAAACATCTTTCATGAAGGAGTCCCAGCAGACACACAAAACAATACACTGCTCTTAGGAAGCACTGAGTCACCACAAGGAACTGGGCTAGAATCTTGCTTTAAATATTTCCCAGAAACCACTTACATTAAATCTTAATTTCATTTTGCAAAAATTGGCAAAATGAGAAAACAACAAATCGGCTTTATCCTGCGCTTTGGTTCTAGCGTGGTGGCAGTATAGCATCACCTTGGTTTTCTCTTTCATCTTACAGACATTAAGAGCATATAACACAAAACACGTAACACAAAGTTATGTGCTTAGAGATCTGTGCCTTTCTTCAGCTGGGACAAAACATGTATACTAAATCGAGAAGACAGGAGGTGGAAGAACTGCATGCTAGTTTCCATATCAAGTTTTTTACCCACAACCACATTTAGCCCTCACAGTGTCCCTATGATTCAGATACGTTTATTATTCCTATTGATGAAGAAGCTGAAGTTCAAGGACATTAGATAGTCCGCTGCAGTTCCCACAGCCTGCATATCACTGACCCAAATTCTTTGTTTTGCATCATGGTGAAGGGCTCCATCCTCTAGCTCTCTAAACCTAAATTAGAGGTGTCATCCTTGACTCTTCCCTCACTTGACCCACTACCACTCCATTAGTCTTCAAGTTCTGTGGATTAGTTTTTCTTCCTTTTTTTTTCTTCTTCCTGTTCATTTTGCCACCAGGACTACTGAGACAGCCTCTAGTCTGACTGTCACCTGCATTAATGAGGATCAGATTGTGTTATCCTTGTACTCAAAGTCCTTCAGTGTGTTGCCATTGGCCTTAGAATGAGGTAACAAATTTCTTGATATGGTTTTCAGTATCACCATCTGTTTCGTTCCCTGCTTGCGACCTCACCTATATCCCTAAACACTCTATGCTCCAAACACAATTAGACCTTTTCAATATTTCAAATGCTTTCTTGACTTGGGCCTTTTCAATGCTGTTATGCATACCCCAAACCCTCTCCAATTACCTTTTCTCTCTGTCCACACATCCTTCTAGTCCTGGGAAAAATTTCACATCCTTGGAAAGCCCTCATGGTTTTCACATAGCAGTAGTCCTGAAATTGCAGTCCCTTGACTAATAACCTCAGCAATGCCTGGGACCTTGTCAATGATTAATATAAATTCTAGAGCCCCATCCCTAACCCATTGAACCAGGATCTCCAGGGTGGTAACTAAAGTGTATGTTTTAGCAAGTACTTCAGGTGATTCTGGTGCTGGTTGAAGTTTGACCCACTTCCCTGTAGGTGAACCCCAAGCCTCACGAGAACCACCCAGTACTGACACCTCAAGCTCATCTCCAGAATTTATATTAATCTCCAGAGATTTTGAGTTACTTGGTCTAGGGTGGGGCCTGAGAATTGGATTGTTGTTACTTTTGTTTTTAAGTTTCCCAATATGACTCTAATGTACAGTCAGGGATGAGATCTTCTTCCTTAGGCTAATTTAGGACCAGTCTTGTACTTCCCTTTCTTGATACTTGATCCCTTTATTTTCTTCTGGTACTGTCTGACATCCTCGGTAGACAGAGTTTTTGAGAGTAAAAACTGTATCTGAACAGTTCAAGCACAGTCCCAGAACAATAATTCAGATATAGTAGTCACTCAATTAAAATGTATTGAAAAAAATGCATGTTGAATGGATATCTACCTAAGATCCCTGGCAAAAGATTACTGGCTAATGTGACCTCAACCACCCCTGCAAAAAGCTTTTCATTGAAAAATCCACATTTGCTTGTTTAAGTCATCACTAAATCACTAACAACCTCTTCTAAACTTTAGACTCATTCACTTTTATCAACAGCGAGTTAAAATATTAAAAATATCCTCCTCTTTGTCAGTATTAATAAATACCATCCACTTGTTCCACACTGGGAACTACATGGAGTTCCTATCTCCATTTTTCTCCTCTCATTTTAATTGGGGTGCTACAGAGACGTGTAGATTTAAATTTCAACTCCATAAATAAAAGCTGAGCAATATCACTTCATGGACACTATTTTCTACAAATCTTTTCATTGTATATCTTAACTTTATAGCTATTCAAATTATATGCTGATTACATGAGAAGTGTTTTGTTGATACAAACTCACTATTCACCTTATGCAATCCAAGTATTTGACCAAGTATGTTAAGGTTTCAGCTATAGTTTCTTATGAAGGTATGTGGTAAAGTAAAGAAAAAAAGGTAAATCATTGATATGGTTTGGCAGTGTCCCCACTCAAAATCTCATCTTGAATTGCAATCCCCATAATCCTCATAATCCCATGTGTGGAGGGAGTGACCTCGTGGGAGGTAATTGAATTATTGAGGCAATTTCCCCTATGCTATACTCATGATAGTGAGACAGTTCTCACAATATCTGGTGGTTTTGTAAGTGTTTGGTAGTTCCTTCTGCATTCGTTCCCCTTCCTGCCACCTTGTAAAGAAGGTGCGTTGCTTCCCTTCACCTTCCGCCATGATTGTAGGTTTCCTGAGGCCTCTCCAGCCATGCTGAACCTTGAGTCAATTAAACGTCTTTCCTTTGTAAATTACCCAATCTCGGGCAGTTCTTTATAGCAGTATGAAAACGGACTAATACAAAGTAAGTATAAAACTACTAAAGGGAGGTTTGGCACCTTTAAAAAGGAAGTCTGTTCATACAATAGTAGAAGTGAAGAAGGAATGCTAAGAAGAACAGGTTTTGGGGAGAAGTTCTAAAATGAAAATTGCCGTTGAAGAAAGAGAAAGGTAAAAAAATGACTTAGTAGAGAGCAACTGATCACCATGGTAACAGCAAAATAGCACACAGTTGGAAAGGGCTCACCATGGAGCAGAGTCAGGAGACCTGGCCTTTCCTGTTGCCCTTTTTTTCCTTTTCTGGTTTGGAAGAAGGGAAGTTCAAGGGATGAGGGCTGGCAGGGAAATACCACCAGCTAAGTGAGTCTCCCTGGACTGTACCAGGAGTGCAGAAGCCTGTCCAGGCTGGTTGCTGCTCTTACCTCCTCAGCTGAGCAACTGAGCTCCTTGGTAGCTGGAGAGAGGAAGCAGAGACAGGTGCTTCTCCATACTCTAGTACTACAAGTCTACAAGTCCAACAATACCAGGATTCCAAACTCCTTGATTCTTCAGGGGTTTAAAGCCATCTATTAACAAAGCAACTATTGGTGGAATTTTTTTTTTTTTTGAGACAGAGGCTCGCTCTGTCACCCAGGCTGGAGTGCAGTGGCGCAATCTCGGCTCACTGCAACCTCAGCCTCCTGAGTAGCTGGGATTACAGGTGCATGCTGGCTAATTTTTGTATTTTCAGTAGAGACGGGGTTTCACCAGGTTGGTCAGGCTGGTCTCAAACTCCTGACCTCATGATCTGCCAGCCTTGGCCTCCCAAAGTGCTGGGATTACAGGCGTGAGCTACCATGCCTGGCTGAGCTTTGGTGGATGTTTTTAGCAGTAAAAGCAAAGAATCAACTAACCCCAGGATAGTATATGAGGAGCAGGACCAGCTACTTAATTCACAGGTTCAGTGCAAAGTGAAAATGTGGATCCCTTCTTCCAAAAATTATTAAGAAGTTCAAGATAGCAACAGCAGGGCGTGAAACCAAGCTCAGCGTCCTCCAGTGTGCAAGCCCCATGTGACTGCACAGATCTCACATCCATAAAGCCAGCCAGATCAGAAACCTCAACTTAGAAAAAGAGGGAGATAAAGAAACAACACTTGATGCAGTGGCTCATGCCTGTAATCCCAACACTTTGGGAGGCCGAGGCAGGTGGATCACAAGGTCAGGAGATTGAGACCAGCCTGGCCAATATGGCAAAACCCTGTCTCTACTAAAAATACAAAAATTAGCCAGGCATGGTAGCAGGTGCCTGTAGTCCCAGCTACTCGGGAGGTTGAGGCAGGAGAATAGCTTGAACCTGGGAGGTGGAGGTTGCAGTGAGCCGAGAACGTGCCACTGCACTCCAGCCTGAGTGATAGACTGAGACTCTGTCTCAGAAAAAAAAAAAAAAAAAAAAAGAGCAAAATAAAGAAACAGCACTTGATTCTCTACATTGACCTTCAACAGATGTCTGGTTTCCTTTACCTCTGTTCCAACTGTGATATACTCTCATAATAAATCTGCATCTTGAATTTGAAGTTCTACTTTCCTTACAGTCTGAATTTGCTTAAGTTGTTGAATAATATGTTGACGTTGTATTCATATGGTTAGTGAAAGAAAAGTAGGTTGCTGGTTTGTAAGCCAAGGGGACAAAAGTGCTTTCTGTTGATAAACCAAGAAACCAATGGACATAAGGGTATTATAATTCTCTGCAGAATGAAAAATTGAAGGGGACAGTAGGGAAGGAAGATGAATGTCTTGCCAGTAGAGCTTATATTCAGGATATAAATCCACTGAGTAGCAGAAAATATTAGTTCCTTATCTTTGTATGCTAAATCCAGCATAGAGATATGGTCTGGCTACATATAGCCTAAAAATAAAAGTTGGATTGAGTGAATGAGTAAACACTTTTTTCGGACGGGAAAGGGATGGACAAGACTTGAGAAGGTGTGTTGTTTTGCTATTATTTTAAGCTGAATGAATGTAGTTTAAAGTGCCTTCGTTTATGACAGAGTTTTCCACAAAACGCATGCAAGCCCCTGTGAATATGTTAAAAATGTGCCGAGATATTGATGTCAACGCCCTCATCCCTTTGCCCCTGTGTGCTGCACACATTTTTTATCATTTTCTAGATGAGCTATGGTGTATGAAAAGTTGTTATGCACCAGCTCTGACTTGCAGAGATATATAGGAATCCAAGTGGGATGATCTAGTTACTGCCTATGTTTGATGAAGTAGGCTGTGCTTCTTTGTAGAATGTGATAAAGAAGGCAGAAGGAAGCATTTCATGACTCTACCTTGACAAAAGACAGATAGCCATATGTCAAGAAGAATTGCCCACATGGCTCCAGTAGACAAGCAGAAAACTTGGGAATACCAAAGGTAGATGCCGATTACCTAACACAGGTGAAGAAGGGAAGCCAACCCTGTCACTGAACATTCGTCAGTGCTCATTTTGAAATATTATTTTCAGAATATACTGCCATGGGCCAAAATGAGTTGAAGCCTAGAGAAAACACGGCCCTCTGTGTCTTGTGCATTTATCTTCTCCCGGTCCTCTTGCATGCAGACTGTTCAGAAGAAGAACTTACACTGATACAAAGCAGGCGAGAGCCCTGTTCCTTACTGCTTTCTTTTGATATAACTAATACAAAAAGATATTATTATAAAAGTTTATAAAGCATCTGTTCTCCAGAATTCCTGTTGAGGAATTTAAATTCTTGCACCCATCTATAAGTTACGTGGACTCCTTATCAGCCTCCTCTCCCTCAGCATCACCACCATCATCATCATTAACAGTATTTGTTCATTGCCCCTGTATTACTAAATGGAGCAATACAGGTTAAAAAATTTTCCAATCATTAGAAATTTTAATTGAAGACATTAACATTGACACAGAAGAATATAGGAAATACATAGTAACAAAGATCAATGAAAACTTAAAATTTTTCTGAAACATTATATTTATAATATGCATAATTAACCCAACATAACCATTCAGTGGTGAAGAAAATGGGCCCATCTACTTTGCAAACTGCTTCTGCCTAATATGTTGATGGCTCTTTGCACAATTTTAGTACTTGAACCTTTTAAGGATCTCTTTTTTGGGTTTCACATATGCAAATTTACAAACTGGTTTTAAACAGTGCTCTATTTTAATGAGGAAAATTTTAGAACTGCAATTAGTTTTTGTTCAAAAAAGGGTGGAGGGGGGATGACAAATAGTTAATTGTGTTCCTCTCCAAAAGGATATGAAAGATAAAACTTTGTCCTTGATTACATAGAAGACTGTGTCTTTGTAGTTTAAAACATTTTGCCATTGATTTTTGGTTCTGTTGAAATAGTATGTAAGAAATGGTTTACACTAGTGTATTGGAAAGTTAGAAATTAGCTTCAAGAGGGTAGGAAACAGTTGTCCCTGAGTGTTAATGCTGTTGTAGACAAATCACACACTTTCAAAAACTATTTTTATCTAAAGTCATTTTTTCATAATATAAATCAAAAGCGGCAGCAAACACTTCTTAAATATGACTTACAGCCTTCTTCAGTAATGAACAAAAATTGTTTTCAGTTGATTTTCTTAACTATGGACCAAGACATATATTTCAATAAAAAACAGCCAAGAGTGTTTAAACATTTCCATTTCGAAAGATTCAATGAAGTGAAAAAAATGTGCCTGTAAAAAGAACCAAGTCTTCCAAAAGGAATTAATTTGTTTTTGAATGATGCACTGATCCTTTGAAAATAGGCAAGTTCCAACGAATAAACTATGAGATTGGTATCATAACTCCAGGAATGATATTCAAACAACTAGGGGGCTTGGCATCAACTAAAAAGAATGGATCTGGCTGTCCCAGAGCTGCTTGCTGAGTGTTCATCTTTTATTTGGTAGAACTAGAGGAATACAGTGACCTTACAGCAGGAACTAGGGGGCTGGCATAGTGATAGGAGTGGGAGGAGCTCCCAGAGTCTTAAGACAGCAGCTATTTGCCAGCTGGCAATACAGCAGTATTTTCAATATTTTCACTACTGGTATAGCCAAAAGGCGCTTACTGGGTGATGTCAACTTCTGATTCTCACCAAGGGAAATGTTACTTACTCATCAGTGATATCCAGCCCACACTGGCTTGGGTTTGTGCAGCCCACACTGGCTTGGGTTTGTGCAGCACAATTTTCCCATTAGTGTGACATCAAGCACATGAACACCTTTCCCATGAGCCAGGTACCAACCTTTACTAGTATTTGTTATAGAAGGAAAAACTGAAGTCCAAGAATAACGTTTCACTGGCCAGCATGCCCTCTGCTTCAACCAAGACTTCAGCTAGTCCTAAATGCAAGAGCATGGTGAATCATGTACTCTACTGATCTTGAAACAAAAATCAATTATCATCAAATGAAAATAAAAGTAAATGTAATTAGTACCTCGTTTTCCCCCACAAAGCTTATGTTTTATTTCTCTTACTCCATTAGACATCGGGGCCTTCGTATTTATTAACAATAGTGAGTCCCTGCTCTACCAAATATACGTATAAAGTTCTCTGGGAGAAAACAGAATGAGTAGCTGTTTTTAGGGTAGCCATAGTATGAGTTTTGGAACTACATAATTCAGATAAAATAAAATGTTGACACTGTTTTTCATTTAAACACTGCAGCTATCAGAGTCACTGTGGGTACTGGATTTATTAAAACCTCAAATGTTTAAAAACTGTTGGCATGATTGCATATTTTGATAGAGTTACATGTAGAAGCATGTTAATACAATATCAGAACCAATTTTAATAGAAACCACATTTAATTAAAATTTCCTAATAAAACCATATTCACTACATTATTTTTACCTGTTGGTGTCATTAATTCCCTCCTGACTCATCCCACTTACTAATTTAGAAGGCTTAATAATAAGAACATCACTGTTTTCTGTTTCATACTGAAATAAGGTGACACTAATTGCTAAAATTTTAATCAACCACTACTGAGGACCTAGGCAAGTGAATATTTTGCCTCTATGAATTTCTCATGGAAGCATTTTGAGATCAGTGTTTTAAAGACTGATATTTCAAAAATAATGTCCGCACAAGCCATGAACAAATGCTGAAATAAGATATTTTTATTAGTTGTTCTTATTGAAGCAAGTTGGAACAAGAAGTGGTAGGGAGATATTTATCTGTTTGCACAAAAACAATAAACTAGATTTATTTGAGTAATACATTTATCAAAATCCTGTTGGGAGTATATGGGTTTGGGTACTCATAAAAATGGATGTGAGTCTCTCTGCTTTCCAACTAGCCTGGTCACCTCCCTGCCTGGAGACAGTGGTGGCTACATGTGCATGTTTTATATAAGTATATCTGAATATTAGCAGTCATTTGTCCCAATCCCACAAGTGCTGACAAGGGTCATTGTTGGAGTCATCGGCACCCCTACGCCCTCTCACTTTATTACGCTGATGTTAGAAATGTCACATATGGAAGGAAGTAGAGCATCAGACCCAGACGTGGGCACTACTGGAGAAGCAGATTGCGGCATTTACTAACATATAGGGCCTTCAGGGCATTTAACTCAGTGAAGCTGAGCACGATGGGTGACACAATGTGTTTCCAATTCCAGATGGAGTCTTCATATATACTTGGACCATAAATTTAAAATGTGAGTTGTCTAGCCATTCCAGAAAAGTCACAAAGCAGTGTTTGTATCAGTTGAAAGAAGGACTATGCAGTTACTGATAGAGAAGTTCTCATCGGATCCAAAAGATCAGGGAAGGACTATAGAATAGCGCTCGTGGGAATTTATCTGGACGTTGAAAGATATGTAGGGTGAACTACTATAAAAAACAACATCATACTCACATCTTTGTTGCTCATCTATTTATTCCAAAAACTCAAAAATTCAGTGAACACTGTATTAGCTTCCTACGACTGCCATAACAAAGTACCATAACCTGGGTGGCTTAGAATAACAGGAATTTATTATCTTGCAGTTTTGAAGGCTAGAAGGCTGAAATCAAGACGTTAGCAGTGTTGGTTGCTCCTGAGGGCTGTGAGGGAGAATCTGTCCCCGGTCTCCCTCCTAGCTTCTAGAAGCCTCAGGTATTCCTTGGCTTGTGTATCAGGGATCCCCAGTCCCACAGGGGCATAGACCGGTACCGGTCCATGGCCTGTTAGGAACCACTCACAACAGGAGATGAGCGGCCAGGGGGTAATTGAGTGTTATCATCTGAGCTCCGCCTCTTGTCAGATCAGCCAGGACATTAGATTCTCTTAGGAGCGTAAACCCTATTGTGAACTGCACATGAGAGGGATGTAGGTTGCACACTCCTTATGAGAATCTAATACCTGATGATCTAAGGTGGAACCGTTTCATCCCAAAACCAGCTCCCACCACCCCTACCTCCAGTCCTTGGAAAAATTATCTTCCAGGAAACCGGTTTCTCTTGCCAAAAAGGATGGGGACTGCTGTTGTAGATGAATTCTCCCTGTGTCTTCACATCATCTTCTCTCTGTGCGCATCTGTTTCCGTGTCAAAATGTCCCCTTTTTATAAAGACACCTGTTATATGGCATTAGGGCCCATCCTAGTGACCTCATTTTAATTTGATTCCCTCTGTAAAGACCTTGTCTCCTGATAAAGTCATCTTCTCAGGTTCTGATTACAAGGTGTCTTTTTTTGCTTGTCACAATTCTACCTATAACAAACACCTGCTAGTAGCCGGGCACTATATGAGCTACTCACAAATGGTTGAGACACAGTTTCTGCCCTCATGGTGCTTAATAATCTAGCAAATATAATAATCATTGAGAAAAAAATTTAAAGAACAACAATAATTGATTGATTGTTACCTCTATGCTTGAGACTACGCTAAATGCTTTAAAAGCATTTTCTCATTTAATCCTCAAAGCAACATTTTGAAGTAAACACGGTATCCACTATCATTAGAAACAGCTTGGTGGAAAGCTATATTTGACTTGAGTGTGAAGAATGGACTTGCAATTCTTCAGTCAAAGAAGAAGACACATCAGGAAAACTGCATAAGTTGAGGACAGAAAATGTGTGTGTGGGGAACAGAACGAGCTCAAATGTGGTTTTAGGAGACTGAAATAGACAACTCTTCAGCATGGTCTGTCTGCCTGCCTCTCTCTTCCAGCCTGGGCTCCTCCGATCTGCAGCATGGGGTTCAGGTGGCATCCCCCCTGCACATATGCCCATGCAACCCAGGGGTGGAGGACATTGACACCCATGGTGCCATTTAACCGATGAGAGTGAAAACGGATACATCATGCTTCCTCTTTTTGTGCCCTGGATGGACAGGTCTGAGACCCCATTCAGAAGGCTCTCGGAAGGTCCCTGCAGAATCAAGCACCAGGTATCTATAGTGGTAGACAGCTCAGTAATGCATCATTGTATCCTCTTTCTCTCCTTTTCTATTTTACTCTCCTGTCCTGTACTTCTCCCCAGAATTCCCATCTCAAAAGACTCGCACAAAAGCCTTGGCCTCAGGTTCGACTTTTAAGGGACTAAGATCATTGGCATCAGATTTTATTATCCCAGGTCAAAGATGAAAACAACGGACTCATTACTGTCTTTTTCAAAGCCAAGAAGCTTTAGGCATACCCAGAATTAGCACCCAAGTCTCTTAGCACTCAAGTCTCTTGGCTTCCTGAAGAACATCTTCCCCATAAAAGAGGTCATTCAGTCTAAAAACTCTCGATAATCATTTTCCCGTATAAACACCTTCAAGCGCCTTGCATGAGGGAGAGCACTTTCTGCTGCCTTCTACACCGTCACCTTCAGCACGGAAGAGTGGTAGCTGGGACCCCGTTGCCAGCGCTTAAAAATAGTTTTATCTGAAGTGAAGCCAAAAAAGCAAGTCATGGAAGTAAAATACAAATGTTCTGTCTCTTATTGTCTTTCCATTACCTGGAATACACACACACACACACACATACACACACACGAATTTCAGCTGAGGAGAACACACACACAAACACACACACACATGCACACGAATTTCAGCTGAGGAGAAATTAACTTGAACCAAAATGAAAGAGAAGAGGAGTAGGGACTTCTGACTCAAAAGTCTACTTCAATTGCTTTTGTCACTACCAAATTAAAAGTTGAAGCATAAGAGCCTTTTGAGACCTCTAAAATTGTCCTCTGATTGCTGGAAACTTTCCTAGTGTAGAGAAATAAATATATTAATGGGGTACTTCTTCCTCCCACAATGTCCAAAGTCCTGTGTTTTAAAAAATTTATGTTATAGAATATTTTTATATTGCAGTTCTTTTTTTTTTTTCCATCTTTCTCCTAAGCAAACCTTTTTTTATATGAAGGTCACACCAACTTCCATAATGCAGAGAGGTTGTATTCTCTTAATGGTTCTAAAAGCCACATACATATGAGCAAATTGCTGTCTAGATTAATTATAGAAAATGTACAAAAGAATTCCATTATTATTGCAGATCCCATTAAGAGGCTGTAATGTATAGATAATAATTCTGTTTACTACAATCGACATCCATACACATCTTGGAAATATCCAGAAAAAGACATACAGGATATTTTAAAACACACACATTGTCCCATTCTTTTATTTGACCATTTCCCCTGATTTTATGATGCATTAATATTCAGTGGTTTTGTGATTTTTCTCATTTTCTTTCTCCCTTTTCCGTGGGCACCATTCTACCCCTCCTTTGGATGAAGTATATGCGAGTCACACAGCCCCACAGAGAAAGTTGCTGTCTAGCTAGCTTGGGAATTTCTACACTTAGGCAGACTCAGGAAAGTGCTAGGAGAATGTGGGTCCTACAAAGTGCACTCCTATTTTACTACTAAATGAGTTAAGACCCCAGAATCTTCAGTCTTTGGGAAACAATACCATAACAGAGTCTTTCATGCAATTGAAGAGCTGCTTTCATAAAGAGAGATAGATGGAAGAAACATCGAAGAAAATACTCTGCATTGTAACCTCAAGAAGATTTAGAAGAGGGAAGCCATTTCAAAGAGACTGTTTTCAAAGTACATGTGGCCCTGGGGGAGAAAAGCAACTTCATTTATTCTTTTCCCTCATACAAACAAGTTTTCAGAGAAGTCCCTCTGATGAAGTATATCGTACCATGCTCATGTATAGCTGTCTCTATGTGTGAGAAAGAATATTTAGAAACAGGTAGCTATTTACTCTAGCAATGCTACTGTGTGCTAGTGAGTCATTGATGCAACAATGCTGGTTTTGATTTTGTCCATGGAATAAAATCCAAAACTTGGTGTTATCAAAAGCTTTGTAGGCCTCTCAACCAGGTCTTATGTATTTTCTGGCTTGAAGAGATGGGAGTCAGACCTCTATCTCAGGATTTCTCAACCTCAACACAAGAATCAGATTATTCTTCATGGTGGGGGGCTGCCCTGTACATTGCAGAATGTTTAGCAACACCCTGGCCTCTACCCACTGGATGCAAGTAGCACCTACTCAATTGTAACAATCAAAAATGTCTTCAGATAATGCCAAAATGTAGCTAGGGGTGGAGATGATAAAATCGTCTCTGGTTCAGAACTACTGCTTTATATTAAGAACATCATGCTTGGAAGGATTTTGTTTTAAGGCCTGTGGCTGAGTGTAGGATATACCAAGAACATACTGAGTTGTCTAAAGAAGAATTTTCTGGCCAGGCGCTGTGGCTCACGCCTGTAATCCCAGCACTTTGGGAGGCCGAGGCGGGCAGATCACGAGGTCAGCAGATCGAGACCATCCTGGCCAACACGGTAAAACCCCGTCTCTACTAAAAATACAAAAAATTAGTGTGGTGTGGTGGCGGGTGCCTGTAGTCCCAGCTACTCGGGAGGCTGAGGCAGGAGAATAGCGTGAACCTGGGAGGTGGAACTTGCAGTGAGCCGAGATCGCACCACTGCACTCCAGCCTGGGTGACAGAGCGAGATTCCATCTCAAAAAAAAAAAAGAAGAATTTTCTTAGATAAAATTTAAGCTGACAAGAACAGTAGTAAAGAAATATTGAAGGGAAGTGCAGAAGCATCGCTCCTGGCTCTCACAGGTGGACAATATGCAGGTGGACAATATAACCCAGTTTGCTGTATTTGCCAGAGGAAGGGATTCTTATTCTGCTCTACGTCCTCCCTGTTAGTCCCCATTCAAAGCATGATTAACTGTCCCTTGGCAGATGGTGGTTCAGGGCCAGCCGAAGAGCATTCTTTCCCTAAAGTCCCTCTCGATAACTATTGGGAAAAGCCATCTTATATAGCCAATTTACGGCTAGAAAGAAGAGAATTTTACAGAGTTTGCAGTTGAATGACAAAAGACAGAAGGAACGCAATAACTTAAATAAATCTGTAGCCATGTCTGTGGAGCGCTGAGGAATCCATTAGGGTATAAGGTAGCAAGGAGACCTCTCAAGGTGGAAAAATAAAAATAAAAAAGATTGGAAGGAAATTGCAGAATGAAGAAATGAGCCTTTCTCATTACTTGAAAGCATAATCTCTACTCATAAAAGCAAGCAGAAAAAAGAGACATATTAGGTTTTCTTATAAAATGAGAGACAAAAATGCTGCACACTCAAGTGCGGTGTATGCAAAGTGCTCAAGTAACTTAGAAAGAAATAAAGATCTTTGACTTCTTGGCACTACATTAGACTATTCCTCTGTTCTTCTAAGAGCATGTGGCTCTGCCAGAGGCAGGAGCTATAAGAAGGGAGGCAGAAATGCAAAGAGGTCATGATCTTTTAAAGGAAATATATTTCACTATTTTTTCTCCATTTGAAAATCATGTTTTATTTCAACCTATTAGATTTATATTTTCAAGTCAATAGTAACGTGTAAAATGTCTAAAAGGGCTTGGAATGCATTTTAAAAATAGTCTGGGAATTGAAGACTGAAAGCCCTAAGTTTTCTGAATTCACTATTTTAATATCTCTAAGTTCCAGTGTCTAGCATGTTAAAGATAAAGTGAAGTTTATTCACGTTTATAATATATTAAATTTTTGCATCCAAACTATCAAAAGGGAGTTCACAATGCTTTTAATTCTGATGCTTTTGTGGGGAGCAGGTATCTTTCTGATTTCTGCTACTGTGTAGGTATCTAGAAATCAGTTATCTTATGATCTTATGATGTGGTTATTTGTTTATGAAGATATAGCCATCAGCATTGATTGTGTGGCTTCACTATTGACCTTGCCTAGGGGAATTTGGACATCAAACTTTGGATTTAAAAATTATTTCTGTGGAGGTTAATTAGCTTTTTGTTACTGGTGTTTCCTTTGAATGACATTTAGGAGAAATAGGAGAGTCTGAGTTGACACAAAATTTTAGATGACTTTGCAATAGGGAAATTAGTCTTTTATGGATGTGGATACATTAATGCTGTTAACTAACACTAATTAACTCTGCCTAGAGACAGTCCCAGCAGCTGTATGAAATTAGTATGGTTCTGTCCTACAAAATCCACACTGCTAAGGGAGGAAATAAATAAAGGTTTCTGAACATCCATGGAAAAATAAAGTGTTTTCTGTGGCACTAGTAAACTGAAAGTAGTATTTAATCCTAGATAATGTTTTCACCACCCATGCTTCTGTCCCCGTCCTACCAACTTGTGAAAAAATAGGAATCCAAGTGTCTTGTTCTTCCAGTTTCCAGACACCCAATGGTGGTCCTCTCAATAAGTCTTTGCATCATCTTCAGTCTCTGGCTGAGCTCCCAGCAGTTCCATGTTTTCCCCCTTTCTATCCCCCCTCCAATTATGTTTCCGAATGTGTACACATCTGTTTAAGAAAGCAAAAGAATCTAAAAGTAATTGGTGTCTTTCTTGGAAAATTAACTCATTTATTTAACCAGCATTTTATTCAGTACTTAGATGTGTCCAGGAAATACATGAGCTTTGGAACATCTCTTTCTGAATCAGCAGCTTCCACACTGAGACAGTATGCCAGAGTGAAACCTGGCAACTGCCAGAAACTAAATTTAAATCAAATTGTGCATAACTTAATCACAAGATTACGTGTTCTATTTCCTCAATTGTATTAACAACAGTCATTCTAAGGCAATGTTTCACTGTCATGGGAGGCTGGAGCCCAGCATGCCCTCCTGTTCCAGTTTCCTTATTCTTGCCTTGGTTTGGGAGCTCGGAATCTCGATCACATGAAGACCACTCTACTGCAGCAGCAGGAGCATATTTGGTTCTTGTTCTATCATCAGAGTCAGCCACCCTCCTGGCTCTGATACCCTTAGGACAGGAGAAAGGGAAGGACAAAAGTCAAAAGACAGGACCATGACGTAAACTCTAATACCAACCCCAGCCCACCCACTCCTCAAATAATTTGACCACCAATGGACAGAGCTGCAACACTCTGAAGGCTTTATGCCTTCTTGTGACGCTTAGTCCCTGTATTAGTCCGTTTTCACGTAAAGAATGCCTGAGATGGGGTAATTTATAAAGAAAAGAGGTTTAATGAACTCACAATTTCATATGGCTGGGGAAGCCTCAGGAAACTTACAATCATGGCAGAAGGCAAAGGGGAAGCAGGCATCTTCTTCACAAGGGAGCAGGAAGGAGAATGAACACAGGAGGAACTACCAAACACTTATAAAACCATCAGATCTTGTGAAAACTCCCGTATTATCATGAGAACAGCATGGGGGAACCACCCCCATGATCCAGTCACTTCCCACCAGATCCCTCCCTTGACACATGGGGATTACAATTCAAGATGAGATTTAGGTGGGGACACAGAGCCAAACCATATCAGTCCCCTTAGCAGACAGAAACCTGGCACTGTTTTGGAGGAGAAAAGTTGGCTTACTTTCAGAAGGGAAATTTCAAGCTAGAAACCTGGAGGAATGGGAGAAGAATCTGGCTTTACATCGTTTTCTCATTAATCAGAATCTTAGAACTTCAGACGATAATCTCAGCTGTCTGTGCGACATATCAGTATTTCATTTCAAGTACTACATTGAACATGTTGACAGGAATTTATTCACTCTGAAATGTAAACAAATGACGCTGAAAGAAAATTAGGGCTGGCTGGTTTGATGAGAAAAGCATGACTCTGCAGTCTAAAGGTGACTTCGTAGAGGCTCCCAATTTGAATGCAGGGTGGTCCTGTCCTCCTGGTGCTACAGCTCTAGAATTCTTAACGCACAGACAGAAGTTGCCAAAAGTGAGCGAAGAGAAACTCACATACTGTCTTCTTTTCTCTTGTATAATCAAAGAAATGCAAGCATGAGCCCCTGAAAAGTTATTTACCTCTTTTCCTATTATAGTTGGAATTCTAGTGAAATTAGAATAGCAATTATCACTTAAATAGCTGTAATAATTGAAGACTAAGATGAATAAGTTGTAAGCGGCCTGCTTACCTCCAAATGTAATTCCTCACGATTTGCAGAATGAGACAGTGAACCTAGTGTTTCTTTTATGATAAATTAATCATTTTAAAAACGAGAGAAAATGCTATGATTTTAAAACTTAGCGTGTCTTATTTTCAAGTCAGCGTTTCAGGTGATCTCAGAATGTTATTCATAATGGCACCTTACGATGATGAGGCTCTCCTGGAAAGACATGAAGACTGACATTTAGATCAGTCATTTCCAAAGACAGAATATCTGTTAACTAGAGAAATCATGTCCCCTGAACTAGGATAGAGCATTGCATGAAGGAAACTGTGAACATTGAAAATCTCCAGATTTCAAAAATTGCCATGTGGAAAAAAATATTGTACTGCACAGCTTTACTTTATTTTTTGTGATAGAAACGTTTCTTGCCAGGTGCAGTGGCTCATGCCTGTAATCCCAGCACTTGGGAGGCCAAGGCAGGTGGATCACCTGAGGTAGGGAGTTCAAGACCAGCCTGGCCAACAGGGTGAAACCCTGTCTCTACTAAAAACACAAAAAATTAGCCAGGCATGGTAGTGGGCACCTGTAATCGCAGCTACTCAGGGGGCTGAGGTAGAGAATTGCTTGAACCTGGGAGGCGGAGGTTACAGTGAGCTGAGATCACGCCATTTCACTCCAGCCTGGGCAACAAGAGCTAAACTGTGGGAAAAAAAAAAAAAAAAACGAAAGAAGGAGAAGGAAGGAAGGAAAGAAAGAGAGAAAGAAAGAAAGAAGGAAAGAGAGAAAGAAAGAAGGAAAGAGAAAGAAAGGAAAGAAAGAAAAGAGAAGAAACATTTTAAAAATTCTAACTGTAATTGTAAAGGCATAAATAGAATCTGATTTAAAAGACTTAATTGAATTTCACACACAGTGAATCCTTGTGAAATATCAGAACTTTTTCTAAAAAATATTTATCTTAATATATAGCATGATTTTTTTTTTCATTTCAGAATTGGTTTTCTTGTTGAAAGTTATACAGTAATACTCGATCTATTTCTTCAACATATTAATTAGATTTCTACTTAGGCTAAATGGCAGGCCTGTTTTCAGTACTTCAAAGAGAGCAAGGGTATTTTGCTGCATTCACTTTCTGGAACTCTGCTGCACTTGGCCTGTGGTCTCTCTGTCAAGCTGGTTGTGATAGCAAGGGATGCTGAATGCGCTCATGAGTTCAAGAACCTGGATTCTGAGCTGGAAGTCCACATCAGAGCATGCGCTAGGTGCAAGTGCAATGGGTCAGAAGCTAATAAAAAGGGTCCAAAGTGTGCAGGCAACAGGGGCACTGTGGCTCCTAGGGGCATTTACCAGCTTGGCAAAGTGCTGATCGGGGAAATGAGGAGCCCAAGGACAACTTGGGCTAGTCACAGGCTTCATGGTGAAACTTATCATCATCAACAGCAAGCCCACAATAGATTACCGCGGACAGGGTATTGCCCTTGTAATCAGCACGTATCACACAGGGAAGGTAAATGTTGTAAAACTAAAAAAGTAAACCCACAAAATTTTGGAAATTCCTCCTTTGCAGTCCCCAAACATAATCCCTTGGAATCTGTCTGGAAAGTCTTTTCCATCTGAATTACTAAAAGCCCTTCCAAGAGAAATTTGAATCTTGGCGTTGTATGAGCTGTGAATCACTGACAGACATCTACAGATCTACAGAGGTACAGTTTTCTCTCTGTGCTTATATCTACAGCTTTAATTGTATAAAGTGACTCAATCTAAGCTACTAGCTCTTGAGACGCCTCTGCAAGATGGTGTATAAACAAGACCTACTAGAATTACTCTCAATGACTTTCAAATTCGGTAGCTGTTTTATTGTGGAAAGCTGTTAGAGAGAATTAAAATCTCGGAGGCATCTTCACATACCATGGTGCCACCCATGGAGTGATGATTGCTCTTAACGGCTAATTTGATTATGTGCCACCATTAATGGTGAAATGGGAAAGTTTGAAAACACTGTTAGATTCCAATACAACAATTTCCCTCCCTACCCCCCAAGCTTACTTGTATTTAAGTTGCAGAAAACATCCAGTGTTTCTTATTTAAAGACCCGGCACTCCCTTGGCTTATACGTTGGGGCACATGCCTGAATCCCACTTTGTGTCTGATGTGCAATGAGGTCCCCTTGGAAATTGTCACCTTTATTCACTTGCCACTTTGTCTCCACCAATGAGGGTTTCCCAGCCCAGCGCATATAATCTGACAACCCGGCCACAAACAAGAGCATATCGGAGGTGAAAAGAGGATGAGGCTCTAGAACAGTGTCAGACATTCGCAACACTGTATATGCTTAGAATAGGCAGGCAACATGTTAGGAAGAAACAGGTCAGGCTTTGGAGTCAGAAAAACCGGATTCAAATCTCAGGACCTTGGCCACAGGCCAATCACTTAATCTCTTAGGTCTCAGATTTCTCACCTATAAACAGAAGAACAAATCCTTCTCATAAAGGAAGCCGTAAGAACTGGGAGAGACACAGAATAAAGATTATTATGGACAACAAAATAAATGGTAGCAATCTTTATTACTATCGTTACAAAAAGGTTTGTACAGCTGCACAAAATTATGGTTTGGGGCTCATTGAAATTAGAAAATTCTGTAGAGAAAACGTCCTTATTGAGATAGCCTAGGACAAATCAATCTTAGCATCTATCACTGCCTGCCTTTCAGGGAAGAGTAGACAGCAGAGGGAAGAGAGGTCAGCTTTGTATAATGGACAAATCAAAGACAAACCAGATAGAGCTAACGAAATGCATTCTACCTAAAATTAAACCCAATATTCTATAACTCTCTACTAATGTTACAGTGTCTACATTGTCTTCCTTTGTTCTGGTTTCTGATTTCTGTTCTCCCTCTCCACATCTTTCTTCCATTCTCTTTCTGATCATGTGTATGCATCTGTCAGTTTATCTGCTGATAGTATAATCTATGATTCCAAAGACTTAAGAAGTATGTAAATAAATACTGCTGTGCCAGGCACTATATTCACCAGGTGTTTGATATACATTAGTTTAACTAACCTTAACAACAAGCTTGAAAACATAGCATTAGAAAATAAGGGAACTGGGCAGGGCGTGGTGTCTCACACCTGTAATCACAGCACTTTGGGAGGCCGAGGCGGGCGTATCACGAGGTCAGGAGATCTAGACCATCCTGGACAACATGGTGAAACCCCATCTCTACTAAAAATACAAAAAATTAGCCGGGCGTCGGCTGGGCGCGGTGGCTCACGCCTGTAATCCCAGCACTTTGGGAGGCCGAGGCGGGCAGATCACGAGGTCAGGAGATCGAGACCACGGTGAAACCCTGTCTCTACTAAAAATACAAAAAATTAGCCGGGCGTGGTGGTGGGCGCCTGTAGTCCCAGCTACTTGGAGAGGCTGAGGCAGGAGAATGGCGTGAACCCGGGAGGCGGAGCTTGCAGTGATCCGAGATCGCGCCACTGCACTCCAGCCTGGGCGACAGAGCGAGACTCCGTCTCAAAAAAAAAAAACCAAAAAAAACAAAAACAAAAACAAAAACAAACAAAAAATTAGCCGGGCGTGTGGCGGGCGCCTGTAGTCCCATCTACTCGGGAGGCTGAGGCAAAAGAATGGCGTGAACCCGGGAGGCGGAGCTTACAGTGAGCCGAGATTGTGCCACTGCACTCTGGTCTGGGGGACAGAGCGAGACTCAGTCTCAAAAAAAAAAAAAAAAAAGAAAGAAAAGGGAACTGAAGCTGTTTTCCAATCAAGAAGATTTCTGAAGGTTTCACAGAGGGGAGTTTCTGAAGCCAGAAACTTAATCAGGACTTACCTACCTCCTGCCCAGTGCTGGTGCTGAGTGACTCCCTTAGCTGAAACCCCTAAATTAGAGCTCCATGCTTTGTTTTGTTCTGTGTCCTGGTTGTTTCTCTGAGCTCCTTGTGCATCCAGAGACAGCAGATCAAAGGCATCCCTTTTGCTGCATCCTTGATAGCTCTGAGACAGGCTTGAAGAACCTGAAGAGAGTGTTGGACTCGAAGACGGTCCATTATCTCACTAAACGCACACTTTGCCAATTAGGGTTATGGAAATGTCTGGACACACTTAAGATTACAACTGAGGGAGGGGTAGTATTGGCATTAATGGGTAGAGGCCAAGAATGTTGCTAAAAATTCAAAAACATAGGACTGTCTTCCACAGCATAAAATTTTTCAACCCAAAATATCATTAATGCAGAAGTTGAAAAACCCTGCTTAAAGTTAAGTCCTCTGGGGGAAAAAATGATTATCTGGTACACACTCAATAAGGTCTTGATTGACTGGCTTCTTTGAGAAAGAACTTAAAAAAATAATGCTATCCTCATGCGAACAATCTTTTTTTTTTTAATGTATGAAAACATTTACACGTTTATTTAAATGTATAAAAACATTTACACGTTTATTTATTTTTTAAATTTTTTATTATACTTTAGGTTTTAGGGTACACATGCACAATGTGCATGTTTGTTACATATGTATCTATGTGCCATGTTGGTTTGCTGCACCCATTAACTCGTCATTTAGCAATAGGTATATCTCCTAATGCTGTCCCTCCCCCCTCCCCCCACCCCACAACAGTCCCCGGAGTGTGATGTTCCCCTTCCTGTGTGCATGAGTTCTCATTGTTCAATTCCCACCTATGAGTGAGAACATGCAGTGTTTGGTTTTTTGTCCTTGTGATAGTTTACTGAGAATGATGGTTTCCAGTTTCATCCATGTCCCTACAAAGGACATGAACTCATCATTTTTTATGGCTGCATAGTATTCCATGGTGTATATGTGCCACATTTTCTTAATCCAGTCTATCGTTGTTGGACATTTGGGTTGGTTCCAAGTCTTTGCTATTGTGAATAGTGCCACAATAAACATACGTGTGCATGTGTCTTTATAGCAGCATGATTTATAGTTCTTTGGGTATATACCCAATAATGGGATGGCTGGGTCAAATGGATTTCTAGTTCGAGATCCCTGAGGAATCGCCACACTGACTTCCACAATGGTTGAACTAGTTTACAGTCCCACCAACAGTGTAAAAGTGTTCCTATTTCTCCACATCCTCTCCAGCACCTGTTGTTTCCTGACTTTTTAATGATGGCCATTCTAACTGGTGTGAGATGGTATCTCATTGTGGTTTTGATTTGCATTTCTCTGATGGCCAGTGATGATGAGCATTTTTTCATGTGTTTTTTGGCTGCATAAATGTCTTCTTTTGAGAAGTGTCTGTTCATGTCCTTCGCCCACTTTTTGATGGGGTTGTTTGTTTTTTTCTTGTAAATTTGTTTGAGTTCATTGTAGATTTTGGATATTAGCCCTTTGTCAGATGAGTAGATTGCAAAAATTTTCTCCCATTCTATAGGTTGCCTGTTCACTCTGATGGTAGTTTCTTTTGCTGTGCAGAAGCTCTTTAGTTTAGTTAGATCCCATTTGTCAATTTTTGCTTTTGTTGCCATTGCTTTTGGTGTTTTAGACATGAAGTCCTTGCCCACGCCTATGTCCTGAATGGTATTGCCTAGGCTTTCTTCTAGGGTTTTTAATCTTTTAGGCAGGAATTTATTAGGAAAAAATTTAGTCACAGAAGTAGTCACTGTTTGTGTTTCAAATTTTCTATATATAGGAAATTGTGTTAGTTAATTAAATTGGCAGATTTAGTAAAACAAACATCTTTTATTCACAGAAGTAGTGTAGTTTGGTTAATTGATGCACTTAAATCTGGAGGTTGACCATTATAATATTAGCACTATGTAAGAAATATGTACACTGTTTACCAAAATAGTTAATCTGAGAAGTTGAAGGAAACCCTCTACCCTGATTTTTGAGTTCCTGCTTTGTCTGCAGGGATTTACCAATTAGAACAATGTATGTGATGGGAATTGAAATGAGACCACCAATCCCTTTTAAATGTGATATTGCAACAGTCCCTGGTTGGGATATATACATTTCAGTCACTGGTTTGTATTTCTTTTTTTTAAGTTTTTTATTTGTTTTTATTTTTTATTTTGAGATGGAGTCTCACTCTTGTTGCCCAGGCTGGAGTGCAATGGTGTGATCTCAGCTCACTGCAACCTCCACCTCCCAGGTTCAAGTGAGTCTCCTGCCTCAGCCTCCTGAGTAGCTGGGATTACAGGCACCTGCCACCATGCCCAGCTAATTTTTTGTATGTTTTTAGTAGAGATGGGGTTTCACCATGTTGGCCAGGCCGGTCTCCAATTCCTGACCTCAGACAATCCACCCACCTCGGCCTCCCAAAGTGCTGGGATTACAGGCGTGAGCCACCGTGCCCGGCCACTGGTTTGTATTTCAAGTGGCAAACTAAAACGTACAAATATGATAGAATTTTCTCGTTTATTATTTTTTTTTAACTGTTGTGTTTCATGTCTCTGCTAATCATTTCTAGTTTTGTTTTGTTTTGTTTTTTTAAATAGTAAGGATTTCCTCTGTCTTGAATGCCAGGAAACAAGTTATTTCCATCCTGGTAGTCATTGGATATTTGTAAGATCTTTATTCTTTTGTGGGGTCAGGGAGAGGATGGGCACCCAAGCGTGAACCTGAGAAATTTGTACATGGGTTTTTCTGGAGCTCCTCACTGTAATGTGGCATTGTCCCCAAGGCCAGCTCCTCTTCCATGTGGTTTTGCTACTCACACATGCAGCAGTTACCACGTGGCATTAGCTGACCGTGCTGGGTGCAGTGTTATTATTCTCATTATTTTTTCTTTTTTGAGATGGAGTCTCGCTCTGTCGCCCAGGCTGGAGTGCAGTGGCGCGATCTCGGCTCACTGCAAGCTCCACCTCCCCGGTTCACGCCATTCTCCTGCCTCAGCCTCCCGATTAGCTGGGACTACAGGCACCCGCCACCACGCCCCACTAATTTTTTGTATTTTTAGTAGAGACGGGGTTTCACTGTGTTAGCCAGGATGGTCTCGATCTCCTGACCTCGTGATCCACCCGCCTCGGCCTCCCAAAGTGCTGGGATTACAGGCGTGAGCCACCGCAGCTGGCCCGTTTATTTTAAATGTCACATCGTCGTAATAAAATTTTCCTTCCATGTTCATTGAGGCATCCACTTAAATAACTCAAAAATGTTTTTTGCATTCTTTAAGAGGTTTTTATAAGCCAGACAACCTTAATAACCATGGCCTCAATCAGAGACGGTAAAAATACGCTTTGCATTTCTCTTCTTATCCTAATATCTAGGCCATCTCCTGATAAATGTTATCCGAACCTTTTTACTCAATTCATGACAGGTTTTTGGGATATATTCTACTTTCCAGGCACTGAGTTAAATTCTGGAGACCAGAAGACCAAGATGTTGTCCCTACACTGACATTTTATCTAACAGTCCTCTTTTCAGATTCCTTGCCCTTAGCTCTCCCTATTTGTTGATTTCTCTCCTCTAGTTCTCATTCCATATCAGAGGGCTCCTGTGGATGCTGCATGCTCTATGGGATTGCACTCTTCCACCTGCCTCCTGTCTCTCCAGGTAAAGAGGCACCCAAAGGAGCTTCCACTCTACTGACTCTCTGGAGCCATGTTTTGCTGTGGCCACTATGACTTTACCACATTCCAGGAAAAGCAATTTAAACCTCATGCCTCAGATCCCCCACCTGGAATGTGAGAATGATAGTGGTATTCACCTCTTAGGGTTACCATGAAGATGAAATAAGTGAATGCCTGTTAGTTAACTATTAAGAACAGTGCCTGGCACATGATAAATGGTGTTCCATGTTGATGTTGATGCTGATGTTCTTACCCCTAAGTTCTCCCTTTCCCTTTTCAGCCGGGGCAATTAATCTGCCTTATGCCTGATTTCCTCAAGGCTAGGCTTTCTAAGTGTAGGATGACCGTGCTTCAAATCAATCAATCCATGTTAATATACTAACAGGAAAAGACTTGAGAACTTCCAGGCACACTTTCTTACTTCTGTAGTTTAAAGGAGGTGAGCAGAAGACAAATACTTGTTTTTATCCATCACTACAATGTGATAGAAATATAGAATTTGTGTATTCAAATATGAACCCTCAAATTTGGATTATACGGAAAATAACATTTTAAGATTCTTACTTGTATTAGTCAGCATTCCATGACAGAAACATATAACCAGGATAGATAGATAATAGCTAGCTAGGTAGCTAGATAGATAGATTTAGACATATAGATAGACAGAGTACAAAGAATTGGCCTACATGACTGTGGAGGCTAGAGAAGTCTGAAATCTATAGGGCAGGCCATCAAGAAGGAGAGAATGGAGACTCCCAGGCTGAAGCTGATGCTGCAGTCCACAGGGAGAATTTCCTGTCCCCCAGGTAAACCTCACTTCTACCTTTACATCCTTTCAACTGGCTGAATCAGGCCTACCCAGATTATGGAAAATAATCTGCTTTACTGAAAGTAAAGAGATTGCAGATGCTAACAAGGTCCACAAAATACCTTGCCAGCAACACCCAGGTTAGTGCTTAATTGAATGACTGGGTACTGTCGCCTAGTCAAGTTGATACATTGAAATGACAATCACACTCCTCTGTGTCAGATGTGTGCTTTTGTATTTATTCCTCACAGAAATCCCAGGGCGAGGATTACTCCCCATTTCGTAAGTGAGGAAATTATGGTTTCATGATCTAAAATACTGTGTAACTCAACTAAATAGTGGGAAACAGGATATGAACACGTGATTATTTGGCTCTAAAACCTGTTTTACATGCATTTTCTATAGGAAGTTCAGTTTTTCCTTCCATATTCTTGATCTCCTGCCTGGGACCTCAGTCTTTGTAGGCATGACACATATGTGTAAGCATCGATCTCCAAGTACATAACAAAGCCACACATGAGTTATTTTGGACTTTCCTATTGTTGTATTTATTTATTTTTCTGTTTAACTTCATTAGCATGGAAAAATCCAAGTGTACAAACTGCATTTATTCCAGCTGTAATCTGTCTTCGTTGCGGATTGGTATTTTACTGTGCAGGAGAGGTTAGAATATTTTACTATGCAGAGTAATTTACACACAGAGTTGTCATCGTATCAAAGCCAAGTTTCAAACACCCAAGACTGGTCCGCATACTGCAGTTTTGGTAATGAGTCTGCCTGCCTAGTAAAGGGTACCTAACTTTGAAGGATTTCTCTCCTTAAGAAAAAGGATCCCAATACCTCTTACTGGTTCATAGAGATTTCCGTATGTTCAGATCCAGGTAGGTTTTGCTCAACGTACATATGATCTACATAACTATATATTATACAAGGGCACAGAGCATCCAATAATCCAGTTGCACACACCATTACCTCTTCTGAGGCACACAGACTTTTCCCTTAGATCTTCATCCTGTTTACCTAAAAATATTTCATACACCTGTACATGAAATCGAAGACTGCTTTCTTTAATAAAGCAAAGGGATGATTTTAAAGGTAACTTTTAACAATAGCCTGCCAATATCTGCTTTTATACTGTAGAACAGAATGAGTGATTTGTTTTCTGTTTTTTTGTTCCCATTTCTCTTTCTTGCCCTAAAGGGAGTTGGTAAAATTTTCTGTGGATTCACAGGGACAATTTTATGGTAGCTAACAGTAATATGTAGCCCATCTATGCCAGAGGGCTTTGCTACACTGGCCCCATCTGCGGAGAGTCCAACGTTGATTCTGTCACAGGCTTCATGTCTTGAGCATCCAATTTGCCTCTAAGATATTTCAGTGCATGGAGAGTTAAGATGTTTTCTTGACAGGCAACCAAGGAAGCCAAGTATGTGATTCATTTTCCTAGAGAGAAAAAGAAAATCTTCCCGTTAATTACCTCTTACCTATTTGTATAATGCAGATGAAGGGTTTGTTTCTCAATCAAAGTATATTTTATTATACATGAAGAAGAGAATATCCTTTGTTTCATTGCACTAGATAATTTATTTTATAAAATTGTTATTAACTATTAATAATTGTTATTACACAATGGGCCAATATTCTTTTCCACTAAACATGGATGAAGTAAGACAGCTTGCAAACTCAAAACACACACACATGCACGCACTCACCAGAAAAAGAGCTCTTGCCTCTGGCATGTTATCATCTGACAAGAGCATAGGGTGCTGTGCGTATTATTTTTCAGGTTCTCCAAATAGGAACTAGAGCAGCCTGTCATATCAATTCTGAACTTGTCCAGCATTTCTAAGCAGAGTCCTCCACTCCCACCTTCTC
Organism: Hylobates moloch; assembly: GCF_009828535.3. Taxonomy (NCBI): domain Eukaryota; kingdom Metazoa; phylum Chordata; class Mammalia; order Primates; family Hylobatidae; genus Hylobates; species Hylobates moloch. Next base: position 16,266,471 of record NW_026652289.1, read on the forward strand.
CAGTCATTTAAGAAATCTCCTTTCCTGGTACCGTTCAATAACAGATGCTTTACTTATATATACTTTTTATTTTTTTGGAGGCAGGGCCTCACTCTGTCATCCAAAGTTGGAGTGCAGTGGCACGATCCTAGCTCACTGTAGCCTTGAAATCCTGGGCTCAAGGAATTTTCCTGCCTCGGCCTCCCGAGAAGCTGGCACTACAAGCACATGCCACCACACTCACTAATTTTTTATTTTTTTAATTTTTTTTTGTAGAGATATGAGTCTCACTGTCTTACTCAGGCTGGTCTCAAACTCCTGGCCCCCAGTGATCCTCCCACCTCAGCCTCTCAAAGTGCTGATATTACAGTTGTGAGCCACTGTGCCCGGCCATATTTTTTCTTTGAATTTACTTTGTACAATATTGTTAAGCTCCCTTTTCTGGCCATTTGATCTCATCCAAGAAATAGTAAGCTTCTTGCAAAGAAGACACAGACTTTCTCTTTTGAGAATTTTCACACATCCTTCATGCTCACAGCATATAACCAAAGAATACAATTTTTTGTAGGACCTCAACAAAATTAAGTTCCTTGTTCTTATAAATAGTTAAATTAAGGGGAAAATGACTGAACAGCAGAGCTACTGTTAAGGATCTCATTCCTGGACCAAGTGCTTAGACACATACTAATGAAAGCAAGTCCCAGCCCATTCTAGTTCTGACCTTACCTCATGGAAGTTACCAGATCACTATCTACAGAAATGTTAAAAGTCCAAGGAGATCAAAAGGATATTAGAGCTGTTTCAGAAAAACCAGCATCTTCTTGAACCCTAGGGAAACCTTGGAGACATCATGAATTTCTCAGAAGAGCCCTAGCTCTAGAGACTATTATCTTTCGCCATTACTAAAAAGGCTTAGCATTTTAATTCAGATTTTCTATACTGAGACAACATATGCTAACCATATTTGGAAGCAATTAAAATGGTGACACCCACTGCCATGCACACATGTCCGCATTAACTTTGTGAATGTGTTATAGGCAGGTAGAAAAGATAACTAGCTTCTCGAAAGAAAACCCCTGTAAGTGGAATTGGAATGGCAAATAATGGCAAGAATCATAATGCAAATGTACATTAAAAGGTCATTAACAAACTGGTCAGATTACTTGCAACCTATGTAAAAATCAGATGTACCAGTACCCACCAGGACATATGCAGATTCCCTCCCATTGTGGTAAAAACCATCTTGAGTATAACAGATTGACTGGGTGTGTCAGGCTGAGAGGCATTAGCAGAGCTGCTGTGTGCATGGAAGGAATAAAGAAGGTTACGGAGCATGCAATTGCAAGTTCTCCCTGGGCCCAGGACTATATCATTAAGACACAGCTCCATAATAACATACGCTCACTCCCCATTGCCATCCACGGAGATAAAGTCATGGTAAACCTTCAGCAGCAAGAGCAGCCTTGAAGGGGAAAAGTGGCACCAGGAGGCAGCTAAAGGAAGGTGATCTGGACAGGACAGAAATGTGCAAAAGGCTGAAATAGGGGCGGTGTGAGGCAGCTTTCTTGCCAACTAATCTTATTTAAAACCCATCTATCTTATTTAATATATCTTATTAGGTATATCTAATAAGATATATCAAATATATCAAATGTTATATCTGTCAGGCCTCTGAGCCCAAGCTAAGCCGTCATATCGCCTGTGACCTGCACATATACATCGAGATGGCCTGAAGTAACTGAGGAATCACAAAAGAAGTGAAAATGGCTGGTCCATGCCTTAACTGATGACATTACCTTGTGAAATTCCTTCTCCTGGTTCATCCTGGCTCAAAAGGTCCCTCACTGAGCACCTTGTGACCCCCATCCCTGCCCACCAGCGAACAACCCCCTTTGACTGTAATTTTCCACTACCCACCCAAATCTTATAAAACGGCCCCACCCCTATCTCCCTTCGCTGACTCTCTTTTCGGACTCAGCCCGCCTGCACCCAGGTGATTAAAAAGCTTTATAGCTCACACAAAGCCTGTTTGGTGGTCTCTTCACACAGACGAGAGTGAAAAATATCAAACCTATCTTATTAGATATATCAATTTGATATCTAATAATATATCAAACCTCTCTTATTTGATATATCAGCATCACGGGTTTTCTTTTTTCTTCTAAGAATCTATAAGAGAGCCTGACTCTGCAATAGTCTCCAAATTTTGCTTCTCTCATTCTTCTCTCTCCTTCTCTCTCTCTATTGACCCTCATCAGAAAATCAAGGAGAGATGGGACCATACTGCTTGGTGTCCTACCTTTACAAGGAAATCTGCCTCAGCAATCAGTAGTTCAAGACAAATGTGGTACCACATTTTGTCTATACACCCTGCTAGGTCCCCAAATGTCAGCGTGATTCTGAGTCTCAAATCCTTGTAGTTCCAGGTAAAATTGCTACATCTTTTCTCCCTACCAGATGCCTCTTGTCGTCACTGTTGACCCAGAGCTCTGGCTCAGGGTGATGTTTCTCCCCTGTGATTGGCTCATCTTTCCTTTAGTTGGAGTTTGCAAATGTAGAGTACGTGCATATTCAGAAAGAAAGCAAGACAGCAAGGAAGGAAGGAATAAAGGAATGAGGGAGGGAGGGAGGAAGGGAAGGAAGGGAGGGAGAGAAGGAAGGGAGAGAAGGAACTAAAAATAGGGTGACTAGTTTAGGTAAGATTGTACATATTTTAATTGCCGCAAAAAGACGCTTCCCTCTCCCCAATTAATTCTTCTACCCTGATTCCTCATTGTATACGAAATGCCATCATTAAAAAATAATTTGTTGGTTCTTATCCCTACAACTAATACTACTAATACTCTTCTATAACAACTACTGCTAATATTCATGAACCATATAAATAAATAAAAATAAATAGTAAAAATAATAAAGACTTCACAATTTAGATTATATACTTTTGATATTAAATAGAAATTTACACTTTGCATAAACAGACTGTCTTTTTAACTTCATTGCAATATGTGGACTAGGTTTTATTATACAGATAAGAAATTGAGACTCAGAGGAGTTAAATAATTTAATGAAATTCACACAGATAATAAATTTTATAGTTGAAATACATAAGCAGTTCTTCTGACTTTAAAATATGATCCTTCCCACCCCCATATATCAAGTTGCATGTTTTTGCTTGCTGCCTTTTAAAAAGTAGAAATAATCCTCGGTCAAGTGCTGCACAAGAATTCATATTAAAGTGTCTGCACTCTCCTGCTGATAAAGACCCAAATGTGGCAGAAATGGTACAGAAGAGGAGGCAGCTTGGGATTTGGCAGTCTTGTGAAGAGTCAGCCATGGCTGTAAACAAGGGTATGTGGAATCCAATGGGAGCCTTCTTAACTAGCACATCCCAAGGAAGTTACAGAGAGCTCAAGCCCTTCAGCCCATTTCACAGATGGAGATGCTGAGGCCAAGGCCATTAGACACGTCCACTATGCTACATTAGATCAGTGACAAAGCTGATTCTCCTGACTTCCAGTCTCGTGAGCTTTCTATCATCCATTCCTGTCCCTATGTGATCAGCTGCATAAATTCTGAGTAAAACAACTGACTATATTGTTCAGTATCCACTGTAACATACAACTTGCTCATCAGAAAGTTAAGGCTAACTTTTTCCCCAGCAGGAAAGTCAGAAACAAATCATTTTTAGTAATAATGAAGCTCTGTTAGAAGTACACTCACCTTAAAAATGTGTTTAGGAATTATTAATATACTCTCAGCATTCTGATTTTGCTGGCTTTCTGAAGCTAAGATGTTGCAGGAGAGCCTTCGTGGCTTTGATCACAGGCAATCAAAGAGGACTTTGTGTAGCTTCCAGGGACACGCTGTTGCTGGAAAAGTCGGAGCTCTGCTATGCAAAAGAAACTGCTATAGAAATCCCCTTCCTTCTTAACTCCAGATCGAATTAGTATCAGAAGGCTCTTGTTCGCCGCCCAGGAGTCTGTGGTTTCAATTTTCTTATCTGCATTTTTCTTTCCTGCCCATTCCAGGTAGCTGTGACAAAAAATATGAAAAGGGTGTTAATTTGTTGATCGTTCTTTGCTGCTTCTCACTTTCATGTTTACAGCAAGGAGAAGAGCAATTGTTTCTACCAGTTGCTTTAGTGTTTTGAGTTCTCATGTGTGTAATAACTATCTTGGTAGGCCCAGAACACACAATCTCATCCAATTTTGATTGGATTTTATGCCAGATGGATTATTTTAGTACGGATTACAAATGCTTATACTATTCTGCCCAGCAGAGTTTGGGTCATAAAAATCATTAAATGTAAAACATTGCACAGAGTTGCCCAAACTGTCATGTCTCTGGCCAAATTTATGGAAATAAAACGAGTCATGCATTTGGGTTATTTCTATAGTTTGGAAACTTTGGCTCTTATCTTCTCTTAAGCTACTCAGGAAATTTCCAAACTCTAAAATCTGAGAGGAATGGTTCAGACAGGCAAAGGTGGTCCAGAATGGAGACTTTCCTGATGCCAAGGATGGTAGGACCCGTGGGTGTCCACTTCACCCCTGTGATCCTACCTCTTGTGAGGCCTTACTGATGACCTTGTCTTCCTCTTTGATGAACCGTTTGGTGGCTGAGCCACTTGAAACTGACTTGGACAAGCTTGGACAAACAACCTTATTTTGAATCAACAGAGTGTAACTGAAATACCATTGGAAAATTCAAACAATACTCTTATTAATGCCAGGGAGAAACAGTACGTAAATAAACCCAATAACTTAAATGAATACTTAAGAAACATACACCTTGCTTTCACAGTGTTAGCTGGAACTCAGGAAAGGGGTGTTGGAAAAAGTGGAGGTGTCATGTTTCTTTCATTTTATTGTTTAAGATGAAAGAGGATTAAGCATATTTAAATTCTGAGGGAGAAAAAGATTGCTGTAAATTGTGACATTAAAAAGACTGATATTAAATCACAGAACATTTCTTCAGTGGGCTACTGAAATTTATGTCTGTAATCACTATTCATGCTTTCTATTCTTTTTTCTTTGAGACAGAGTCATGCTCTGTCGCAAGGCTGGAGTGCAGTGGCGCGATCTCTGCTCACTGTGAGCTCTGCCTCCCAGGTTCAAGCGATTCTCCTGCCTCAGCCTCCTGAGTAGCCGGAACTACAGGCACGTGCCACCATGCCCAGTTAATTTTTGTATTTTTAGTAGATATGGGGTTTCACCATATTGGCCAGGATGATCTCGATCTCCTGACCTCGTGATCCACCCGCCTCGGCCTCCCAAAGTGCGGGGATTACAGGTGTGAGCCACCCCGCCCAGCCCATGCTTTCTATTCTTTCTTCAACAAACTGATACTATCTTTCTTCAACCAACTGATACTTCCTGCCTTCGCCTCTTCTCAGGGTCTGCCTTGTTTACCTTAACCCATACAGGAAGCCAGATCACAATTGGAGATTTCCTTCCTGACCATGTAAAGAGAACACAACAAGGATTTGGGAGATTAATCTGATGTGTAAGAGCTAGACACGTCCTACTCAAAAGGATGCTCTTACTCCCTAGCTGGGGCCATGCTTAAATGGCGTGCCCATATTGCTCTGGGACTTGCTTTTGCCTTATCCTCCCATGGCTGTGCAGACGTCAGTTGAGACTATATTCTTCCTTAGTACCCTAATACATTCAGGCGTGTTACAATCAAGTCTTGCAGTCCTGGGAGCTCTTTTGTCTAAGGTAACTGTGATTCTCTACTTTTATTTATTATTTGTCTGGCTCATAGTTTAGCTCTCAGGGAACAATTTTATTTTCATTATTCCTAAGTTCTTGGGAGACACCTTATGGTATCCAACAAAGACTAACAATACCATGCAGCAGTGCAAATTCACTCCAAGTAAACCGATGAAAAATGGACCTTTAATCTGATTGAGGTGTAGAAAATGGCTACCTGCAAGTGATACTTTTTCCTTTTGATTATTTTGTATGGCAGTACCTTGAAGTAGGGAAAAAATGTTTTCTTTTTCTCTGTGTGTAAAAATCACCAAAAGTTACTTTGAACATCAAAAAAATACCACTTTAAATTGCTTTTCTGGTTGTTCCCTTCAATTGGCAATTCTCTGGCTTATATTTGTGTGTCATCTCTTTTAATGTCCTCTCTAAACCTGTTGCTCAATGATTCATTAAAATTGATAACACCCTACTTCAGATCAGCCAAGTCATTTCACTTGAACTTTTTCTCATAGTCACTTTACAATTAAAATCATTGAGTAAAATCTTAACTCTTTTGAGTGAACATTTACGGTTTTCTGAATTAGCCGGAACTATATCAATACATGTGTTAGTGTTCACATGTGTGTAGACAGAGAAAATGAGAGAGAAATAAACAGGGAGACCACTGAAGGAAGGTTACCCTCTGTATTTTATTCCCACAGTTCTTTGTTCAAATTGTGATTAAATCACTTATCAGATCATGCAACGATGTCACTCTTTGTATTTGTTCTTGCCCTTACACTGTTTTATTCAGCTTTGTGTTTCAAGGGCTTGGCACATAGGCAGAAATTTCAAAGGTGTTTAACAAATGTTTGATAAAGTAATTAATTTCAAATCAGGGCCCATGTGTGGTACCCAATCCATATTCTAGTGTAGACAGATGTTAAAATTAATCATGCAACCTAACGTAACAGTCAGCACGCAGAAGTGCAAAATAGTTCCAAGAATTGTGCTATGTGTAGCTCTTCTCTTTTCTCAATTTTTTCTTTTTTTTTTTTTTTTTTTTTTTGAGACGGAGTCTCGCTCTGTCTCCCAGGCTGGAGTGCAGTGGCGCGATCTTGGCTCACTGCAAGCTCCGCTTCACCAGTTCACACCATTCTCCTGCCTCAGCCTCCCGAGTAGCTGGGACTACAGGTGCCCGCCACCACACCTGGCTAATTTTTTTGTATTTTTAGTAGAGAAGGGGTTCCACTGTGTTAGCCAGGATGGTCTCGATCTGCTGACCTCGTGATCCCCCTGCCTTGGCCTCCCAAAGTGCTGGGATTACAGGCATGAGCCACCACGCCTGGCCTCTCTTTTCTCAATTTTAAGAAATACAAAGTTAAAAAATGTTGCTTTGATTGGCTAATTTACCATACAATATTTTGTGTTTCACGGACCCACTTTTCATTTCATAACTATCAAGGACGCCCAAAATACCAGATTCAGGCTAAATGCCAGGAATTAAAGTCAGAACAAGTTTGAAATGAAAATAATAATAATAATTGGTAAGTAAACAGGCAGCATGACATAAGTATTCATTGAGGGAAACAGAGGCCCTGGATTTTAACCCTGTACTCTTTCTACCTGTGGGATCTAAGTCAAGTGTATTAGTTGTCTATTGCTAACAATCTATTGCTCAGTTATCTATCAGTTACCCAAAGTTATCTGCCTTTTCTCCAAAATGCAGCAGCTTAATACAACACAAATTTATTATCTCACAGTTTCTGAGTGAGGAATCTGGGCATAGCTTAACTGAGCCCTCTTTCTCGAGGTCTCTCACAAAGCTACAATCATACACAAGAGTAATGTCTCATCTGCAGTTTCAACAGCAGAGGCGTCTACTTCTGAGTTTACTCGTGCAGTTGTTGACAGTATTCAAGTCTTGAGGATCTTGGGACTGAGGATATCGGTTGCAGTTAGCCAGAGGGCACCCCCAGTCCCTCGCCATGAGCCTTTCCAACATACTGTCTTGTTTTACCAAAGGGTACAAGCTCAGAAAGCATTAGAGAGAATCTGCCACCAAGATACATGTCACAGTCCTCTATAATCAAATCACAGAAGTGACCTTTAACCACTTTCTCTGTATTCTGTTGTTTAGGAGACAGTTACTAGCCCCACTTTCAAGGGAAGGGGACTACACAAGACTGTGAATGCTAGTAGGTGGGGATCATTGGAGGTCACCCTAAAGACTGCCCGTCACAACAAGTGATTACGTTTCTCTAAGCCGACTTTCCTCTTCTGTAAAATACAGGTCAAATGTCTCTACCTCATGGGATTAATGTGGAAATCAAATAGTACATTTAAGCCCTGAGCATATAGTGAGTGCTCAGTAAATGTTAGTCATCATTAGGTAATTACAACACACCACAAAATGTCCTATGCTGTCCTTATCCCAAGGACTATGGGAGTACATAGAAAGAATAGATAACAAGATCTTGAAAAATATAGACCAAATTTTCAGAACAAGTGAAGTCTATCCTGAGACCTGAATGAAGGAGAGCTGTAATCAGATGAAGAATGAGAAGCAAGACAATAGAATTCCAGGGAGGAAAAAAAAAGAAAAAGAAAAAGCGTAGCCAAGAGACAGCAGTAGTGCCAGCTAGCTTGACAACTAGGAAGGATTTCTTGCCCCCTCTCCTCAGAATGTCTGCTTTGAAAAGTGGAACACAGACAGAAGTGATGTCAGAAGTGTGCAAATGTGCATATGCACGTGTCAACTCCACCACAAGGACACATGGTACGCAGAACTCTACCCAGTGGAAGTTGGGTGGCCTTTAATAAATACAGAAATCTCTAGAGAGTGGGAAAGAGGATGATGAAAGTGGGAAAAGGAGTCAGAATTGTCATCTCTAGATGAAAAAGTTCTCTAAGTTTCCAGGGATGCCTCCTCTGGGAGTGAGATGCCACCCGGCTCCCAGCTCCTCTCAACAGTAGGTCCCTGGACCAGGGAGAGGCAGACCCCCAGACCTTGGCTCATCCATCCTCAAGAATTTTATTTTTATCACTTATAACTTATGTACAGGAATTTCTATTTTTTTAATTTGCATTTTAAGTTCAGGGGTACAAGTGCAGCTTTATTACATAGGTAAACTTGGGTCATGGGGGTTTGTTGTACAGATTATTTCATCACCCAGGTGGTAAGCCTAGTACCCATTAGTTATTTTTCTTGATCTTCTCCCTTCTGCCACCCTCTGTCCAGTGAAAGGTCCCAGTGTGTGTTATTCCTCAAGAATTTTATGACACCGTTTAAATTTCCCAATTCTAACACTAGCCAAATTTGATATTAGCCTGAAATTCATTTCATAGCTTCCATATTTTGAGGTAATTATATTAATTTTCACTTGATTTATGTTTTCCTTTGAATCACTGATACATTTAGATTGCTCAAAATAAAACAAAATATCATTTCTTTTTTATGTACTTTTTTCTGAGATGGAGTCTCACTCTGTCACCCACGCTAGGGTGCAGTGGCTCCATCTCAGCTCACTGCAACCTTCACCTCCCAGGTTCAAGCAATTCTCCTGCCTCAGCCTCCAGAGTAGCTGGGACTACAGGTGCATGCCACCATGCCCAGCTAATTTTGTATTTTTAGTAGAGACGGGGTTTCACTATGTTGGCCAGGCTAGTCTCGAACTCCTAACCTCAGGTGATCCACCCGCCTAGGCCTCTCAAAGTGCTGGGATTACAGGCGTGAGCCACCGTGCCCAGCCTAAATATTATTTTAAAGTACACGCTGAAGAGCCACTTTCCCACTCCCATGTCTGTCCACCCTCTTCCAAAGCATAAATGGTAACCACTTTAACTTTTCTCCAACTTGTTTCTTTGATTTTCTCCCAACATTTTATTTTGAAATTTTTTAAAGCATGAGAAAAGTTGCAAGAATTCTATAAACACCCATATGCCCTTCAGTGAGTCATCATTTGATACCATTCTGCCACATTTGCTTCATCTCGCTCTGTATGTATACATTTACATATATTTATTTGGGAGTTAGGTACAGAAATTCTGACACTTTACCCCTAGGATTGAATCCTCCTAAAGAAACATGCAGAAATATCTAAGAACACCTTGAAAAAAAAAAAAGGTGGGGAAGGCACTAGCCCCATCCAGCATGAAACCATCCAGTAAATGCTCTATAATTAAAACAGTGGTACTAGAGCATACCTAGACGGACACACCAGAGAAACAGCATAGAAAATGCAGAAACAGACTCAAGCCTGTTTGTGGAAATTTAGAAGCAATTAAGGCGCCATCTCAAAGCAATGAGAAAAAATGTTCTTTTTAATAAATGGTGTGGAGGAAACTGGATAGTTATTTGGAAAAATGTAAACTCAGATTCACTACGTTCATAAAATACACTCCAAATGTGCAAAACATGAAACCATACAAGTACTAGAAGAAACCATGAGTAAATTTCTTTAGAATCCAAGTTTAAGAAAATCCAGGTACAATTTCAAAAACTGATAAATTTGACTGTATACATGATTTTAAAACATCACATGGCAAAAAGTAAAATGTGTACAAGAAATTCATCCATGAAACCACTTTTAATCCATATGTTTACTGAACCATGCAGTGAGGTTAATGTTCCATGAGTTCAGACGGAGCTAGGCTCTTTTCTCTGAGATTGCGTTTAAAGATGGGTTGAGTGACTCAGTAATATACAATGTTGTTCTGGGTCCAGGAAATGGATGTTGTACTTGAAGGATCTGCTCACTTTGTCTCCAATCCAAGTATTTAACATCCTTCTATGTTTGTGTGGTTCTCTCTCTTTCTACTTAATTTTGCATTTAATGTATTTGTAATAAAAACATGAGACTCAATTAAAGACATTCAGTTTGAGTTTAGAAGCATCAGAAGACAGAAATGCTTTTTTTTTTCTGATTCCTTTTGAACAACAGAAATAAATTGAACTCAATCATGTTTGCATGAATGATTCTATTTCTGTTTAAGGAAATCTTGCATCCAAAGACTTTGCAGAATTAGATAAATTTCTTGTTAGAGTTTTGCTAACTAATTTATTTTTATTTGAAGGCATATGGTTAAGAGTTTTTCCTTGACAAAATACCATGAAATTAATTTTGATGTATCACTGTAAATGAGGCCATTGTACCTTCTTCATGATTAAATATTCACAAACATCACCCAGAGCTTTCAAAAGGACTCTGTTTCCGTCTCACAGCAAAGGCCTGGCAAGTAACAACAGTCCATTTCCTAGTGATGGGTAAATGCAAGAAAATATATGAAGATCCAAGAATTTGTCAAATGAAACAACAGCAATCAATTTTCTACCACTCTACCTGTGGAAACATGTAAAATCCCCAATGAGATTTTACACTATAAACATAACTGTTGGATAAGTTAAAATATGACAGTTTAATAAAAATGGTCATGTTCCAACAGATCATTCAAACAGCAAGCTCTGAAACCACCTATATATAAATTAATATATCAAGATGGCTTTTGTATCCTTCAAGAAATACCTGTCTTCTAGTAAGAATGTAGGCTGTTGAAATTTAAATAAGTTATTTTTTATCAACATGATTTTGAAATGGTTCTAGAATTCCAAAGGTAGAAATAGGAAAGTCTGTTTTCCTGATTACATTTTTAAAAAATATGTTTCTTGTCTGATAAGATACTAAATAGCAGCTACGTTCACAATGATTTCAGAAATGCCCCCCACCATCACCCACTTTTACTCACAGTTTGTTCCCTTTTAAAATGTGACGATTGCTATTTTGCAGTGACAAAAAAAAAATGCATTGATGTTCTAATAAAAAAACATAAATTAACCTGTCAAGGATTGAGCATCATTAAAAGAGCTGATCAGTATAATAAAAATCTGGTCTCCAGTTTCAAGTCATGGCCTGAGAGAGCCATTTAATATCTTAGGAACTCAGTTGCCTAAATTGTGAAGGGCAAAGTTTTAAAAGGTTGCAAAGTGTCTTAAGGGCAAGAAAAGCACCAGAAAGGATAGCTTAGAGGAGCATTGAGTATGCCTTCCAAGAAGGCCCTGGCAAAGGGGCAATGGGAGAGACTGGGATTAACCAGGCATCTGAGGATTGAGTACACATCGCCCTGGTAGTACAGAAAGGCTTTCTGAGAGAAACAAGAGCAGTAAGGTGTTTAAGGGAGTTGGTTTCTACATCTTCAGCTTCCATAGTCATCTTCCCTAAAATCGATCTTCTTGAGAAAGTAGAACACTTCAGCTATCTACTTGGTGAATTGCCCTTCCTTCCCTTAGCAAAGAAAAGGCCAACCTCTCAACCCCCTGAGTCATCTGCAATGCCTTGTTATGGGTATAATGACTCCCCTGTGATTGGTAACCATGGTTCCCATGTAACAAATCTTTTCGCAGGTTGAGCACTTTCAAATATTTTACTATCAAAACATTAAAGGAGTAACTAATTGAATTGGCTAATAGATTGTTAAAGATACTCTTTGATGACAGTTTGCTGTTTGATTTTGGCATGCGGCACTGAAGGGGTTCAAAGACATTGCTTTGGCAGAAATCTCTCCATTCCCACCTCCTTATTTCTCTGAACAAGATTTCTGAGCTACCTCATGGGGTGGTTGTGAGGATTTCAGTTAATTAATAGGCCAGGCGTGATGGCTCACACCTGAAATCCCAGCACTTTGGGAGGCTGAGGCAGGCAGATCATGAGGTCAGGAGATTGAGATCATCCTGGACAACATGGTGAAACCCCGTCTCCACAAAAAATACAAAAATTAGTTGGGTGTGGTGGCACGCACCTGTAGTCCCAGCTACTCGGGAGGCTGAGGCAGAAGAATCATTTGAACCCTGGAGGCAGATGTTGCAGTGAGCCGAGATTGTGCCACTGCACTCCAGCCTGGTGATAGAGGGAGACTCTGTCTCAAAAAAAAAAAAAAAAAGAAAAGAAAATAAGAGGAGCATCAGGAGCAGTGGCTGCCATGTGATAAGGACTATGTGGGGGATTGATGCTATTATTACTCATACTGTCATTGGTTTATGTTGCTTGATGAATTGTGTACTAATAAACAATGTAATAGTCACTTAATCCAGAAGAAATTTTTTTAATTGAAAACATTTTGGTCACAGAAAACTAAAATTAATGCATATTATAAACAGTGTGTTTGTATATGTGTGTGCATGTGTGTGTGTGTTGCAAAATATATGACAGTTATCTATAAAACATCTCCAAATCATAAAAATATTTTATAGTAAAATTATGGTGGAAGAAGTTCAAAGAGAAAGGTGATAATATAAAAAGAGTGAAAAACAACTTAGTGTGTATTTTTAAATAGATGTTGCTGGAAGTCAAATCACATTGGCATTTATATTCTATTGCATATTAATTGAGTAAAATAATTACATTTAAATGCCAATATTTTGAGGATGTTGGAAATTATATATTTGGCAGATATTTAAAATCACTATAAAATTTGTTTAAGTATTGTTCAAAATTACTTTTTTGGGGAGAAAAGAACAAAAATGTCTGAAGACCTCTGCTTTGTACCGTATAAAATAAATGCACAATGTTCCTTTACTCTTCCTAATCTTCATACTACTGTCAGAGTAATCGGCTAACTGCTCTGGCTTGGTCTTATCTCTCCCTAGACTTCTTCAATTCCACACTGCCTTTTGGATTTTAGGAAAAATCTAAACTCTTCAGTGCAGTTTACAATCCCTACAAATATTCTCCCACATCCCTTTCCTGTCTCTACTTCTGTAATTTTGCATGACTTCAAGTTCTATCCACACAGAACCACTGGTTATAGGAACTATCCTTGGTCTCTCCCCTTTTCTTGTTCCCTTGCCTCTCCCTAGAATGTCTTCTCGTTCTCATCACATTCAGATCTCCGTTTAAATGTCACCTTGCCAGAGAGACCTACCTGGACCATTCTATCTAAAATAGGAGTCTGTCTCCATCACTCTTAACCCCCTCATTCTGCTTTATTTGTAATCACAGCACTTTTCACTGCTTGTCATTATATTATATTTTTAATGTCCTTTTTCTCCAATGTACTATAATTTTCACGAAGGCAGCAACTTGGTCTTTTTCACTCTTGTACCCCTATTGCCTCAAAACTATTCTGGCACGTTGTAGACAGCCAATAAATATTTTAAATGAATGCATACATAAATGAGAAAATGTCTAATTTGATTTTTGTGTCCCCGGCATAGTTTAATTTCACAATAAATGTGTACTGACTTGAAGACATTACGAAAGGCTGCATTATTGTTTCCAAGAGCAATATCTAGTTTCTTTATCTGAAGATGTTTTAGTAAATGACAAGTGGTTTTGTTTCTAAAAGGAGCAAAATAAAGAATAAGAACTCTACTAGATAATCAAGTTCCTTTTACATTCTATGACTTTGTGATAATTCAAGATAGATAGATGCATTAAAAATAATCACCTTGTACAATCTGTGAATTCATATTCTCTGAAATATAGTTCCTCCACAGAAACCACTTGGAGATGTTACCATTTCTAAGAGAAAAAGAAAAAGTCGTTGCTTTGTTTTCAAATTAATCATTTATTGTTTCCATACAACTTATTTTCTTCAGTGTCTTAAGCACAAAGGATCATTTCTGCTTTTTACCCTTTCGAGTTTCATTTCTGTGGGATATATAGCAATGCAAGAGACTTGCAAAAGAAGTAAACTCTCTGCAAGTGACTGCAGAAAGATTTGAAATCCATCCTCTTGGTATGATGGAGGTAACACCCCAAAAACTGTTTGCTTCTTCTGAATGTAGTTTGGAATCCTCTCAAAGGTGGGAAGATGGTTGTAATTATTAAAGATGGCTTTAATAATTACATGAGAAATGCATGAATATACACACATGAGGGTTCATGAGCACACGTACACACACCCCACACAAACAGATAAAGTGGGAGAATTAGGAACACAAGTGAGTCACTATCAGCAAAATTTCCCATGTGGGAAACCTCTCTGAAGGTTAGTTCATCCAAACCTCTCTGTCTGCCCAGTGCAACGCACTTCCATTCAGTTCTGTGCTGCCTCCTGACCTGCCTTTGTAGACTAGCTTCCTGAGCTGTCTCTATGGTTGCTCTCAGCCGTTTCTAAATAATCCACTCTGGTAGTGTGGGGGAGATTTGCTTCCTATAATCAAATAAATGGAGTTTTTCAAGGAGCAGAATAGTTCACAAAAAAATCAATAGAGTATAAATAAAGTTGCCTTCATGGGGGATAAACAAATACATGTGCTCACCCTCGAAGTCATGTTATGGGACGTAAAATACTTCCCAGACTTGTGTTTCAGATGATGATCACATCTGACAGGAATATTTGTTCATTGCATCAATGCTAAAGTAATTTTATTTCATGTTTCCAGAGTGGAGGGTAGAAAACCTTCATGTGACCTCCATCCTTTGCACTTGCCATGAAATGGTAAAAGCCAACTTGAATTAAAGGCTTGGGTTGCCCCAGATGGGCCAGCAAAGCCTTCTTTAATGTGTTAGCATGAGATTTGAAGTGAGTATATGAGAAGAAAAGCTAAAAACCCAACTAAAACATTAGTTATTCCCAAGGTTTGGATATGGATGTGGGAAAAGAAAGCTCTAACTGATGTGCTAAAAACAGTTTTCTCTTTCACGTCTCCTTCTGGAATGTGCCCCTTTTATTTTGTCATTCTTGGCTCGGCTCCCCACTTTTCAAGCCTACTCTGTCGTTTCATTCTGCCTGAGTATTTCCTTTCCAATATTTTGGCTGAATGTTCAGCTTTGTTAGCAGAAATGCAAAGTGAGCGCTTTGAAACACTACCCAATAAAATCCAATTTTAAACAGTTAGAGCTACAACTTCCCCCATCCTCTGGGAGATGAGCCTACGGTTTCTTTGTGCTTCAAGCAGAAATGTTAGAGCCAGAATTACCGCCCAGGCCAGAGTCTCGCCAAGACCATCAGATAAGCCACCTGGGCGAGGTCTTACAGGCCACACTTAAAAGGGGACTTCTTGGAAACATCAAGCTGCCTGGAAATCGTTAAGCATAGGTGACTTTCATATTGTGGGTAAAACATAAATGGAGAATCCATCTAGAAGTATGAACATACTTATTCTCTGAAAAACACCTCACATTTTCTTAAGTGAGCTTTAAGAAATAATTGTTAATAATGAAAGTGTCAGGTTGAGCGAGGTTGTTCACGCCTGTAATCCCAGCACTCTGGGAGGCCTAGGTGGGTGGATCACCTGAGGTCAGGAGTTCGAGACCAGCCTGACCAACATGGTGAAACCCCTCTCTACTAAAAAATAGAAAAATCAGTCGGGCATAGTGGTGGGCACATAATCCCAGCTACTTGGGAGACTGAGGCAGGAGAATTGCTTGAACCCGGGAGGCAGAGGTTGCAGTGAGCCAAGATCATACCATTGCACTCCAGCCTGGGTGACAGAGCAAGACTCCATCTCAAAAAAAAAAAAAAAAAAAAAAAAACAAGAAACAGAAAAAGAAAATGTCAAGACCAAAACAAGCATTGTTAAAGTCTTAAGTAAACTTTCCCTTTCATAAAAATGCCCACTTAATAAATATTTAAATGAATTTATGAAATATATCCTTAAGGTTAATAATACTAATTTTCAGGGCCAGGTACAGTGGCTCATGCCTGTAATCCCAGCACTTTGGGAGGCCAAGGAGGAAGGATCACTTGAAGTCAGGAGTTCCAAACCAGCCTGGCCACCATAGTGACAGCTTGTCTCTACAAATATAAAAAAAGTTAGCCAGGTGGTGGCATGCACCTGTGGTCCCAGCTACTTGGGAGGCTGAAGTTAGAGAATCACTTGAGTCCAGGCTGCTGTGAGCTGTGATTGTACCACTGCGCTCCAGCCTAGGCAGCAAAGAGAAACTCTATCTCAAAAATAATAATAATAATAATAATAATAATAATAATAATACCAGTTTTCAGACAGTATCTGATTTTTATAACTCTTTCTGAGGAGATCAATACTACAATGCCTGCTTCACAGGTAATGAAACTGAGGCCTAAAGGAAATAGGCTGTTTACAAATATTCTATCAGCACAGTCACTACAATGAGTTTTAATTGCTTTCTATGTCTTCAGACTTAATTTTGTCTTGGGGTCATGCTAGGGAAAAAACATTTGGCTTGATTTCTTTTTATATTTCACTTAATATTCTGTATATGTTATGACCTGCCTTAACTTCTTTCACTTATTCGCTTTTCTTTAGTATTGGCAATGTACCAGTCTCTTCAAATATGTTTTCAATTTTTTTTTTTTTTTTTTTTTGAGATGGTGTCTCGCTCTGTCGCCCAGGCTGGAGTGCAGTGGCGCGATCAGCCTCCGAAGTAGCTGGGACTACAGGTGCACGCTACCATGCCCGGCTAATTTTCGTAATTTTAATAGAGACAGGGTTTTGCCATATTGGTCAGGCTGGTCTCAAATTCCTGACCTTAGGTGATCCACCCACCTCGACCTCCCAAAGTGCTGGGATTACAGTCGTGAGCAACCATGCCCAGCCGATGTTTTCAACTTTTGGTTACCCACAGACTCACCCTGCACACAAGTATGATATGGTTACTTAGTCATATCCACGTGTCCCCGAGAGAAGAGAATAGCATATATAAGTTGTTCTAAGCCACTAGAAGATTTGGGGTGCAATGAGGAAGACATTAAAGACATAAAATTATATCCATCAATAGGATGAAATTAGTACTGTCAGCAGCTCATATTGTGCCTTTGTGAGAATTAGAAAGCGGTACCCCTCTGAATGAACACAGCCTCACTTTATGAGTCGGGCTTGACACCTTCTTGCCACTGAACCACCCTTATGCTGAGAGAAACAGTGATGCAATTCACCTAAAGTGAATACATTTCAGAGTCAATTCTAATAAGGATCCATGCATGAATTTAATGAATATTTATCAGTTATCTATGTCAGATAGTTTTTTAGGCTCTGGAGATCCACAATGAATAAAGCAAAGTCCTTTCATGAAATCTATGTTCTTGTTGGGGAGATGGAAAATAAAAAAAAAATGAATATGTAACATGGTAGGCTGTGAACCACGCTATGAAGAGCAATGAGATGTAGAGTATGGGGAAAGAAAACAGGCAGTCTAGAGTTATGGAGTGTGCTCTGACTTGGATAGGCAGGGACGTCTCTTTGAGAAGGTAACATTAGGTTGGAGAGCAGGCAATTGAAGGAGTGTGCAAGTTGGAGGTCCCTGCATGCCAGGCCAAGAAAGCAAAGTACAAAGTGCACTGAGGCAGGTTCTCTGATGTGTGAGAAGAACCACAAGGAGGCAAAAGAGATGAGAGCAAAATGGTGGGGAATTGGTAGAAAACAGGATGCAGAGGTCATTAGAGCTATGTCAAAGAGGCCATGGTGACAAGAATGTTGAGTTCAATTCTGAGTAAGAAAGGAAGCCAAAAAAGAACTTTGATAAAAGGAGGCTTACACATTTCTGATTTAAAAATTAAAATGGAGCAAATTTTCCAGTTGATGGGTGCCAAAACTGTCATGCCCAGATCAGCTATAGACAAGAGTAGAGCTCTCAGTGGACATTTTAAGCAAGTGGGATCAAGATCTTGAAGCATTTATTTGAAGAATTTAATAGGAGATGAAACACGGCTTCACCAGTGTGATCCTGAAGACAAAGCACAATCAAAGCAATGGCTACCAAGAGGTGGATGTGGTCAAGTCAAAGTAAAAGCAAACTGCTCAAGAGCTAAGGTTATGGCAACAGTTTCTGGGGATGCTGAAGGCATTTTGCTTGTCAATTTTCTGGAGAGCCAAAATGATAACATCTGCTTATTATGAGAGTGTTTCAAGAAAGTTGGCCAAAGCTTTCTCAGAAAATCACCTGGGAAAACATGACCAGAGAGTCCTCCTCCACTATGACAGTGCTCCTGCTCATTCCTCTCATCAAACAAGGGCAATTTTGTGAAAGTTTTGATGGGAAACCATTAGGCATCCACCTTACAGTCCTCATTTGCCTCCTTCTGACTTCTTTTTGTTTCCTAATCTTAAAGAATCTTTAAGGGGAACCCCTTTTTCTTCAGCTAGTGATGAGAAAAAGAATGCATTGACATGGTTAAATTCCCAGGAATCTCAGTTCTTTAGAGATAGACTAAATGGCTGCTATCATTGCTTACAAAACTGTCTTAAACTTGTTGAATGATATGATGAGAAATAAGGTTTATATTTTTATTTTATCTTTTAATTTCATTTTTAATGAATTTTTTGAAGTTCCCTCGTGTCCCATAGGACAAAAGTGTAGGCTAAAGATACAGTGGCTATGAATGTCATGACGGTAAATGAAATCACAAAAGAATTGTGAATAGGAAAGAGAGAATGGTAAAACAAATAAATGAGTAAACAAACCCAGGAAATATCAATAATATGGAGCAGGCTGAGGAAGAGAAGCTAATAAAACTAGAAGAAATTAGAGGATAAAAAGAGAGCCTGGAAACAGCTTTGCAAGTTCAGCTAAGTTCTGTCTTGCAAATACAACCCATAGCTATATCTGTGAGCAGATGAAATTTCCCTTGGATTGATGTAATCAGCTATTTGAAATCTTATGTGCAGTTTCTCAGAAATTTCACTCTGAAGAGCTCATTTACATTGAAAACTATTCTTCAGAATATTGAAACACATAAATACTTTGGTTTAAAAAGAATTCCTGTGCCATTCCTGAGATATTTTGATTGGTGTTAAGATTTCCTCTGCTTATCCTGTTTTGCATGCATAGTCTAAAATACCTGCCTCTCAGAAGGGAATTCAACAGATAAAATTTCCTTCTGAGTGGTGGTATTATTTTAAAAAATACAATAATTATTATAAGTGGTTCATTTGTGCTGTAGAAAGTGAAAAAATAAATTTATACCGCAATTATGTACTTTGTAGAATGTCCTTCAGGTACAGACTGGCCAACTAGGGATTTAAGCACTGTTTACAAATTACTAGGTGAACTGCAATAACTCATAAATTCTGCTTTTCTGGAAAAGGGGACCATGTTTAAAGTAATAAAACCATTGGGAAAATGTAGTGATTATGACACGTTTGCTATAATTGTGTTGAAGCCATGCATCTTGGCATTTGCTTTCTTCTCTCAATCCAGAGAGTGATTAGAAGTTGAAAATAGGTATTAAACCATCTTAATTCTTTTCATGGGCATCCAGAGCATGTAAAAACAGCCAAAACTGCTCTTCAGAATCCTCAGACTCAAAATCACTTTTTAAGTTTAGGATGAAAACTCAATTCAAAATATACAGATCCACCCTCTTACATATAGGTAACATCTCCAGAAACTATCTTTCTGTACTGCAGTTACAGACATGAAAAATACCTTCAAGTGGTGAAAACTGAAAAAGCTTAGGTCCTTTAGGATAAATGAAGTTTCAGGACACTCACTAGATCTTATGACTACCTAACTCATTGCTCTTACATCACAGCCTATATAATTTGTTTATTCTGTTGCCTATTTATTTCCCTGTCTACCCTGGTAGAATGTAAGCTCACGTGGCAAGCATTTTGCCTGTTGTTCACTGATCATCTGAAGAGGTGCCTGTAGGTGTTCAATAATTATTTGTTGCAGAAATGATACTGAATATGACAAACACCACAGCAGGACTAGTGGTCTGACTTATGTCCTTCCTAACTGGAAGGTCCTGAGCAGTGGATTTTGGGGGAAAACAATAGGGCAGGCTTCCAAAAGGTGCCACTGCTGCCAAGATTCTCCACCTCCTACTTTCCTTTTTTTGACTTTTCTGCTGACTAGGGCTTCTTCCGGCATAACATAATAAGAAATGCCCAGCCTCAACCATTCACCAAACTTCCTTCTTTCCTCAGCACTCAAGAAACCTCTAGACTTGATGGCCAGAGAAACTGGAGAGGACTTGAAGCCCAGGGTTACAAAAGGTGGTATTTCCAACACATTATGAGTCAAGGAAGCTTTGGGGAGTGGGATGAGGATTGACTAGGTCCCCAATCACAATCACTCATCTTATTCCTTGGGGAAAAAAAACCTCTGAGTTCCAACTAATCAAAATCCAGATGACAACTTGGAAAGCCACATATTCGATGCATTCATGAGTTGGAGCCTGCTTATATGGCGTCACCTCTTCTTTCACATCATGCTAATCAAGTTTTCCTATTCTTCTTCCCTGTCCATGCTACTTAAAACTGCAAACTACCCCTTACTTAATCCTTTCTGGTTTTCTCTTTGCTTTCTTGTTACCAGCTGCCATCTCTTAGGTCAGATGCATATTTTATGCATTTATTCTGTTTCTTGTTTTATCTTCCCTCGTTCTGCTAGACTACAGCTCTATGGAAGGGAAGGAATGTATCAGTTTTTGTTTACCTTTGTATCCCTTGGGCCCAGAGCAGTGCCTAGCACATGGTGAATGTTCATCAATTATTTGTGGACCGAAGAAATGTATGATCTAATTGACACACTGCATTCTCCACTTATAAGCTATTACGATACAACCCTTCATCCGCACTGTGATGTAATGATTTATAGCAGTGAAACATGATCAACAGCGCTAACTGTCACATCCTCATTCTTATAGCACTTGCTCATGGGTCTCATCCAGCCATCTGCCTCCCTTGGCCCTTCACTCATCTCTTCAGTGAGTCCATTGTATTCTTACTTTGTTCCTTATTCAACCTAGGCCCTATCCCCCTTCATGTCAAGTTTCCTCTCACCAATTCACTGAGCCCTGCTGACCTTGGCCTTCTATCACATATTCCCTGCAGTTTCCCAAACCTAAATAATTGAATCCATCCTGCACATGGGTAGCCAATCACCACCAGAGAAAACATAATTGTGTGGATGCTATTACAATAGTATGGTTTTGAACTTCAGCTTGAACCTTAGTGCTGCTTGGCAAGGTTTATACAACGGTTAATTTTATATGACAACTCGATTGGGCTAAGGAATACCTGAGTAGCTGATAAACCATTATTTCTGGGTGTTCCTGGAGAAGATGAACATTTGAATCAGCAGATGAGTAAAGAAGACTGCTCTCCTCAATGTGGGTGGGCTTCATCTCACCCACTGAGGGCCTAAACCAAACAAAATGGTAGAGGAAGGGCAGATCTGCTCTCTGCTTGAGTTGAGACATCCCTCTTCTGTCCTCGGACAGCAGCACTCCCAGTTCTCAGACCTTTGGACTCAGACTGGCTTTTCTGGGGCTCCAGCTTACAGGCGGCAGATTATGGGACTTAATCAGATTATGGGCAGATGATGGAGGCTAAAAACAGCCTCCATAACTGTGCGAACCAATCCCTCATCATAAATTTATTTCATTCTGCCTATTTATATCCCATTGATTCTGTGTCTTTGAAGAACCCTGACTAATACAGTTTGTCACTGACATGTTCTCTGTCCAGTTTCCTACTTCCCTACATGGACAATTCCAGACATTTACACTTCAAGCCTCTTACAAGAGAGAATAGAAACTATTACGTGTGAATTCCCTTAACTTTCGCCTGCCCCCATTTATAAACCTATCTCCCCTCATACTCATGCAGTTAAGTCTTCTCTGCGTTCCCACCATGGGTGGCCTGGCCCTCTCCTCAGATACTGGCCATATGAACCTCATGTGATAAGAGCAAATGTGTGGTTTCTACTGCAGACAGCACAGAATGGAAAAGATTCTAAAGCAATTGTCAATATACAGTACCATTATATCAAGTTTTATAAAGAAAATTCTATTCTTTCTTAAGTCTAACTCATCATCCTTGAAAAACAATGTGATAAACAAAACACTCCAAAGTTCTCATTGTAATTGAATGGTTTATATAAATCCCTAAAAATCTGTTCCTATCCTTTGCTCCACTTCTAAAAATTGACTCCAAGGCCAAGCCGGGTAGCTCATGCCTGTAATTCCAGCACTTTGGAAGGCTGAGGCAGATGGATCACCTGAGCTCAGCAGCTTGAGACCAGCCTGGACAACATGATGAGACCCCATCTCTACCAAAAATATAAAAAATTTTTGTTGCATGCCTGTGATCCCAACTACTCGGAATCTGAGGTGGAAGGATCGCTTGAGCCTGGAAAGAATTGATTTCAGTGAGCTGAGATCAAGATCGCACCACTGCACTGCAACCTGGGTGACAGAGTGAGATCCTGTCTCAGAAAAAATAAAAAATACATATAAATAAATAAAAATCAATATGAAAATTGACCCCAAAATAATACAGTAGACAGATTGAGATTATATGAACATTAAGATTATTGTTTATAATTTTCTGATATTAGAAGTAAAGCTTTTATATACATATGTATACACCTATGTATGTGTCTACATGTACCAATAACAATTGTAAACAATAATTTAAATGTACATAAGAAGGATTAAATAAATTATAGTCAATTTATATAATAGGGTTTTACGTAACCATTAAATAGTATGTTAGATATTTAATGATATGAAAACAATTACAATGTTGTTTTATGAATAATAAATTATATAAAACTATATAGAGAACTTAACAATGTTTTGAAAATATATACTCAAAAGAAATACTCCAAAATATTAAGCGGAGTTATGTCTTTGTGATGGAATTATAGGGGATTTTAAGTTTGTTCTTCGTGTACAATATTATTCACATAAACGTAATAACAAATGACATTTTAAAAGTACATTTTGAAGCTCACATATTTTGACTTTCTAAATTAGAAGGGGCGTGTATGTGTGCGTGTTTAATATATAATTAGGCATAAAAGTTGCTTTGGCTTGTTGATGTCAGGCAAGTTGTATTTCATCTATGAGAAAAAAATCAGAGTGCTTTTACAAAACCCTAAAAATAGATCAAGAAAGCTGACAAAGAGTTAAATATTCTGGCCTTGAAACTATCCTTATTTTCATAAAATACATTTCTTAAATGTTCATTTCCTTCTGCTCACATAAAGACTGATGAATCTCATTCAGTCCTAATTGCATTGGTTTGATGATCAAAACAGCATTTCCTCTTCCTCATGACAGAAGGGGAGTTTTTTAAGCAGACCAAGCACAAAAGCCTTTCCTGCTAATTTCCCCATTTTGACATGAGTGAATACTATCTGTCTTTCCACCTGAACCAGATCTCATTCTAATGGGCATTAAAATACCTTTTGAAAATGTATTAATGCTCTAGTTGTAAGATACCTTTGGGAACGCGCTGAAGTGTAAAGTCTGAAAAATCAGAAATCCACCCTTGTTTTGTGTGTGGAAGGCAGACGAGACAATCATTTATTGTGGAGAGAAAAGGTATGCTCTATTGAGCCTTTACAAAAGCTGTAATTTTATTTTGAAGTCCTCAAGTCTTGTTCTCCTGGTTTATGGTTTTATGCTAAAATGATGGCTTCGTAATAGATTGTGAGGCATACTTTATGTACTCTCGTAATTATAAGCTATTACAGTTCATTCTTTGTATCAGGATGGTTTTATGGACATTTAAATGAAGTTTCCAACAATGAAGCTATGGTTCTAATAGGACTACATTATGGCTACACCTGGTGGTATGCAGGCTCTCAGATTTTCTACTATAAACTATTGGGAAGAGGAGGGTGGGATTTAAAACAGCTGCTTGCCTCACGCTGAGCTCCAGCACGACATGTGGACTTATCAATGCATTTGTGTTTAAATAATGTATATGCTTGTTCCCTCACTGAGCCACAAAGCCGTCAAAGAGAAAGATCATCCTAGTGATGTTATATTCTTTTTGCTAAGGAAGACACCTCAAAGTTTAAAAACATAAAACACAGCGAGTCACTTGTCCTTTTCCCCAGCGAGGAAGATAAGAATTGGCAGGTTGTTGCTTACTCTCCGATGTTTACTTACTAGCAATGATTTGTTAGCATGTGCCAAGGGTCATTTTTCATGGCATTTATATTTACTACGGTTTTGGTTATTTCTTACTGAAATGCTGTTGGAGATGGTGACCTTGTTCGCAATCGCTTGTAGTTGAGCATTCAATAAGAACACACTTCTCCAGCTGGAGGGAGCGTTGACTGAGTGGACTCTCAGAAAAGGTGTAATTAATAATTTTAAACATCCCATGTGGCAGTAGAGTTTTATTCTTTTTTTTTAGGTGGCAAAAGGATCAAAGTTTCAGTAGCTTTGTAAAGGAATTCAACTAAAGTCAACGATAAAAATATGAAAGTGAAATTAAGCACTGACTGAGTGTCAAATTCCCACGTTAAATGACCTCCAAGAAAAGGAAGAAACTCCAATTGAGATAACAAAATAAAACATATGCTAAGAAAAGATTACATGCTCCCACAAAGCAAGGATGTGAGAAGCAGCAGTTACTTAGGGCTCCTGTAGCCCCTTAATTCAGGCTCTATTATGCCCAGGAATTAGAGGACATATGCTCTTCTATCAAATTGTTCCACACCACTGGGGAAAGTATTTATTTCATCAATGCGAGTTAAGTATCTTTAAATCATTGCTGTGCAAATGCAGCCTCCAAAGAAAATTTAATGTATTCTTTAAAAAGAAGTCAACAGTATCATAAAACATCTCTCCCATATTTAGTTGTAGAATCCGTTTGGCTTCCCTCTTTAAGACTCCCAGTTCTTGCATATTTTAACACTTCTATAAAGATGTAAATAGAGGTATTGCAGGCTATTTTCACTCAATGCTTTAGAATTCACTAATGAAGATGCGAATGAGGATTTCCAAATATAGGAACAGCCCTCAGTGGATGAAGAAATGAATCCTGCGAGATTGATAATTGCCCAACAACAATCGTATCTCAGACACCTGACCTAAGTCTCGCCTACAACATAGGAAGCGCCAGTGATGTAGGCCTTTTTCCCCACAGGGAATTATTTCATTCTTATCTTCCACATCATAAAGATGAATCAGTTGCAAAATTTGGGACGTTCAAACAACCATTTGATTGATGTCACACTAAAGGAATTATCTGGTTAATTACTTGGCCATGAGGATCGATTTTGTAGTTGTGGTTGTGGTTGTATTCATGTTAAAGCTGTCTTCTGCTACATATACATAGCCCAAGTGGATCTTATAAAAATTATATATGTACATCTTTGAAAGAGGGCACAACATTTCAAACCAATTAGGCATAATATTCCTGGGCTAATATTCTTGTTGATTACATTGATTCATGAATGGAAAGTGCAGGATAAGACCTATGGATCAACTGTGTTTTTCTCATATTTGCTTGAATTTACACCTCAGTGAAATCAGGAATAATACTAAGAAAGAAAGGGCAGTTAGTTTCTTTGCTTAGAGCTGCTTGTGTTAGCTTTAGAAAGTATAGATAGAGTAAAAACAATATTGGAGTTCCAAAAAAAAAAAAAAAAGGAATGAGTAAAAGTGTACTCCTGTACTTCAGGAATGCAATAACTCCATTATTCATCACCAGGAAGATTCCTAAAGGCTGGTCCATTGTTCCATATGCATTAATTGTGACTACACTTAGAAAATTGCCTAGTATTAGAAAAATTGCACTCTAAAATAGGTTTCCCAATATCTCTGATATGAATCAACTGGAAGTGTATTAAAACAAGACAAAGCAAATTTCTAACTGCTTCACTTGGAAATCCTGACAATCTGTTTATCTATTTGTTTCAATAAGCTCTCCTTTCCCTCATGTTCTGTGATTCCTCTCATGAGAGAAATTTGGGAACAATTACTCTAAAACTACTCGGAAGGTAAATATAGCCCAATAGCTTACTAAATCTGTAAAGCATGATGAAAACTTGAATGATAAAAATGTGCTTTTAAAAATAGTTGTAATAATTATAACAGTTAAGATTCAATTCCAGATGCCTTTATAATGAGAATTAAATTCCAATAGCTAATACTTTTAATTATTTACTGGAAAATGTCATTCTCAAATTTTAAATTAAAGAAATGAATTAGAATTTATCTATTTCTTCATTTAAAGGAGAGCATTTCCAAACTATAAATTTTAGCTACTAATAATTCTTTTTGGTAGAAACAGGGTCTCCCTATGTTGCCCAGGCTGGTCTTGAACTCCTGGGCTCAAGTCAGTCCTCTTGGCCTCCCAAAGTGCTGGGATTACCGGTATGTCAGCTACTGTGTTGGACCCAAATATTTTTCAATACCTTTTTATCCAGTAATAAGTGTTACTTGAAGAACACTTAAAATTGAGATGTCATAAGTAATAAATTACAAATCTTCTATGATCAAATTTCCTAAAATTAACTGCCACGAACATTTTATTCAATATATTTCTAAACTTTTTTAAGACATAGAATCTTGATTTTAGTTTCTTAAATTTCAATTCAGTCTCTTTGCTTTGTCTTCTTATGTGATTGTAGCATAGGAAAGAACACAATAGCAAATAGCAGAATAGATTGGTGGGAAATGGATAGGAAACTAATAATATTTTTGTTTTCTGATTCTCCATATAATTTATATATAATATATGTTACAGCATGTATTTTCATTTTTTAAATCTTTCAACTACCACCTAATCTTAGTTTACAATGGCTAAAAAAGAAAATCAAAGTATTAGTTTGGGAGGTTTTATTTTATTTTTTTTTAACTTTTTTTTTTTTTTTTTTTGTAAAAGATGTTCAGTCAGTCACCCAGGCTGTTGTAAATTGTATTGATCTCAGCTCACTGCAAGCTCTGCCTCCCCGGTTCACACCATTCTCCTGCCTCAGCCTCCCGAGTAGCTGAGACTACAGGCGCTCACCACCACACCTGGCTAATTTTTTGTATTTTTAGTAGAAATGGGGTTTCATCGTGTTAGCCAGGATGGTCTCCATCTCCAGACCTCGTGATCCGCCCGTCTCTGTCTCCCAAAGTGCTTTTTAAAATTTTTTAGTTTTTATGGTAATACCCTCCAACCAGGCTGTTGTTTAGAAGAAAGTGACCACAAATCTGCTGTGAGTCATCTCTGCCTTGATCAATGTCCTTCTTCTAATTAGAGCATCCATTATCAGTGAGGACCACAGGGAAGGCAGCATATCTCAGGGTATGTTATTATGACAGAGGTAAGCATACTCAAGCTCTTCCAAGGTCACACATTTATTTTAATAAGACCTAATTTTCAAAGGGCCTTATGAGAAACCCAAGTTGCTTAGGAAATAAGAATTTTCTTCCTTTCATCGACAGGAAATACATTGTTAATAATTTTATTGTGGAAAAAGTCTTTCTCCAAATGCCTTGTACCCATCAGTGTCATGCAATCCTGAGCTTTGTCTATTGCATTCCTTGGAATTGAACAAGAGTAGTTCAGGAGGAAGGCATGGACATTTAGCGGTAACGAGATGCAGGAGAGACTATTGAAGGGTAGATGGAAGGGGCACCAAACCAAGACTAAAACATTGTATAGTTTTTCTAGACTTCAATAAGTAGAGTTTCTTTCTCATTGCAGTCAGAGATTTTACAGGCTTTTGATCCTGGGACACCCTGCTTCTAAGGTAGTTTTTTGTTTGCTTGTACATTTTAAACTTGGGGGACATAATATCTGCCTATTTCCTACCTCTTCTTCCTTTATTTTTTTTCGTATGCATTCTCCTGCTACTCTCATTCATTCTCTTTCTATTGTCCATTGATTTCTTTTTAGTCACTTGCATTTTTTTTTCATTTTGCCCATTGTCGATTCAGCTTCCTAAGGCCCTTTTCATGAAAGGAGGATTTACAGATCTCCCCCCTACAGCCCTGCACCACTGTGGGTGTAACGTGCTGTGAACTTTTAAGAGAAAGCGGTTGGTCTCTCACTGCAGTCTTTCTCTGCCCTTTTCATCCACAATGTTCCCCAAAGCTTTGACTTTTATCATGTGGTTATCTAATAAATGTCTGTAAAGTTACGTAGAAAAGGGAAAACCTTCTGTCTGTCCTCAGAGGGTTCAATAACTGAGTCTATGAAACAAACTGACGACAGGCACATCAACAGGAAAAAAGATATGCAAGTTTTTACATGCTCAAGGACGCCACAGGAAAGAAAAGTGAGTGCTCAGTAACACTGAGCTCTAGCAGCTTATGTACCCTCTTCCTAGGGGAGAGGGGAGGGGGATGTAGGCAACTTAGGGGGAGAGTAAATGGTTTTGGGGAAAAAGGAATGAGCCCTCAGAAGAATAGGTGATAGCCTTAGACAAAGTCTGTCTGGAGTAGAGTCAACCTTCAGTCTCCTCTCCTATGATAGGAGTTTAATCTTACCCGGTTAATGAGATTCTCAGGGAGAGGATTCTAGACCATTGCATTCCTTTTGGAGTATCTATCAAAGGAGGCTGTTTGTGGTGACATTTCCTGAACTCTTTCAGTTTTATCTGCTTGTGTAAAATAAAGGTGCATAGCTTCATAAGAAGGATGGAAACCTTGTAATGTTATTGGGGTGTGAATTGTAACAACATTTCTGGGGAGCATGTGTGTACATTTAGGAAGCACTCAGGAATCTCTCCTGAAGGTGATTGAAGCTGAGTAAGAGTGTTCCAGCAGGGAAAGTAGAAGAGGTGACTGCTGTAAACCGAAGCTCCATGAGCCGGCCAGCTATTCCAGATGCTGCTTGGGAGTTTCAGTCTTTTCTCAGTTGGATGAGCTCCATATGCCATTGAGATGTATACATACACACACATATACACACATGCAGCACGCACACACACATATGTACACACACATGCAACTGGTTGCTCTATCACTTAACTTCAAACGAACAAGCTAAATCTAGTGCCTGGTAGAGAGGGGCTATACCCCAAGGACATATTATACCCCAAAATATATTAACTGGCACAGGCACTTAGAGGTAGCAAGATTTTTCTGAATCAGAGATAGGCTGATAGGCTACATCTAGTACTAATTTGTAAATAAGAAAATGCATTCATAGATGCAAACAGCATAAAGTAAGTCATATTTTGTAAAGACAGTGGAACAATAAACTAAAATAATAATCTGAGAAATATGTGCACACAGTTTTAAAAAACACGATGGTCTAACGATAGTGATTCATGTGACTCAGGGATTGTGGAGCCATGGCAAGGGCTTTATTTTTTATCCGGATAAATAATGTTCTTCTTTCATCATGTAAAAGCACGATCAGAAGAAATCTAATTAGAAATTAGAACGTTCAAATTGTAATGAAGTCTTGAGCAGCTTGGATCCTTTCCCTACTTAAAAGTATTTTTAAAATGAAAGAAAGGAAAATTCAGAAATGACTTTATCGTGATTAGCTTTTAACCTGTATTTCTGAAATATGAAATGTATTATGTAAGTGAGTCAAGATAAATAGTCTTTTTCCTTTAATAAAGGGGAGAGGGCCGAATTGCATAGGAGCCTTGAAACGTGAATTATGCCAACTGGTCCTTCGGGAAATATCTCTCAATTAGAAAGCTTAATTCAAACTGATCCCCTTGGGAAACAGTGAGTCTCATTGCTTAATATGCGTAATGGGATTTTTATATTGTACAGAAGCTGTTGTCAAAGAGGATAGAGACATGCTGCAGAGCTTTTAAAGCTGAGATGCCTGGCAGGGAATGATGACCATGCTGGCTGGAGAAAAAAAAATCATCTCTGTGAGCCCATGTTGCTTTCTTCTTTCTTTGAGGCTTAGTTGAATATTTGAAACCTATATGTTTTAAATTCTTCTCAAGGAATTTAGCCCTAATTTTACAAGTTATATTTTTGACAAAGAAATGTGAAAACTGATGAAGATGAAGGAACAAGCTCTGCTCTCTGAGGCTGAAAAGTTACTTTATTGATGGAAAATCCCAGAAGTTTTAGGATCTTGCCTTATCAATTGGTTTTACAATTGACTCAGAGAATGATTCCTCAAGTCTTGGGTGAGTGATAGCTGAAGATAGAAAAATTTGTAAAGTATACTATCACTAAGGAAAAAAATTTCATCTAGATAAAAGGCATATATATAAAGTAGTACATATATATATATATATATAAAAGCTTTTATCTAGATAACTTTCAATGGCAAAAACTGCAATTACTTTTGCACCAACCATAGATAGATAGATAGATAGATGTATATATACACACACACACACACACCTTTCTACTGTAACTACTGGCTCAAGTACATGAGTTCTGTGCATTTCTGTATCTCCAAAGTCAAATCTATTTTGACTAGAACAGAAGTTGAAGCAAAGTGCAAATGCAATAGAAATGTCACTGTGATTTTTGCACATTGTAACTTTTAAAGAAACGGTTTCACAACTTCTCCCTGCAGAACACTAAAGGGTGTCTTTGAGCAGTAAGAGCTGAGCTAAGGAGTGCAAAGGCACTGAGCACTAGAATGCCCCATAACAGAGGGTTTCCGATTATGCACATCAGCTCTTTTATTCTCAAAGCAGACTCTCACAAGTCACCCACTTTGGCTGTATGTCTTGGCGGTAAACATGTGATCATGCTTTGCCATTGTCAAGGGCTCCTGTGCACCTGCCGCTTTCCAAGCTCTGACCTATGAATAATAAATGTATTGCTTAAGCAAATATTTCTTGCAAGATGCAAGGCCTATGACATCTCTTTGAATCACTGTTGAAACCTGGAAATGGAGCTGAGACCCTGATTCATCCTGTCTCTTACCATCCCATTATTAACAATGTCGTAAAGCAACAGCAAATCTGGTTCATACCTTTTGGTACATTCTCATGATACATTTTCCAAGAAAACCAGGTTTGTGAGTTTGTGTTTTAGACACATATGAGTGTTTATGAGGCTTTTAGTTACTCCATTTTTTTTGGTAAGTGGATAAATAATAAATGAAAGCAAGTGTTTTGTAACCATACTGATTCAATTCCAATCCAGACTCTTATTTTTGCCAACTATGTGACAGAAGGAAACCTGCTTAACATCTCAGAGCCTCAGTTTGCTCTTCTAAAAAATTAGGCTTACAGTATCTGTATTAGTCCATTACCATGCTGCTATGAAGAAATAACCAAGACTGAGTAATTTATAAAAAAGAGATTTAATTGACTTACAGCATGGCTCGGGAGGCCTCAGGAAACTTACAGTTATGGTGGAAGGGGCAGCAAACACATCCTTCTTCACATGGTGGCAGGAAGGAGAAGTACCAAGCAAAGGGGGAAATGTCCGTTATAAAACCATCAGATCTTGTGAGAACTCACTCACTATCATGATAACAGCATAGGGTAACCACTCCCATAATTCAATTATCTCCCACTGGGCCCCTCCCACAACACAAGGTAATTATGGGAACTACAGTTTGAGATGAGATTTGAGTGGGGACACAGCCAAACCATGTCATTCAGCCCTTCACCCCTCCCAAATCTCATGTTCTCACATTTCAAAACATGATCATGCCTTTCCAACAGTCCCCCAAAGTCTTAGCTCATTCTGACATTAACCCAAAAGTCCAAGTCCAAAGTCTTATCTGAAACAAGGCAAATCCCTTCCACCTATGAGCCTGCGAAATCAAAAGCAAGTTAGTTGCTTCCTAGGTACAATGGGGATGTAGGAATTGGGTAAATATACCAAATGAAAGAAATTGGCCAAAACAAAGGGGCCACAGGCCCCAAGCAAGTCCAAACTCCAATAAGGCAGTCGTTAAATCTTAAAGTTCCAAAATGATCTCCTTTGACTCCTTGTTGCACATCTAGGTCATGCTGATGTAAAAGGTGGGCTCTCACAGCCTTGGGTAGCTTGCCCCTGTGGCTTTGCAGGGTACAGTCCCCCCCCCCCACCTGCTTTCATGGCTGGTGTTGAATGCCTGTGGCTTTTCCAGGCACATGGTGCAAGCTGTTGGTGGATCTATCATCCTAGGGTCTGGAGGATGGTGGCCGCCTACTCACACCTCTACTAGGGAGTGCTACAGTGGGGACTCTGTGTGGGGGCTCCAACCCTATATTTCCCTTCCACACTGCCCTAGCAGAGATTCTCCATGAGGGGTCCACCCCTACAGTAGACTTCTGCCTGGATATCCAGACATTTTCATACATCCTCTGAAATCTAGGTGAAGGTTCCCAAACCTTAATTCTTGACATCTGTGCACCTGCAGCCTCAACAACCTGTGTAAGCCACCAAGGCTTGGGGCTTGCACCCTCTGAAGCGATGACCTGAGCTGTACTTGGGCCCCTTTTAGCCACAGCTGAAACTGAAGCAGCTGGGACACAGGGCACTATGTCCTGAGGCTGTACAGAGCAGGAAACCACAAAACCATTTTTCCCTCCTAGGCTTCCAGGCCTATGATGGGAGGGGCTGCTGTGAAGGTCTCTGGTATGCCCTGGAGGCATTTTCCCCATTGTCTTGGGGAATTAACATTCAGCTCCTCATTACTGATTCAAATTTCTGCAGTGGACTTGAATTTCTCTCCAGAAAATGAGTTTTTCTTTTCTGTTGCATTGTCAGGCTACAGATTTTTCAAACTTTTATGCTCTGCTTCCTCTTGAATGCTTTGCCACTTAGAAATTTTTTCTACCAGATACCCAAAATGATCTCTCTCAAGTTCAAAGTTCCATAGATGTCTAGGGCAGGAGCAAAATGCTGTCTCTTTGCTAGAGAATAGCAAGAATCACCTTTGTTCCAGTTCTCAAGAAGTTCCGTGTCTCCACTTGTGACCAACTCAGCCTGGACTTCATTGTCCACATCACTATCAGCATTTTGGTCAAAGCCATTCAACAAGTCTCTAGGAAGTTCCAAATTTTCCCACATCCTTCTGTCTCTGAGCCCTCTAAGTCTTTAGGAAGTTTCTAACTTTCCTACATTTTCCTGCTGTTTTCTAAGCCCTCCACACTGTTCTAGTCTCTGCCTGTTATCCAGTTCCAAAGTTGCTTCCACATTTTTGGATATCTTTATAGCAGCACCCCACTGTCCCAGTACAAGTTTACTGTATTAATTCATTCCCATGCTGCCATGAAGAAATACCTGAGATGGGTAATTTATAACGAAAAGAGGTTTAATTGACTCACAGTGCAGCATGACTGGGGAGGCCTCAGGAAACCTACAATCATGGTGGAAGGGTAAGCAAACAAGTCCTTCTTCACATGGTGGCAGAAAGGAGAAGTGCCGAGCAAAGGGGGAAGAGTCCCTTATAAAACCATCAGATCTCATGAGAACTCATTCACTATCATGAGAACAGCTTAGGGGTAACCACCTCCATGATTCAATTACCTCCCACCAGGTCCCTCCCACCACACATAGGGATTATGGGAACTACAATTCATGATGAAATATGGGTGGGGACATAGCCAAACCACATCAACATCTATCTTGTAAAGTAATTTATTGTAGGGATTATAATAAGACAATACTACATTTAAAGAACTTAACGTTGTGCTTGACACTTAGAGAGTACCAGTTTATATTTTTAGAAATATTTTTAGTGCCTAAGCTACTCTTAGGTAGAAACGGGTGTGTTGGGAAGCATTTGTAATTTTTTTTTTTTTTTTTTTTTTTGAGACGGAGTCTCGCTCTGTCGCCCAGGCTGGAGTGCAGTGGCGCAATCTCGGCTCACTGCAAGCTCCGCCTCCCAGGTTCACGCCATTCTCCTGCCTCAGCCTCTCCGAGTAGGTGGGACTACAGGTGCCCGCCACCACGCCCGGCTAATTTTTTGTATTTTTAGTGGAGACGGGGTTTCACCATGGTCTCGATCTCCTGACCTTGTGATCCGCCTGCCTCGGCCTCCCAAAGTGCTGGGATTACAAGCGTGAGCCACTGTGCCCGGCCGCATTTGTAATTTTTCTACTTCACCATAGAAGTAGAATATGACTTTCTAGATGGTCCAGGATACATTGGTGAGAAGGCTACTCTGTGATGTGACTATGGCCCTAACTCTCTAAGTCTAGTTCTTGGCAGAGTCAGGATTAGGGGGAGGCAAGTGATGTGAGCCACGTGCAAGTGCGGTGTTGGATCCTGACTTCGCTCACAATTTAGATATTTTGTTTCCCATATATTTTTGCATTAATTTGATTTTAAATAGTACATTAAAATATTACTTATCTTGATTACTAAATATTTTGGCACAAGTTTAAATTGTACATCCAAGGTAAATGCCTCCTTGCCTCATCCTAGTCCCAGCCCTGGCCTCCTGTCTTTCCTCCTAGTACATTTAGAAGGGTGTAAGCCCCTTTCCACCTTGAGCTGCCTTGCGTCAGCAGATTATGATAGTCCTAGGGGAAATTGCTAACTCATCAGACTGACCATCGGCAGTCACTAATGAATCTCCGTGTGCTATGAAGTTGAGTGCAATTGTACCTCAAATTATGGTGCATAGTGTGAGCCAGTGTAACTCACACACACATTCCTGAACAACCCTGAATTATGTAGCAATGGGAAAGGACTTCAACCCAATCCTATAGGACATTTATGAGAGATAGATTGGTCAGTGATCTTCAGTTCCCCAGATCATTTAAGAGTTCATCCAATATCATGCTACAATTCACTGTTGCTTATCCTATGGGGAGCTGGACTCTGAATTCTAATAAAAATAATGAACTATCAACTAAATTCCATTCTGAAAGATTAGGTATTGGAAGAACATTGGCACAATGCTTACAAAATGCTTTCAATCATTTAGCGTTATCATAACCCTGATTGCCCTCATTTAGTGTTATCATCCCCATTTGGTAAGTTAAAAAAATTGAGGAACAAAGAGATTGATTTATTTATAAAGAATCTCAAGGGAAATTAGAATCAAAGCTATAAAAAAGTATTTACAGCTAGAGGTAATTTTACAGCTGGGTTTTGGAATCCTTTCCCCAGCCCTTGCAATGACATTGCCTGAGGTGCTCTCTGATTTGCATCTTAGAAAGAATAAAACTTATCACAGTGCATTCAGGGGGCACTACCCTGCCCACAGATATCCACCTGCTCTTGGTGAAGCCAAAGATGTTCATATTGGTCAGATTACAGGGTGACCTACTGTCCAGGTTTTAGCACCAAATGTCCTGCATCCCTGGAAAGCCACTCAGTCCAGGTCAGTAACCCTCATTGCTAACCAGAAATGTCCTCCACACTGAAAATACACATTGTATTTCTTTTCTTGTTGCTTTTCCTAGTTAACATCCTTTTTGGGTGATTCACACAAATAACACTTTTTTAGTTTTATTATAGCATTTGATATTAAGATCCATCATTACCCTTAGTTAATACTTTGGACTTAAGAGACGCAACCTTAGATACACCAAAGACAATCATGGGAAGAGTGTGTAAAGAAGAAATTGTACCTCACTTGTCTGAAAAAAACCCACAAGATATAATAGAGCAAAAAGTTAAAGATACTCTAAACATATATTATGGAATTATAACTATAGAATAACCTGATAAAATACAGATTAGATCATATTAAAATTCTAGGAAAATCTCTGTGCTATTTCCCCATTGCTTCTTGCCCATTGAAACACACTCATTTATTCATCCAGTTCATAAACATTAATTGATCACCTCTTATATGCTATGCAGTATACAGTTGCTGAGACTATAAAGACAAGACAGTTCAGGCTTACAGCTCAGCAAGGGAGACTAATGTAAACAAATTAGTGCAATAAAAATTAAGAGGTGCTACACCAAAGACTGTACAGCTGGAGCAAAAACAAAAAAAAAAATGGCAGAGGAAAAGTTCAGCTGCATTTCCAGAAATATCTGTCCCAAATTAGTCAATATGTTCCAGATTTCAAAGATCTTTTCTAGTGCTTTGCCTAGAATGTACTTTCTCCATTTGTGCCGTCTCAAAATTTCACACATCCTTCATAGCCAAGCTTAAAGAGTTTAGGAAGTGTATGTTAACCCACAATCAAGATTTACTATTCAATTTGTCTAAAATTCCACAATTAGAGTTTGTTTTATTATGGCATATTTATTAATATATTTATGGTCAGTTACCTATTTCAAAAAACAAAGATTGTTGCCACATGCCATGGCTCAAGATAAATTCCAAATGCATTACAGCACTAAATATTTTTAAATCTGTGGGAAATAATATTAGGCAATATTTCTCTGATCTTAGAGCAGGGAATAATTTTATAGGCATTACAAGAATGGAAAAAAAACAGAAAAATAAAATATCAATTACAACTATGGTTGCATGTAACAAAAATCCAAATCAAATTAGTTTAAACTAAATAG
Source organism: Hylobates moloch (assembly GCF_009828535.3). Lineage (NCBI taxonomy): Eukaryota > Metazoa > Chordata > Mammalia > Primates > Hylobatidae > Hylobates > Hylobates moloch. The sequence continues at coordinate 16,303,160 of NW_026652289.1, forward strand.
AGAACGTATTATATGGATATTAAGATGCAAGGACAAGGATGTGGCTGGGCCCTAGAAATAACAAGGAGAGACCTGAATCCCATTAAGAATTTTTTTTTTAGATCTCTGCTGTTCTCTGCATCTCCTTCACTCTTATCACTGGATATAGCTCCCTCTATTTCTCTAATCAGTATGATGAAAGGCAGTGTGCTGACAGCTGCTGAGCTTTAAGTCTGATGGCTTGGGTACCTGAAGAGAGACAGACGAATTTACTGTTGGTCCTCGTACAAAAGTCCAGCAAGAGAAACACTAGCACGTGTTGAAACACTCAGCTGTCAACATAGCATCACAAGGCAACTCTTACCTCAATCTGAACAATGGTATAGAAGCATGAGTGGGAAGCAAAAAAAAAAAAAAAAAGTTTCCAAAAAGTGGTGGAGTAAATATCTTTACTATAAGAAGATAGATTGAATTACATAAAACTATAAAAGTGTCATGATCAGAAAAAGAGGTCAAATGAAGTTACAAGACATTACAAACTACAAAAAGCATCCGCAACTATAATTGGAAGATAGTTTCTTTCCTTAATGCATAAGTGCAAAAGAAGATAAATATAAATATTCAAAATGGGCAAGGCAAAGACTTAAGAACTAACAAAGAAGCAATCCAATGAAATACAATAAAGTCATTGTGGAAAAACGTTCATCTACATTAATAATCAACATAATATGGATTTAAATAGCCATCAATTGCAAAGATTTTTCCTCAGAAGTTGATTTCTTTTTATTTACAATACTTGGAAATTTAGAGAAATGTGTACTTTCATACACTCGTGGTAGGCATGTAAGTTGATGTAATATTTCTAGAAGACAATTAGGTGATATGCATAAGATCCTTAAAAATGAACATATTCTTCATAATATAATTTTGTATAAAAGAACTAAGGAAACAAAGAGATGTACCAATACCATTTTATTCACAAGAATTTATTCATTGAAATGTTATTTTTACAGCAAAAAAATGGAAATGAATATAATGTCTGGCAATAGAGTCACCTAAATAAACTTTTGTGTTTTTAGGTGGAATATTGTACATCACTAAAATTATATTTGAGTAAATATTAAATAACATGGAAAATGCCATTAAGAAAAAAACACAAAAATACAACATTTTATATGCAATATGATTTCAGGACCTATAAGTGTGTGTGTGTGTGTGTGTATGTGTGTGTATATCTGTATGTGTGTGTATATCTGTATGTATACATATACATGTATATGTATATACACACACATATTTATAAATACACATAGCAAAAAAGGATTGGAAGAAAATACACCCAAATCTTGATATCATTACCTGTCTAGGTAGTAGAATTTTAAATGATTTTTTTCTCCTTTTTTCTTTAGTTTCAAAAAAGAAAAATTTCACAAGTTTTCTTTTTACTTTCAGTAATGTACTTGAACTACTTTGTTTTTCATTAGAAAAAAATTACAAAATCTTTAAACTTTTGAAGTTTAAAAATATGTCTAACTTTTGAGTCAATGAGGAAATAATATGTGCATTTAAAAATATCTGTAAAATAAGAATGTAAATAGCCACAATAAAATGTGTGAAATAAGCCAGAGTTACACAGAGAAGTAAATCTACAAACCCAATGCTTTAACAATTTTTTTTAAAGTGTAAATACATTGATACATTTCAACAGCTAAAATGACAGAAAGTATAGGTTGCATGGAAGCAGAGACCCATAAAAGTCACATTGATACTATTTTCTGCTAATCTCTCAAAAAGACAAACAGATTACTTGGTGTCCATTCTAAGGGAAGGGGTTACTGCTTCCTCATGCTAGATATTTATCTTGTTATTGCCTGGAAAAATACAGTCATGTCTATATTCTGGAAAAATGCATCCTTAGGCAATTTTGTCATGCAAACATCATAGCTTATTACACATGTAGGCTATACGGTATAGCCTATTGCTCCTAGGCTACAAACCTGTACAGTATGCTATGTGTTGAATACTTTTAGCAATTCTAACACAATGGTAAGTATTTATATATCCAAATATAGAAAAGGTACAGTAAAAATATGGCATTATAATCTTATAGGATAACCTTCATATATACAGTCTATCATTGACCAAAATAATCGTTATATGATGTGTGCCTGTAATATGAAAATGAATATGCTTGATGTTCTACCTCATGTTTTAAGAAGTTTTGAGTTAAAAAAACTGAAATAACTACATAATAGCTTAAGCATTTAATTCAAGTAGTTAGAAATATATCAAGAAATATTAAATATGAGTAAATAAGGAGAAACCCAAAACAAGAATCAAAACCAAATAAGTGAATTAAAAATCAAAATAGGAAGGTGTCAATCCAAGGATGGGTTACTCTTTAAATTTTAAAGTAGATAAAACTGCTGGAAGAAAAGAAGAAAGGGAAGGAGGGTGGTTGGTGGGAGGAGGGAGAGAGGGAGGGAGGGAGAGAAAAGGATGGAAGGAAGGAAGGAAAGAAGGAGGGAGGGAGGGAGGGACGGAGGGAGGGAAAGGCAAAAGTTGAAATAAGAAAAATATAACGATAATGGTAGCATAACAATTTAAATTCCAATAATAATTGTTATATAATATTATTTAGGTATATGAAAAATAATTAAAAATAGTATCTTATTGAAATAGATAATCGTCTAAAATAAATGATTAAAATTGTGTCACTGAAATTGGTAACAGTCTAAAATAAATTCTCGACGTCTACTCAAAAATATCAATAACTAAGGAAAAATGTTTTTCATTTTATCGAAGAACTCTTGATAGAAGCATTCAGAGCTACACAGTTACACTGATCAGTTTTTTTAAGCTGAATGGAATTTCTATACTTTTCCAGGACATAAAAATCATTAGAAAACTATCCTTTACATTTTATTAAGCTTAGATAACCTAATGACAAAATTGACAAGGCCAATACACAAAATTAGAAAACTTATATACAAATCTAATTTATTAATAAGTGAAAAATGCTACATAAAATATCAACAAATCACATTCAGCAGCACATTGAAAGAAAAACTCTTACTGATCAAATACAACTTATCCCAGAATTGCCAGGATGAGTTAATGTAAAGAATTGTATTCATATGAAATAACTTATTAGAAGGGCAAATTGAACTCTGAAAAATATTTAATAAAATTCAATGCATATTGAGACATGAGTATAAATAATATTTATCTTAATTTGCATTTATCATATTATATTAAATTAATAATATAGCATTTATTTCAATCTGCTTTCCAAACCATAAGTAATGGTTTAATAGTACAGGCATTTCTATTTAAATTAAGAACAAATTAAGATGACCCATTCTCATTTTCTTACTCTGAAAGTTCTAACCAATGCAATAAGCAAAACAGAAATAATGAATATTTGGAGAGTATTACATTATGAGAAAACTCAAAATAATAAAGAGGAAATTAAAGTATTTCATAATGTGAGGTGAGCCATTGTAAATAGACACACACATAAAATTAACAACAAAAAATATATAAAAGATCAAACTCGGCTGTGAAAAAAACCTGCAAAATACCTAGGAAAAAATATTGTATGATTTGTTTTTGAAAACTATAAAATAAAGCTAATAAATATAAATATCTTCATATAAATATAAATGTGCCCATGTTCTTAGATATAAAGATGGAATTTAAAAAAATATTTCCCCATATATTTATAAGTTTAATGATATTCTCAACAAAATTCCAATGAATAAGCAAGTCTTTTCAAGATTACCTGAGGTCAGGAGTTCGGGACCAGCCTGGCCAACATGATGAAACTCCATCTCTACTAAAAACACAAAAATTAGCCGGGCATGGTGGCGGGCACCTGTAATCCCAGCTACTTGGGATGCTGAGGCAGGAGAATTGCTTGAGCCTGGGAGGCAGAGGTTTCAGTGAGTCGAGATTGTGCCACGGCACTCCAGCCTGGGTGACAGAGCTAGACTCTGTCTCAAAAAAAAAAAAAAAAAAAAAAAGAGTAAATGGATCCTATAGAAAGCGTCATTTACCCAACAAATTTTAGAACTAGTATTAACACAATGTGATGCTACTATACAGATGGATTAATGGAACAGAAGAGTCCAGAAATTAAATTATATGACAATTATTATGTCACAAAGGTGGTATAACAGATCAGTAAGAAATTATAGACATATGTGTGTAAGTGTATGTATATATATAAAATTATAAACAGCATGTGGTATACAATTATATATGCAGTATATGATTGTACTAGCTTTTCTTCTAATACCACACATCAAGATATCTCAAATGGATTAAATGAACTAAATTATGAAAACACAAAAATCTTATTAAAAATCCAATAGCAATTAAATTTATCAATTACGTGGGCAGAGGAGAAATTTTGAATTCCAACAGTCCCACATAGGCTAGATTCTGTTACTATAACAAATGATTCTTCAAAAAAAAAAATAAAATAAAAAAATTTTAAAAAGAGGATTAAAATAGAGGCTTAAAAGATGGATTTTTGCTGAAATGGCTGTAGTGAGTCTGCTGCAGTCTCTGCTCCAACGTCCCAGGCTGAAAGAGCAGTCACTGGGCAGATGGAAACAGAAGACAGGTCTGGGAATTCTCTCACTAGCAGTGAAGTCCTCTGGCCAGGAAGTGACACCGGAGACTTCTGCTCACAAGTCATGGGACAGAGCCAGTCACACAGCCCCAACCAACCCCGTGTTAGGTACAATCCATGCATGTATTCAGAAGGGAAAGAACCGGAAATAGTAACAACTACTATGAATGTTTCATGTTTCAGGAAAAAATTAATGTATTTGTAATTATAAATGTAAACATTTCTCTGCCCAAAAATCTAATCAACATTAAGAACTAAATAATAAACTGAGAAAACATTTGCAATAAAAAATACTGACCAACTGAGAATCGCTTGAACTCGGGAGCCAGAGGTTGCAGTGAGTCGAGATTGCGCCACGGCACTCCAGCCTGGGTGACAGAGCAAGACTCTGTCTCACAAAAAAAAAAAGAAAGAAAGAAAGAAAAGAATATAGCAAATGCATTTTAAATATTTACATTAAATGTCAAGGACATGCACCTTACCTGCAACATATCTGTGAGATATGATTGATTCAAAGATGCTGTTTTTCGTAGACATACAGACCATCTTAATGCTTAGGTATTTTTGTAAATGGAAAGATGAGGTAAGATTTGATGGTATAAATCTGACATGAATTAGATAAAAAGTAGTGTCATAATTAGAGGTTTCATTTCTGATCAAGAACCTGATGTCTAACTTTTCATTAAAATGAGCAGAAGAACAATATTTAAGACTGCAAATTATTTTAGTCAGTCCCAAAGAGAGTAGATCTATGGATCAAACTTTTCAAAAAGTGTTTCTTAAGACAACAATTCCACTGCATGTCACGTTTACAAGGAAAACTGTCCTGTCATCAAATGAATTTGGGGGATACTGAGTTAAACACTCAAATAGTTTTCTTTGCTGCAGGACTTCTGAGAGACAAATGTTATTGTGTGGTGTGAATTTTTAAGAAGGATGAAATGAAGCAGTGCCTCCCAAGCATATTTGACCACTAAACTCTCTATGTATAAGATCTCATGGGCAACATATATACACACACATCGGTAGATACTGCTCTGTGGAAGATGTGAACCTCCATTTATTTTGGCTTCAAACATCAGTTCTAATCTTTAACAGCAATATCTTCTTCTCAGCAAGAAATTTCAGGTTGAGAAACAACAGAAATACAGAAGAAGAAAACTAGAAAATTGGGACGCAACACATAATATAGCTTCCCTGGAACCACAGGTTGTGAACTTGTCTTTTTCCATTCATTTAATTAATAAGGAGATAAACAGAATCATGAGCTCTTCAGCATGAATACGTAAGATGTTAAAAGCTAAAACTATAACTGCTCTCAAGAGACATTAACGTGATCACAGACTTTCATAAGAATAGAAGTTTGGCATGAATTCTTTGGCAATATTCCTGGTTCTTGCCTGAAATCTGCTGTTGAACGGGAGATGAGCCATACCTCCATGATATTAAGGGGCTGGCAGCCTGATGAAAAGTAAGCTTTGAAAGTGCTTGGGGACAATGGGCCGTGATTGTTGGGAGAGAGTGAGAAATCACTGCTAAAAAGGCAGTAATGGAAAAAGTCAGGCAGTCTCACTACAGACCTCAGTAACCACCCTCCATCTTTCCTACTTATCTCAAAGGCCTCTGTCTTGGCAGAACAAACTACTTTGTGAGGCATAGTGTTAAGGCACAAGGAGGAGAATAAGTTCAACTGAAGGACCATTTACTGGGGACAACATACTATGACCAAATCACTGCATTTAGCTCTGAAGGAGAAGGCGCATTTCAATAAACACTGTCCTGATCTTCAAGGAACAGGCAGAGCAGGATGTAGGCTTATTTTACACCAAAATAAATTCCTTGAAATATGTAGTAGATTTTATGTTACCAAAAGAAAGGGAGAGTTCACCTTTGGCTGGAGGAATCAGGAAAGATTCCACATAGGAGGAGACAAAAAGCAGGCTTTTTGCTTTATTGATAGAATAATTCACTGCTATACCTACTTTCTTTTTCTGTACTCTACACTAGTAATGCAACGTGTCCCAAAAGACTGGAAGCTCTGCTGAGGGCAGGAACGAAGCATCTTTCATCTTTGTATTTTCCACTCCTCCTAGCATAGTCTTAGATATTAATAGATGGCTAATAATGTTTTATGAGTTAAACTGAGTGTTGAATAACACTGGAATAAGAGTAACTGTGGCTTTGGGTAGTTTTTATAGTGCAACTCAAATTTATTAAGGAAAATTACTAATCGTATTTGCTAAACTGCCCATAATCCACGGCCTTTCTGTTACTAGCTACCCTCTGAAGTACATCCATAATTTGTTTCATATTTTCTTATTCCTCAAAGGCCATTCCTAGTGAATTTATGCAAGTCTCTTTAAGGCATCAAAGAGTGAGCCTGGATGTGGTTATTGTCTCAAGGGTGACATCAAACCCCATTCTCCCTCCTCAAAGGATACTAATAGCTGAAGACACTTATCATAGCAGACTGAGTTAGAGCCAGTTTCTGGTTGAAGCTGTCCTTGTCCTTAACCACAGCTCTGTTCTTGGCTGGGACTTTCTGAAAGGTAAAAATCCAATCTCTTCTGTCCGTTCACTTTCCATCAGGTCAAGAAACACGTGCTTCCCATCCAAATCCACCTAGCATGGGATCTTTACCAAGAATGTTTTGAGCTCCAAAGATAAAACAAAAATAGGAAAGCTGAGTGAGGAAGAGAGCATTTATCTAAGGGAATCTTAGAATTTAAATCTGTAGCCTTGGAATTAAAGGTGCAGTAAATATAGGCCTATAGTAAATTGCTTATGATGTAATAAACTAGAATTATGGATGTGGCAATAAAGAGAGGCAATAGAATATTGTATATTTAAGGAGCAGCTATAAGCAAAGGAATAGATCAAATTGCCATCTTGTTTTCTGTTGATAGCTTCTGGAATGGTTATTATTCCACAGGAATGCAAAACAGGAGTCAACACTACAAACGCTTTCCATGTCTTGATTGTCAGCTAACAGTTTTACCTTTCTTCCTGGGTGACCTCACAGATTGTCACAACAGGCACACAGAAGTTAGTTAAGGGAGCAAGCGAGCTTTGTTAGAACACATATAGTATCTTGGCCTTGTCACATTCAGAATAGGAAAATATCATAAACATAAAAACTCAGTGTGTTGTATGGTACAACTATGTGCCATATTTGCAAAATCATGCTAAAGAGTTAAAAATTGCTATTTAAAGAACTGAATAAAATAACATTTCACGAAGAGGAAAGAAATACAGTAATTAAAAGTGACCAATATGAAAACTTTCTGAAGACAATTGAGATACTGCATTAATTTCCTGTGTCTATCATCACAAATTACCACCAACGGTGGCTTAAAACGACAGAAATTTACTCTCTCACAGATCCCAGAGGCCAGAAGTCTGAAATCCAGGTATTGGCAGGGTCTTATTTTCTCTGAAGGCTCTGGGGGAAATTCAGTTATTTGCTTCCTCCAGCTTCTGGTGGCTTCAGTCATTCCTTGGCTTCAGGCGGCGTCACTCCAGTCTCTGTCTGTTTTTGTTTGTTTTGTTGTTTGTTTTTTGAGATGGAGTCTTGTTCTGTCACACAGGCTGGAGTGCAGTGGTACGATCTCGGCTCACTGCAACCTCCGCCTCTCGAGTTCAAGTGATTCTCCTGCCTCAGCCTCCTGAGTGGCTGAGATTACAGGTGCGCGCCACCATGCTTGGCTAATTTTTGTATTTTAATAGAGACGGGATTTTGCCATGTTGACCAGTCTGGTCTCAAACTCCTGACCTCAAGTGACCCATCTGCCTCTTTAAATCTACACTTACTCCTGGGTGATGCCATTCAGTCTCATGGCTTTAAATGCCACCTTTATGGTGGTGACTCCCAAATTTCTATCTCTAGGCCCAACCTCTCTGCCATAAGATCCAGATTGATATATATAACTTCACAGCGGGCCTCTCCACTTGGACTTTTTTAAAAAAAAAACTTTTTCATTTTAAGTTCAGGGGTACGTGCATAGTTTTGTACATAGGTAAATATGTGTCATGGGGGGTTGCTGTGCAGCTAATTTCATCACCCAAGTATTAAGCCTAGTACCCATTAGTTATTTTTCTTGATCCTCTCCCTCCTCCCACCCTTTGTCCTCTAATAGTCCCCAGTGTGTGTTTTTCCCCTCTGTGTGTCCATGTGTTCTCATCGTTTGGCTCCCACTTATATGTGAGAACACGTGGTCTTTGGTTTTCTGTTCCTGCATCAGTTGGCTAAGGATGATGGCTTCACTTGGACTTCTAATAGGCACCACAAAAGAATCATGTCCCAAGTCAAGTACCTCCTGCATCATCCCTCATCTTGGTCAATGGCAATTTCAAGCCAAAAGCCTGATGTTATCCTCGACTCCCTTCCTCTCACTTATGTGTCATCAGCAAATCCTGCCGAAGTCCTTCAGATTTTATCTAGAATTCAACCACTTTTTGTCACATCCCAATCCCACTAATTTGTACAAAGCCATCATCATCTCTCACCTGAATTATTGAAATGGACTCTTACTGCAATAGTATTATTACAACAGCTCCGAGGGCAGATCTCCCTGTGCTTTGTTCTTGCCCTTCTCCTCCCTTCAGTCTATTCTTAATACAGAAGCCAGCTTTTTCTCTTGAAATATGTCAGATCATTTCATTCCTCTGCTCAGAGATGGCCAGTGGTTTCCCATCTCACCCAGAATAAAACCCACAGCCCTGTGATGGCCCTTAAGGCCCTCTGTGATCTGCTCCAATCCACCCATCACTTCTCTAAGCTCATCGTCTACCAGTCCAAGCCCAGCTCACCCAACTTCAGCCTCACTCTTCCTCAAAAATAGCATTAGGCTGCTCCTACCTTAGACATTATATTTCCCCTGCCTGCAACGCTCTTCTCCCAGTATCTTCAGAGTGGTTTTCTCATTATCTTTAGGCTTTTGCTTAAAGGTTGCCCTCCCAGGAAGCACTTTTCTCGCCTCTCACTCTGACATGTCAATGCCTGTCTTCCTGTTCATGACCAATTCCCCTTCTAAAATAAAAGCTCCAAAAGTCAGATGTGTATCTCTTGCTCACTGGCACATCCCAGTGCCTCACACAGTATCTGGCTAGGCATTTTACAAATAAATGAAGAAATAAATGAACAAATCACTGGATGAGTGAGTTATTCAGTAGAATCGTGGACATGATATATTTAACCATGAACTGAAGTAGAACAACAACAACAACTAAATATAGGTGGATTGTAATTCTATTGCATTTCTGAATTGGTTATCATTGGAATTTATTTACCATTACAAGGTAAGTTGAGTCAGAACAATATATTCCTTTGAGAGGAATAAGATAGAAAACCATTATTTTCCTGTGGTTTTTTTGTTTTTTTCCATCATTAAATGAGATGGATTCTCTGCCACAATGAAACATTGTCTGAAATTCCTTTTGGGAAGAAGAGGGTAAATTTAATACTTTCACTAAGCTCTCAGCACAGGCCTCATCTAGAGACAGATGGAATCAGTAGGCAGCAGTGGAATTGCCTCCCTTTAAGGTTCTTACCCATAACAACGGCTTGATTTCCACCATATTACACTGAGTTGATTCGGATAGCTCCCTGTTCCATGGAAACTGATTGAAAAGCAGATTAGGAAGTATCCTTGGAACCTAAAAAAAAAGTCAATCAGTAAGACCTAGAGCCAGTCATGGTTTTTTTTCATATTAAGTTTGCTGAATTCCACCCCTTTGACATTATGATTCTCTCCATATAGAGTGGGATTAAGGGAAAGTTTGGAAGCCATTGCGGTGGGTTTACCTTGGGTGTCTTCACAAATAGTACATCATTGACCTTAGCCTTCTCTAAGTGTTACCCTTTGCCTACAATGATTATGTTGTTGAGCCAGCAGTTGTAGAGTTGTGATTGAGAACAATTCTCCTGTAAGTCTAGATGGAATTATGTGGCACAACCCAAAATCCTTTATGGCAACCCTTCATTACACCCATCATCCCCCTTTAAAGGCCACCTGCTGGGTGTACAGGATGTTGCCAGCTGTGGCTTCCATCTGTGTTTAGGTAGTCACAAAACACAACTGCCTACATCCTCGCTGCACTTCACTGGTTCAAGAGTCTACCCAAAACAGACAGAAATGCTCCTGTGGTGACGGAACTCTGCTGTCTAAACCAAGATTTCAAGTGAATTCCTCTTGGCTTATCTTAAATTACTGTGCTGTAAAGTCCAGAATCTTGTTAGAAGCGAATATTACTTGAATATATGTGAGTTCCTTTAAAATTATTTTCAATTTCAAAGCCCTTGGGAAAAAAGAAGATGTTGGCTGAGCACGGTGGCTCACACCTGTAATCCCAACACTTTGGGAGGCCAAGGCGGGCGGATTACCTGAGGTCAGGAGTTCAAGACCAGCCTGACCAACATGCCGCAACCCTCTCTGTACTAAAAATACAAAAATTAGCCAGGTGTGGTGGTGCATGCCTGTAATCCCAGCTACTAGGGAGGCTGAGGCAGGAGAATTGCTTGAACCCAGGAGCTGGAGGTTGCAGTGAGCCAAGATGATGCCATTGCACTCCAGCCTGGGTGACAGTGCGAGACTCCATCTCAAAAAAAAAAAAAAAAAAAAAACAAAGATGCTGATAAATGTACTAGTCTATGCTAGGTTTGCTGTAAAAACAAAAACAAAAAACCAAACAAACAAAAAAGACCATAGACTGGGTGGCTTAAACAACAGACACTTAATTTCTCTCAGTTCTGGAGGCTGGAAGTCCAAGATGGAGGTGTTGGCAGGTTTGGTTTCTCCGGAGGCCTCTCTCCATGGCTTGCAGATGGCCTCCTTCTCGCTTGGCCCTCACATGGCCTTTCCTCTGTGTGCAAAAGTCCCTGGTATATCTCTGTGTGTCCAGATTTTCCCTTCTTAAAAGGCCCAGTCAGAGTGGTTTAAGGCCTACCCTAGCCGCCTCATTGCAACCTAGTCACTGTTTTAAAGACACTATTTCCAAATACAGTCACATTTTGAGGATTCAGGGGTGAGGCCTGCAACATATAAATTTGAGGGAGGATGCAATTCAGTCCATAACAGTGACTTACTAAAAAAGCAAGTTGCGTCTGAGTTTCAAAGCTACTCCAGAATGTAGGCACAGGCATTATTGTCTCATACCCTTTGTTTAGTGACCATATGTGGCACTTTGTCTCAGGTGAGGGAACATAGAGTATGAAGGACAGACCAGTTTAGCATCAGCATTATTTGTACCAACATCTATGCTTCCCAGAAAAGTACAGTGGGATCAATCAGGACAAGGTCCTCAAGAGTAAATCCTAAATACGAACATGTATTAATAAAAAAGCATTAATTTTTCAGAATTCTTATCTATTCTGGTATTTACAAGCAGTGTGATTTTACCCTTATCATTTTAAACAGCACAAATGTTCACATAAGAAGACAGACTCATTACTCAAAAAAAAAAAAAAATGTCCAACTTCTTTCACTTTCCGACCCTTTGCTTGGACAATGGTGGGTGAGGTGGAGAAGAGGCTGGGGAGGTGGATATTAAGCATGCACCTTGACCGTTGATCAAGCTTCCTAATGATGATCAGACAGAGGATTACTGCCCAACCATTTCCAGTCTATAAAGACTGGCACGTGATCTGTACTCACTCAAAGTGATCTACGACATAGAAAGGACAAAAAATAGTTTAACAATACTTCTCATGCTTCAGGTACACACGAGCAATGAAAGAGGACATGGACAACCCAGGCCTGCCGATTTTGAAGTTTCTCACCCTCCTGTGTTCCATCTGTCATGCAATAGTTCTCTCAAGAATTATTGCAGAATGAAAAACCTTGTTCTTCATCCTGAGCTCTCAGAGTCCTGCTTTCTCCCTTCACCCACTGCCCTGGCTTGGGAAATTTCAAAAATATAAGGGAGGGGACAACTTTGCCTCTCTTCCTTGAGGCTAAGCTAGATTTTTATTTCAATTTCGTAACCCTTCCGTGGTCCACAGCATTGTTAGGAGTAGAAGTCAGCTCAGCTCAAATGAGAGACAGAGAGAGGAAGAGGAACAGAGGGATGAACAAGGTAGGGATTTCTCATCTCAAACCAATGGGCCTCCAAATGAATGAGGCCAGAGGTTCACAACATAAAGACCCTTAAAGCCTTCAGATGTCTCATTGATAGCTCACACTCACAGTTATTATATAAAAAAGTAAAAAGGGAGGAAGGGAGGAATGGAGGAAGGGAGGGAGGCAAAGAGAAAGAAAGAAAGAGAAGGAAGGAAAGAAAGAGAAAAGAGGAAAGGAAAGGAAAAGAAAGGAAAAAAGAAAGGGAAAGAGAGAACAAGAAGGAGAGAAGGAAAGACAGAAGGAGAAAATTATGCAAGGGCCCCAACGTGTGTGCCCCTTTATTCTGCTTACTAAAGACTCTACATCTCGTTTTGCTGTATCTGAAGCTATGGGGAGGAGAAGGAGGGAGGAAGTGGCTGATCCTTAAGCAGTCTGCCCACATGTGAGGTAATGATCTGGCTCCTATTAATAACTTTCTCCTGTTTCTGTCAGATCTCACTTTTTTGGTATATCTCCAGCTTTCTATATACCTCATACCACAGTAGATTTTTGGCATTTATCAGCAACCCTCTCTTGGAGAAAGAGAGTGTGAAGGCGTCTTGAGCTAATGACACCATTCATAATGCCTGTTTGATGAAAAAATGAAAAAAAAAATTGCTCTGAAAGTGACCAAACAGTTCACCTACACACTACCCAAGCACATAATGAAAACACTTGTAATTCCTTTAAACCCAGGTTCATTCGGCTTTATGTGATAGACAACTATATAACAAAAGAATAATTTTGAGGCAAGTAGTCAGTTCACCTGTTGGTGCCAACTCTTTTTATTTCCATTATCCAGGTACAACAATAAAAAAAATTATTTCTAGGGAATTTTTGAGTTTTCAGGGCACTTTGATTATATTTTCTCATTTGCTTTATAGAGCAATTCTCCAAGGGAAGCAAGACAACATTATTAGCTCACATGTATGAGACAAAGAACAACAGAAATAACTTGATGAAATGAAAACATTTACATTTTTTGGAGATTCAGATACCTGAGTCAGTCCCAGATAAAACTGTGACTTTGAATAAGCAGGATATAATGTGTAATCTTCTTGTTCACTTTTTCATTTATAAAAATGGAAAAAAACCTCCTGCCTTGAATGTTATAAAGTGTAATTAAACATATGTAAAAGAGCTATTTCATAACAATTTTCTTTCTGATACTTAAAAATCCTTCTCAAAGAGGAAGCAGGTAGATCAGGTTTCAAAATTCAGAATTTCTGTTTCCTATTCAGGTATTTGTTTCCTCCAAGCAGCCTACCCCACACAGATTAATGGTGCTCACATCCATGCCAGTGATTGACTTTTCCCCTAAATAGCTACAGCCTGAACGTCCTAAAGATGCCTTGGTCTCCCCAAGGATGCCGATTCTGAATAAGACACAGTCTCTACACGTGGGCTCTCCTTGTGGGGCTGAGGAGATAGACAAGTAAACAAGTCATTGTTAATAATTACCATGGAAACCCTATCACCAGGCAGCCCTCTGTATGGGTCACCTAGATGATGGCAGTAAGACGGCCTTATGTCCACCTTCTGGTGACCAAGTATCTTTTGCGTCATCTTGTCACCTCACTGTTGAGCATCCACCAACAGTTCCGAGAGAAACTGAAAATCAACTCCAAAGTCTCTGCCTACCGCTGTCTGACAAAAGTAAAACACAAATTCACTTGAACAGCAACATTTTTCCTTACGTTCATTTCAAATAAAGGTCTTAAATGGCTCCTTAGGTAAAGGTTAACATTACCAAATAACTCTGTCATGTAATTTTCCTTTTTTTAGTTTTCAGTTTTTGTGGGTCCGTAGTAGGTGTATTGTCATATAGTTTTCAACTATGATTTCTCAGATGACAGGGGAAAGTATCTATACTTGAATGCCTCATACTATCAGTCTACAAAAGCCAGAAATATTTCCAAAAAGAGCCAAAATAATTCACTATAAACCATCTTAGCTTTCACAACCCAACACTGTAGTTAGTTATTTAATAAAGTCAGTTCAGCAGGAACATTATAGATGTGTATTTGTTTATTGCTTTTTTTTGAGGTAGGATCAGGGTAATTTCTTTGAATTAGAGTCTGTCCATTGGAGTTCCCTTTCTAACAAAGAATGCACATAAATGATGTGCATGATGCATATTTGTGATTTTCATTTCAGATTTTTTTATATTCTTTTTTTCCCCCTTTGAATGGAGAGAGAACTTAGAGCACTTGTAAATCAATCTAGCATAGACACGTTGGGAAAAACCTACAACTGACTTTTGGTAAGGGATCACTCAATCATGAGATTAGGTAAAAAAATAGCAGCCTGGGCTGGGCACAGTGGATCACGCCTGTAATCCTAGCACTTAGGAGGCGGAGGCAGGTGGATCACGAGGTCAGGAGTTTGAGATCAGCCTGGCCAACATGGTGAACCCCTTCTCTACTAAAAATATAAAAATTAGCCAGGCATGGTGGCGCACACATGTAACCCACCTACTCAGGTGGCTGAGGCAGGAGAATCGCTTGAACTCGGCAGGTGGAGGGTGCAGTGAGCCAAGATCACACCACTGCCCTCCAGCCTGGGCAACAGAGCAAGACTCCATCTCAAAAAATAAAAAAAATAAAAAATACATATATCAGCCTGACAGTTACAAGTATTCAGCATTCAATGAGCATCAGTTAACATGTATTTTCAAAAGAAATGAGGAATATTGGTCAATCAAGGAGTAACTTAAATGGAGATGGGTTAAGACAGCTTCCACTGTAGACCCTGCACCTATTAATAATTCTAGAACGTCTCTCAAAAAACATTTAAGAGCTGTACAGTTAGCAACACTTACATTGTGTCTATCAAACATCAATGTCTCAAGCAAAATCAGAGCTACATTCTCTGATGAGGCTTTAAGCACTAACATTTTGTACTGTTACTTGCAGTGAGATCCTCATGCTTAGGACCAGAGCCTACCTAGCACAGGTGCACTTGCTCAGTGAAGGGACATATTTCTCCAGTTACCAGATGCAAGTTTGTTTTGGACTAAACAGTTTCTAAAAAGAAAAATAAAATAAAAAAGAAAAGAAAGAAAAAAACAGTTCTTTGAATATTCTCATGCACTTTGGAAAGTACTAGAATATGATCTCAGAATTCTGAGCCATGAAGCACAAAAAAGGACATTTTTATCCTGAAAAATCTAGCAATATGTATGTGTCATTTTGATCCTATCAACTCTACATGTTCCCCTTAGAGTCTGGAATGCAGGCTTCTGAACAGAAAGATCCTCATTCTAAAGAAGAATGGTCCTACAAGGATACAGCTCAAATTATGTTTAGGTCAAGCACGGTGCAATTCTTGTCCACATCACAGAAAATTGCTTTCCACCATATTATCAGTTACACTTTTATGACACTAAATATTTGGAATACATTTGCCATCTGAGAGATGGTATACAGTCCAACACTGGATTTAAAATCTTAAGCATACATATACAGTTAGTCCTATTTATCTGCATGTGGCGCATGCTGATAAACTTCACTTTTAGCCCTGGATTTGGGATCTGCTCTGACTATTCCTCTGTTTATCATTTGGGGTCTTTTATTTGTATATTTACATTCTTCTTTTTACTGGCTGGGCGCGGTGGCTCATGCTTATAATCCCAGAACTTTGGGAGGCCGAGGCGGGTGGATCACCTGAGGTCAGGAGTTCGAGACCAGCCTGGCCAACATGGTGAAACCCCATCTCTACTAATATTACAATAATTAGCCGGGCATGGTAGTGCACACATGCAATCCTAGCTACTCGGGAGGCTGAGGCGGGAGAATCACTTGAACCCGGAGGCAGAGGTGGCAGTGAGCCGAGATTGCACCGGTGTACTCCAGCCTGGGTGGCAGAACGAGACTCCATCTCAAAAAAAAAAAATTACATGTGAACCATGTGACTAATGCTTTTCATGCATCTCTTTTGTTTCTGCAGGAGGGATTTTTGAAACAGTGGAAAATGAACCTGTTAATGTTGAAGAATTAGCTTTCAAGTTTGCAGTCACCAGCATTAACAGAAACCGAACCCTGATGCCCAACACCACATTAACCTATGACATCCAGAGAATTAACCTTTTTGATAGTTTTGAAGCCTCGCGGAGAGGTAACTATTTTCCCACTTTTAAAAGCTTCTTTGGGTGATATGTCTGCTCTCCACGTCACCTTCTTTTTGCTACCTGCCCTCTTTTAAAGCAGGCATCTTTGTGCAAATGGGTCACGGGAAATCTGGGTCTTTGATGTCACTGATCAATGCAATCTGAACTAACCTAATGGACGTTGCCGAGCACTGTTTTCTGGGCCTTTCTGATGAGCTTACCCTTCAGTGCCCTCCACTCTATGATTAACTAGTTCAGCTGTGAATGGAAAATGTCAAGCTTGATCTGTTTTTCCATCCTGAAGCTGAGATACCACCATGAAATCGTGCGGTGCAGTCAAATAAAACATTGTGGAAGGTCACATCCACTGAGCATGCGGAAATGCCCAGGACACACAAAACTCACACCCTGAATTTTAACAGGTTGTAAACTACTGAGTTTACCTAGCATCCTCTCAACTTTTTTTTACTCTTTTCCACAAAATCATAGAAATATGAAGATTAAACCTGTGAGAGCAATGTCTACATCCGATCCTCTTTTTCTTCTGAACTGAAGCCAAGTGCCTAGCCTAAATAGTAATCTAATTCATATGTTGGCTGCAAGGTTTCTCTCACGGAAAGATTCATTCGGAATTGTGGGGCTTGTTTAGACATCTTCTAGACAATATTAGGACAAGTCTTTGAAGTAAGATCACATTCCATATAGCTGAGGGTTGGCTTCTAACAGGGACACTATCTAGTCACTAAATAAATGTGTTTATGTGGAAACAAAGGCTACTCATCACCCCAGATTAGGAGGGGTTCTTTGCCTCAGAGAGGAATCCTTGCCTACTAAATACACACAAATAAATGAAATACAATGAACACCATGTTTATGCCGATTTCCAGGTAACTAAATGCTGGTAGTTTCCTTATACAATTAATCTAGTTAGATCATAGGTTGTGTCCACCTGATACAGCCTTCTGCAAGAATTCTAGTCTTCTCTGCAAACAAAATATAAAATTTATTTTCTTAGGAGCACAGATAAAAAATTAACAACATAGCAGGGTGCAGTGGCTCATGCCTGTAATCCCAGCACTTTGGGAGGCCGAGGCGGGTGGATCACGAGGTCAGGAGATCAAGACCATCCTGTCTAACATGGTGAAACCCTGTCTGTACTAAAAATACAAAAAAAAGTAGCCGGGCATGGTGGCAGGCACCTGTGGTCCCAGCTACCACAGGCTGAGGCAGGAGAATAGCGTGAACCCGGGAGGTAGGCTTGCAGTGAGCCGAGATTGCACCAGTGCACTCCAGCCTGGGTGACAGAGCGAGACTCTGTCTCAAAAACAAAACAAAAAAAATTAACAACGTAATATTTTTATATCTATGGCATGACTTAAGTATAAAAATATTTTCTTTTTAAAGATGGGAAGACTTTGAGATATCATATAGGTCAAAATTGTCTATGGACAAATAATAAAACTGTATACTTATACAGCATTTTAAAGTTTCCAAGCTATCCTCACATAAATTATCTCTATAATGTAGAGATAGATCTATCACTTTTCTTTCTCTCATCTCTCTCTCTTACACGCATACACCTATGCAAACAGACACAAACACTCCTACACATTGTTGAACAAATACTGTAGAAAGCCAACCACATTTAGCAATGGAACTCTAGCCACATAAAAATTGAAAGCTTTCCTGTGGTCTGAAGTACCTGGCATACTTGTCAATTAAACACCCCCAGAGCTTCTTAAAACTGGTAATTTGCTGGTAAACAGAATTCAAAAGGATTGATTTTCTGTCAAGTAATATTAGTATCCCAGAGCTAAATATTAACAGGAATCTCAATCCATTGCTTATGCTGGATAGAACAACAGTTCACACACTCCCATACTCTCATTTTATCTGGCTAAATAATGAAAACCTAACCAGAAAATAAGCTTCTGAAGACAATGACAGTTTACACTTCCAGCACGTAATGCACAAAACTGTACATCTTCATAGTTAATGCAGTAATTCACTACCAAAGGACAGAGTAGCAGAAAGTTTTTCTTGTAAACGTTTGCTGTTCCTTAGATACCTGCAATATGGCTGTCAAAGTTGTATCAGTTATTCTGTCTGAATTAAGTCAGGTAACTACAGAGCCGTATCATTTTTCGAACTATTTTTATTTGTAGAATGATATTATTCAATACAATTTTATGTATTAATTTAGCTAATTTGATATTTAATTATCTGATGACAGTTCTAAATTTGCAGAATTAAAATATAAATTTGAAAGTGTATTTAAGCTTTTATTTAATTCCTACCAACATAAGATTAATAGGCACTATTTTACGTGGTTGTAGAGGGCAAACTGCCCCAACCTTTCTGGAAGGGAATTTGGTTAATATGCTTCAAATGACTTCAAACTATCTATACCCCTTAATTATAACTGGTAACTTAACTTCTGGAAATCTACTCTTAGAAAGTAGCATAAGATGCAGAGAAAAATATAAGAGCTAAGGTAAGTGCTATAATATTATTTATAATAGCCAAAAATTAGGAGCAGCTTAAATGTTTTGGGGGATGTTTGTTTGTTTGCTTTTTGAAACAGAGTCTCGCTCTGTCACCCCAGCTGGAGTTCAGTGGTGCTATCTCAGTTCACTGCAAGCTCTGCTTCCCAGGTTCAAGCAATTCTTGTGCCTCAGCCACCCAAGTAGTTGGGACTACAGGTGCACACCACCACACCTGGCTAATTTTTGTATTTTTAGTAGAGATGAGGTTTCACCATGATGGCCAGGCAGGTCTCGAACTCCTGACCTCAAGTGATCTGCCTGTCTAAGCCTCCCAAAGTGCTGGGATTACAAGCATGAGCCAAATGTTTAATACTATAGGAATGCTTAAATAAATGATGACACACCTATGGAATGTCTGTTCTACAGACACTAAAAATATGCTTTAGGAGAATTTGTAATGACTTGAAAAAAAGACATGCTATAGTGTTAAAGAAAGCAATACATCAAACTATTTATGTAATGATTCTAATTTTCCCAAATATTAATAGATACTATTTCAAAATGATAGGATTAATCACAGAGCCTTTTTATCTTTACATTTTAAATATTCTAAATTATCTCAGTGAGTGTTTATATACTTATAATGAGAAAAATACATTTATCTTATAAGTAAATTTTTCAATAGATACTGACTTGATTTATTTAGGCTACCTGTCAGCTGACACTGGGGTAGAAAGAGGCCTGACGTTGAGCTAAAGCTCCTGTCCGGTGGCCATGACTCTCTCCATTGTCTATGAAATGAGTGGGTTGGGCAAAATGTCTTCTGAGATCCCTTTAAGCTATGCTATTTCATTATCTGAAAATTAATTAGACATCAGCACTGCTTATGAGCATTCTTTAGCAGTATTTCATTAACCTGGAACTTCTTTCTGAGTTTTGGAAAGATAGGAGCTAAAGCACTTTGTAGTTACCCAGAGGTTCTACATTAATCTTATAACCACATTAATATTTTCAATGCCATCCTGCTGCATGACAGAACTTAATTCATACAACATTCATTTGTCAAAGGGCTTGTTGGTAACTAGGAGTGCTTTCAGGTAACACTATACCAAGCAAGAGATTTAGACTCCATCTGATTAAAGGTAATAAAGTGAGACCAACAGGGAGTTGTCCTTGTGGTATATTGCTAATCAGTTCTAAGTTTACATCTATCAGTATATTAGTAGCTCAAGAAAGTTGGAAGTTGGGCCAAGCGTATTTCCTCAATATACAGACAGGGATTGTAAAAGATTTTTCAATAGTTGCATTAAAAAGAGGAATCATGAAAGAAAAAATTAAATTCATAGAACTCTCTTTTTCTCTCCCCCTTTCCCTGCCCTCCCTCCCCATCCTCTCCTTGTCCTTGGGCATCAGCGTGTGACCAGCTGGCTCTTGGTGTGGCTGCTCTCTTTGGCCCTTCCCATAGCTCCTCCATCAGTGCTGTGCAGTCTATTTGCAATGCTCTCGAAGTTCCACACATACAGACCCGCTGGAAGCACCCCTCGGTGGACAACAAAGATTTGTTTTACATCAACCTTTACCCAGATTATGCAGCTATCAGCAGGGCGATCCTGGATCTGGTCCTCTATTACAACTGGAAAACAGTGACCGTGGTGTATGAAGACAGCACAGGTATGGGACTCACACAAGACCTCACCTGACCGAGTCTGCTCTGAACAAAGAGAACGAAAGTATCAAATAGGCATTAAACTCATCAGATGGAGCATATAAAAATGCTCTTTTATATAACGCTAACCAAATATTCTAAAGTAATTTAACAATGCATGTGTATATAATTCACATTTCTTTTTGGTTGTTCATCCTTTCTAATGATCCTTTTATCATCAAATATAGGGGAAGTTTTTTTAAAGAAATATCACCTGATCAATATATGTTATAATCCAATCGCAATATTAAACATGTATTTTCATTTTTCCAGCTCTAATAAGACTATGACCACAACTGAAAATGACCATGGCATATGATTCCAACTTGATAAGTAGCTATGTAAACGTTTAGAAAAGTTTCTGACGTAAGTTAACAAAGAGGAATTCATTTCGAGGTTGTACCGATGGAGTGGATTATTTCATGGGGAAGGGACTATGAATCCCCAGTGATGAGCGCTTAACAAAGCTTGCTCCACGTGCTTGTTTAGGGTGCGGGATGGAAATATACCTGCTTGGAGTCCAGTCCTCATCAGCTGCTTTCTCTGACCCGCCCCCATTTGAACTTTCTTTTACTGGCACCTCCCCTCTGCTTTCTGCTTATTGTCCAGAATTTTTCAGGGTTCAGGCCCCTCTTTATTTAAAGTCAGGCAGTGACCCTCCATTATCCACATAATAAAATTGAATTTCTTCTAATTCAAAACTCTTCATCATCCAGCCATTTTCATTTTCATTAACGCAGGCACTAGCTTCCCTCACTGCCTATACTCTCACATGAGTTGTGATGAAGAGTCTATCATTTCTTCAATATCCCCATGTTCTCCTGACTCCCGTTTTCTGAGGCTGGCGCCTCACTTTGGATAATCCTTTGCACGACCTTCACAGTGGTGAACTCCCTCACTCTCCACGACCGCATACAAATTTCCCTCTTCCTTAAAGCCCTCTGAGACCACCAGAGGGTTCGCTAGCACTTCGGAAGCAAAAGCACTGAATCCCAAGTTATATTTCAAATACCTGTTGACATGTCTGTGAGACTGGAAATTTCTAAGCATCCTAATTTTATCTTATCTATGTTTATAATCTGCTACCTGTCATAAACCTGACATAGAGGAAAGAGTTTAGTAATTCCACATGGATAGAATAATACCATTGATTGTCTGAACTTTTTTTTCTCCAAGAGTTTAAATGAGTTGCTTTCTTTGATCTACGCATTTTGTAATAAGATTATGAAAATTACAAGTGAAAGTTAGTAAAGCAAAACACTGTCAAACTTTGCAATACGATTTTGCTTTTCACTGCCCCTTTTGCCAAGCACTAGCAGTTTACTATTCCTCAAAGGATGAATACGTGCCTCCTCTTTGATGCTAAACTCTGGTTCCATTTTATATTGTCAGATAAAAGTGATGAGTGTGTTTGGAAATATGCACTTATGTATTTTCTTGTGCCTCATCTCATTTTAGAAAGAAGTGAAGATTCTAAGTGAGTGGGTATATATTTTATAAGTATTGTATTCAAAACAGTCCTATCAGGAAGAATAAGCTACAAGCAGCCATATTTTTAGAACTTTACCTGCTTGCTGTGAAGGAATAAATCATTATCTAATCAAATCCACATGCATATTTCAAAGGGCTTTGAAAAAGAATATCATGTTGTAAACATAAGTGTGGTTAGATCTTGCATGTTGCCTACTTTTGCTAAACAGGAAATTTTGTGAGCTCATAAAATCAAGCTATATCTCATTATGTTGTGATCTCTGTAGTATAATCATCTCTCACCATTTCTACAGCAAAGCCAGACCATCTAAAAGGAAAACATATTGATGAATAATATTGAAACTCCTGGATTTAATTTAAGAAAGTTCAACTAAAGACGTGGGCATTGTAGATTTCAAATTGTATTTAGACAAAATATAATTAGTAAGTAAATGACAGAAAACTGGATATTCTAACCACTCTCTGATGTCAGGTGAGCCACACATATGTGACATCCATTTTTCAAAGCAAACACAAAACTATCATTTCCATCATCTTCTACAAGAAACTGAAATGTCCTTTTCATCTTTGTCAAGTTCACCTGTGCTCAATGACTGAATAGATACTTGTTGAAACTGACAATCCAAAATGATTTCGTATGTCGCCCATTGAGAGATGATTCATGTTAAAATGATTTTCGCCCACAAAGACATTAAAAATGTAAATGAATAATCAATTGAGCCATTAAATTGGAACCCAGAGAATAAACAGGCCAACTGAGATCAATAAAAGCAGAAGCCTTGTGACTGTGAGTGGGTTTTATACTGCTTGACTCAGGGTTCTTGCCTTTAGTAATTATCACACCATGAAAAGGAGGAAACTTCGTAAACCTAAAGGAAAAGAAAGGACTTAGGTGTGCTTAGCACCCGCCCCTACATCAGAATTAAGTACCCATTAAAGAGCACTTTATTGGGATTTGTTTAGGAGTTTGTTAAATAGCCTGAAGCCAACACAAATGTCGCGGGACCAAATGGCCCATTACTCCCACTGAAGTCAATGGGAGCAGTGTGCACGTCTCTAAGGACAAAATTCAGTTCGCTAAATACTAGCAAGCAGAATTCTGTCCTCTAGAAGTTAAAATGTTGAAAGACTCTGGAAAACTCTCAGGAGGAGTAGTTTGGTCTCGCCTCATCTCTCTTCTCTTCTCTTTCCTGGATGTCCTTCCCGTTAGTCACCTACTTGTCGCTGATTCCCACATCCAGAGGTGACCCAAGGCAATGAGAAATTGCTGCCCATTGGACTTCCCCTCATGATTCATTAGACCCTGGTGGAAACCTGGCTATCACTTCACATACAGCAAAAAGAGCTGAGAAGCTGAGCCTCAACTGCAGCGTGCGGCATATTCAGCAGTTTCTGCCTTCTCAAAGCCAATCTCAAGGAAATGCACTCACAGCGATTCCTGGAGAGCAGGGATCAGCAAACTTTTTCTGTGAAGAGCCAAGTGCTGAGGCTTTATGGCCACGGGGGTCTTGGTCAAAACCACTCCACTCTGACAAAGTAGCAAGCAAGCACACGGACAATATGTAAATGAATGGACCCATTGTGTTCCAATAAACCTTTATTTGCAAAATATATGCTGGGCTAGCTTTGGCCTTTTGGCTCTAATTCACTCCTGCTATAGCCTTAAAAGATAAGACAATTGAGCTAAAAACTAAGATTGTAATTTTGTACACGTACGAAGTGGGTTCAGCTCACATCCACAACTCCTTCGTTTTGGTTTCTGGGTTTTCATGCCCTTCTTTCCTCCTCACCGGCCCTCCTGGCTTCCTCATCAATACGTGTCAGTCCTTTGTCTCATCATCTCTGTGGGATTTGCCAGGTGATATTCTGGTTCATTGGATAAACAAATTTTCAAAGAGGTGTTGGGGGAACAGATACGTTTCCTCACCCATCATGATTCCTATAACAAAAGACAGGTTAACAAGAGAAAATCATAGCAAATTTGTTTAATCAAAGTTTTACATGACTCAGGAGGCTTCAGAAACGAAGACCAAAGACCTAGGGAAACTATCTACTTCATTGCTTAGATTCCATGAAGAATGAAAAATACGTGGAAATGTGATTGGACAAAAGGGTAGAATCAGTGGTAACAGGCTGAGGGGGAAGCCCAGCAAGGCCTGTGTGTTTGGATTCTTCTTAGCCTCTCTGTGCAGTACTCCTTCCTCCTGAGTATGGGGCAGGACCCCTATGAAATGAGAGTCTTCAAGGGAAAAGAGAATCTTTTCAGATTTTATATCTTGCTTTTGGGGAGAGGAGTTCTAGTTTCTATGCTCCACTTGGGGAAGGGAAATTCTACTTTCTATGACTCACTTCAGGGGATTAAGAAGGGTAGGATACTGGGGGTCAGGAGAAAGTCAGAAAGACCTTGTTTCTGAGACCTTTCCAGTCTTTTTCAGTTCAAAGTAGTCAGCATGCCAAGGTGCCATATTTTGGGGTGTCATGTTCTGAGCCCCAACAGTGTTAATGGCTAATAATGACTTAAAATGTTGTTTCTTACTTTAAACTAATCACGGCACATTTTAAGGTTGGCTCTCTTAAAAGACAACAAAAGCATTGAATATTGCATGCCACAGAGAGTGGGATTTCAAAGTGTTTTCTTATGCTTGGTTAGGCGATTACCTACACAGTCAGCATAGAGAGCAAATAAGCAAGTGCTAAGTCAAATTTCAGTGGCAAAACATAAAAAAAAAAACAAAACCACACCTATTCTGCTTAGCTTTTATTTTGTGAATGATTAAGAAAAACCTACTTTATAGTTTTGCCTGTCTCTCTTCTCTACTTTAACTTGTCCTTAACTAAACTGGCCCAAAGTTTATATTCATTTGGTTCAGGTGATATTTTCTGAAATATTGGGGAAAATAGTCAAGACAGCACATACCTGCATACTCTGTACTATGGCTGCCCTTTCCTGAGATCTAAATGGCTTCTGCAATATGCTGTTTGAAAGTTTTATTTTTATATAGTTTTTTAAAAAAAATTGCTTTGTTTAGAAAATGTTAAAATGAAGAAAAGTGTAAGGACATAAACAAAAATATCTGGAAAAACTATCACAGATAGTGTCTTAGTGTATATTATTTTAGATATTAGATAGGCAGGCAGGCAGACAGACGAGATAAACAGGTAGGTAGATAGATAAATAGATGCATACATAATAGATAATAGATCATGATAGGTAGATGATAGACAATAGGTAGATAAATGATGAATGATTAATAGAGGACAGATAGATGATATAAAACAGATCATGATAGGCAGATACTAGGTTGGTGCAAAAGTAATTGCCTTTTTGCGGCCGGGCATGATGGCTCACGCCTGTAATCCCAGCACTTTGGAAGGCCAAGGCAGATGGATCACAAGGTCAGGAGATCGAGACCATCCTGGCTAACATGGTGAAACCTCGTCTCTACTAAAAATACCAGAAAAAAATTAGCCTGGCGTGGTGGCGGGCGCCTGTAGTCCCACCTACTCGGGAGGCTGAGGCAGGAGAATGGCGTGAACCCAGGAGGTGGAGCTTGCAGTGAGCCGAGATCGCACCACTGCCTTCCAGCCTGGGCGACTGAGCAAAGACTCCATATCAAAAAAAAAAAAAAAAAAAAAAAAAAAAGTAATTGCGTTTTTGCTATTAAAAGTAGTGGCAAAAACTGCAATTATTTTTGCACCAACCTAATAGCTGATATGTAAATGATAGATTAGATAGATAGATATATAAGTAAGTAGATGATAGATTAGATAGATGATAGGTAGATGATCAATTAGTTGATAAATAGTGAATATAGTTGATAGATAGCTAAATAGATAAATGATAAATGGTAGATAGATGATGATAGATAGATAGATAGATACATAGATAGATAGATACATAGATACATAGAGATGATAGATTCCCTTGTTTCATAGACATTTACTGCCAGACATTATCCTAAGTACTGGGGATAAACCACACACAAAAATATCTGACTTCATGGAATCCACAGTCTGTTTCTCTAATGAACAAAATATATAGTAAATATTTAGTATGATAGATAGTAGAAAATGTTACGAAGAAAAATAAAGCAGCAAACAGTATTCGAGAGACTGACAGTAGAGATGAGGTTTACAATTTTATGTGAGGATAACAGGGAAGTTCTCTAGAAAATAACGTTTGAGTAAAAATTTAAAGAGGATAAAAAATCATGTAGGTACCTGGGGGAGAGCATTTCAGACATCAGGCAGAGGGAACAGCCAGTGCAAAGGCCCTGCCAAAATAACTGTTTCCTGGTAGCACTGTGCTGAACCCCATCATTAAGTCTTCATATCATGGAGGATTTGCATATGTAAACAGCTAAAGGACAATATTTAATAATTTCAACTTTTGTTTTAGATTAAAGGGTACATATGGAGGTTGTTGCATGGGTTTATTGCATGATGTTGAGGTTTGGAGTACGAATGATCCTGTCACCCATGCAGTGAGTGAGCACAGGTACCAATAAGTACTTTTTCAGCCCTTGCCTGCCTCCTCTAGTAGTCCCCAGTGTCTATTGTTCCCATCTTTATGTCCATGTGTACCCAATGTTTAACTTTCACTTATAAGTAAGATCATGGGTATTTGGTTTTCTGTTCCTGTGTTAATTCACTTAGGATAATGGCCTCTAGCTGCATCCATGTTGCTGCAAAGGACATGAGCTTATTCTTTTTTATGGCTGCATAGTATTCCGTGGTGTATATGTACCACATTTTCTTTATCCGGTCCACCACTGATGGGCATCTAGGTTGATTCCATGCCTTTGCTATTGTGAATAGTGCTGTAATGAACGTGTGAGTGTGTGGGTTTTTTGGAAGAATGATTTTCTTTTGGATATATACCCAGTAATGGGATTCTGGGCCAAATGGCAGTCCTGTTTTAGGTTCTTTGAGAAATCTCCAAACTGCGTCCCACAGTGGCTGAACTAATTTAAATTCCCACCAACAGTATATAAGTGTTGCCTTTTCACCACAGCCTCACCAACATCTGTGTCTTTTGACTTTTCAATAATAGCCATTGTGACTGGTGTGAGATGGTGTCTTGTGGTTTTCATCTGCATTTCTCTGATGATCTGTGATGATGAGCATTTTTCATATGTTCGTTGGCCACTTGTGTGTCTTCTTTTGAAAAGTGTCTGTTCACGTCTTTTGCCCACTTTTTAATGGGGTTATTTTTTGTTTGTTTGTTGATTTAAGTTCTTTATAGATTCTGAATATGAGACATTTGTTGGATGCATAGTTTGCACACATTTTCTCCCATTCTGTGGATTGTCTGTTTACTCTGTTGATAATTTCTCTTGCTGTGCAGAAGCTCTTTAGTTTAATTGGGTCCCACTTGTCAATGTTTGTTTTTGTTGCAATTTCTCTTGAGAACTGAGTCATGACTTCTTTTCCAAAAATAACGTACAGAATGGTATTCTTCCAGAATTTTTGTAGTTTGAGGTCTTACACTTAAATCTTTAATTCATCTTGAGTTAATTTTTGTATATGGTGAAAGATAGGGGTCCTGTTTTATTCTTCTACATATGGCTAGCAAGTTACCCCAGCATTATTTATTGAGT
Source organism: Hylobates moloch (assembly GCF_009828535.3). Classification (NCBI taxonomy): domain Eukaryota; kingdom Metazoa; phylum Chordata; class Mammalia; order Primates; family Hylobatidae; genus Hylobates; species Hylobates moloch. The sequence continues at coordinate 16,331,264 of NW_026652289.1, forward strand.
AGGGAGAAGGATAATACCTTGAATTCTTATTATAGACACCATTAAGCTAAATATTTAGACAAAAAAATATGTAAGCAAAAGAAAACAGGGTGCTTCAAATAGGAACTTTCCTGTTCTAAAATTTACCTATGGATAGGCCCACCTCCCAAAATTCACAACGACACCAGCCCTTACTTCATTATAAATATGTAGACATTGAGAACATTCATGTACAGAATACATGAGTAAGTCTGAAAGAACTAAAATGTTTAGGCTGCAAAGGAAAAACACAAGGACGTAGAAGTTAATGGCTACTGAAGACTGAGTCTAAAGGGTGATGAAATAGAAGAAGCTTTAGCTAGTCCTCTGGGCTTTCATGGACAAAGTGGGTGAAGGAGTGAGGGAAGGAACTTTAGCATCACTGAAAGAATGAGCTTTTAATCACCAGATCTCTCAGGAGATGAATTGCATTTCTCTCCAAAATATTTAACACCCTGACCCAGAAGAGTTCAAGCCCAGCTTGGAAGACCCTGTCATAGACAGGTCCTGATATAAAGATTCTTGCAGTACCCAAGAGGTTACCCTGGAAGGCACCTAAAGTTGTTCCCAACTTTGGATAAATTGCTTTTCTAAAACAAATTGCCACTGCACTGTCCCATCGTGATGCCACCCTGGTAGATCATATGTTTCTTCACCTTCACTGATGCTGTCAGAGTCTGTCATTCCACAAATATTTACTGGATATGCCAATAAATATTGGTACCAGGCATTGTTCTAAGCATATGGAATACATTGGTGAATAAAACAGACAGAACCCACTGACTTCAAGGAACTTAGGTTCTATGGGAATAATAAACCATTTTTTCATTCTATATAAAATGATTATAATTGTTGAACGGTGGTGAGTCTGTGGAAGAAAGAAAAAGTAGAGCAGATTGAAGGGAATCTGGAAGCCAGAAATGTGGTTTGCAGAATTAAAGGTCATGTCACATTGCACAGATGAGGCTTGAGCAAAGGCTGCAGGGAGCTGAGGAAGTGAACCACGTACTGTGAGAGAGAAGGCAGTTCTAGGCAGACAGAACAGCTAATGTCTCAGTTGAGAGTGTGCCTGGTACATCAGAGCAACAGCAAGGGGAGGCCAGGGTGGATGGATCAGAGTAAGAGGAGAGGGGAGATAGAAGAGACGGTCAGAGAGGAGGGCCTCGTAGGTCACAAAAGACTTTATAAACCACTGGAAGAGCCTGTGCTCTGCCTGGAATGGGAAGCCGTGGAAGAATTTTGAGCAGAGGGTGGATAAGATCAGAGTAACATTCTACAGTAGTTTCTACTCATCCTAAGGGGTTACATTCCAAGATCTCCAGTGGATGCCTGAAACCACGGATAGTACTGAACCCTATATATACTATGCTTATTTTTTTATTTTATTTTATTTTTGAGATGGAGTCTTGCTCTGTCATCCAAGCTGGAGTGCAGTGGTGCGATCTCGGCTCACTGCAACCTCCACCACCTATGTTCAAGCAATTATTCTCCCTCACCCTCCCCAGTAGCTGAGATTACAGGCACTTGCTACCACGCCCGGCTAATTTTTGTATTTTTGGTAGAGACGGGGTTTCACTATGTTGGCCAGGCTGGTCCCGAACTCCTGACCTTGTGACCCACCTGCCTTGGCCTCCCAAAGTGCTGGGATTACAGGCATGAGCCACCACACCCAGCCTGCTATGTTTATTTCTATACATACATACCTAAGCACTTCTTCTATATTTGTATATAGCACTTGTATGAATAATACCAGGATACAGTTTAATTTATAAGTTAGGCACAGTAAAAGACTAACAACAACAATGATGAAATGATTCATGTCCCTTGTGGACAGAGCAGGATGGTACAAGACTTCATCATGCTATTCAGAAGGGCATGCAATTGAAAACTTATGAATTGTTTATTTCTGGAATTTTCCATTTAATATTTTTACACCACGATTGACCATGGTTCGCTAAAACCATGGAAAGCAAAGCCTCAGATAAGGAGGGCCTATTCTTGAAGAGTAGTAGGAGTAAAAGAATCACTGTACACTCTACAGAGGCAAAGGTAGAAACATGGCAACCTGCCAGATGGCTCCTATAGAAACCCAGGGAAGAGATGGAGGCAATACAGTAGAGGAGTAAGATACGCTCAGGTTCTGGAAACGTTTTTAATGTAGAGCTGGCGTAAAACTGAAAGGATATTTGAATGTGTTCCCCATTTGAAAGTTTTTATTATATATGATCATGTCCTCTTTCCTTTATCTCCATTTGTGTGGTGACATTGGGCTATGTTTGAATGATTGCTCAAACATTGTAGGGTCTTTGAGGGAACTGTACAAAAATCATCATGGATATTCTCAACTGCATGCATTTTTATCTATTAGTTTCACTACTACTTTAGGATGTCTTTTTGAGTATCCAGCACAACCTTTGGGTCTGTATGACACTTATTTTGATTTAAGGAATTCAATGACCTAAGAAACTTGGGACATCTCAGGTTGCCTCAAGAGTTTAACCTGTTTGGAAGATAGCAAGCATATTCCCTCCTATGGCAAACTCCTCTGAAATATCAAAGTTTGGCTCAGTGTTTCAATTAAATCAAATGTCAAGAAAAACACTTTGTATTCCTTAGACACAAGACAAATGCCATATGTTAAGGTTATTTTTAAATGGAGGATAAAAACAGGAAGACCATGTTCCAGTCTGAGAAAATATTGATGCCATGGTGTTGGTGAGGCAGGTTATGGTTTAATTCATACCTGTAGATTAAAGAATCAAAAATGAACTCAAAATAATAACAATATCGTGAGGGAGCAGAGGTTAGGAAAGAAAGAAGAGAGAAATAAAAGATGGATCTTTTTGTCCTGAGCCAAAGGATGGAGTTGTTATTACCTAAAACAGGTTATAGGTGGAACTAGTTTGAGGAAATAAGAATGGTATCAGAAATTGAGTCATTAATATGTTAAGTTTGAGTTTCAGATGTCTATTAGACATCTGAATAAGGGTAAGAATAGGCAGTTAATACATGAGTCTAGAGTCTAGAAAACGGGTCTGGGCTGGAGACACAAATTTGAGTGTCCTCAGCCTATAGATAGGACGGGATGAGTACATCAAGGAAATGAGCACCAGACAGATGCCTCTAGCCCTGAATTTGTAACACATCAACCTTGAGAAGTTTATCTTTGTTTACCTTAAGTCATTTTTCTCAACACATCACAGCCATGAGATTTCTAAAATGCAGCCTGCAGTGAAGAGTTAGTTGTTAGTCATCACGTCAAATATAGTCTCCAAGCTTTACTGTAAGGATTAATTTGAAATGAGAATAGCATCCCCAACAGTGGCAGTGATTGAAAAAAACAATCAACCCTGGGAGAAAACATACACGAAATGAAAATCACAATAATAACAATAACTAAATTCTTGAGTGCTGACTATGTGCACTGTCCTAAATAGATGATTAACTCATTTAATGTGCTCAAGCAGCCTGTAAGTGAAATATCTGCTCTTTTAGCTGTATTTAAGTAATGACTTAGTTTTTAAAAACTCTATCATAGTTCCTTCCATTTTCCCATAGAAAACAGAAATAATATACTTACTCTTCCGGAACTAAGAATCTTGACAGAAGCCTAAAGTTTGGACTCAAAGAAAATCAACACTTTGGCATGAGTAGTCAAGCTAAAATGCAAGATGTGCTATACACAATCAGTGCCAAATAAGTGACTCTTTTCAACTTCTGTCATCACCACTCACACCACTGTGTCGTTATGACCACTTGTGATAACCAAAACTCTTCTGCTATGTGCTCTCCCACCATTCCACTGAAATAGCCCAACGATGGAACATTCTTTGCATTCAATATCAAAAAAAATGATAAATTACAGTTTCTTTTTTTCTCTGTACTCACTTTTTTCTACCCTTCATATCTCCCACCTCAGTTCTTTGACCAGATCCTTACTTAAATATTCAGAACTCTGCCCAGGAAACCAATCTTTAGATATTCCAGGCCAGGCATATTATTTTTAGCTACTGTTGAAACTTAATGAGAATTCAGCACCAACAAATACTGGTGGAGCTGAGTGCAATACACTTTCTTGAATACTTAGACTAGATTCTTCTATAAGCTCCTTCGTAACCAAGGTACACAATTTTTCTTTTGGGAAGACTCCCACTTCTCTGTTGCACTTCTGAAAAACCCTATGTATGAAAATCTGCACTTTAAAAGCATTGCGTTTCCCCAGGTAATTCGCTCACATACCCGTTTTCATTTTTTAGTTTTGATTTTTCCTCCGCTCTGGAGGATGCACAGATCCCCTTAAGAATCCTATTAGATTTGGGTATATTAATATACCCACAAGTTTATGAAATGCCATTTTGAATATTTCCAAGTTCAAATAGAGAAGAAATTAACATTTAAAATGTGCAACCTGATCTTTGGGTCCCAGTGGTTTATTACATTCATGTTTGCCGCATCTAACTCACTGATGGTTTAACAAACAGGAAATTGGATTAAGACTCAAGAAAAGCTAGGTACTTTTCTTTTGAACTGAGACTCATTAAAGATAGCTAAAGCTATCCGGAAATGGATTGGACTGTGGTGTAAGGTAGAGAATTTCTCACACTGAGAGGTGTTCAGCAGTGGCTGTGTAGAGGGGACTCATGCATCAAGAGGAGTTTGACCTGAAGGTCTCTTCCAATTCCTGCTATTTGTGACCCATTTTCAGGGCCAATCCAAACAATTAACCTCACCATGCCTCACTTTCCTCACTGTAAAATAGCACTGACACCTATTCACCTCAGAGGTATATTCTAAGGTTTATTTCGCTATTTATAAGGCATGGAGCAGACTTCATAAAAGGGGGCAATCTAAATAGCAAAGTTTGTTATTACTTAAAAGGAAGGCATAGGAAATTTTCAATGCTCACTGGAAATAGCAGAGGTTTTTTTTTTCCTCCTCCATATGCTCCACCTGTTGCCTGAGTTACCCAATGTGCATGCAAATCAGCATTTTTTTCTGTGTCACATCTGAGTGCACCGAGTAGACAGGCGGCCAAAGCAAGTGTTTAGAATTGGCCATTTGGATATTTTTGAAAGTTGTATCTATATGCAGAGCTTAGCTCAAATTCATGTGAAAAAAAAAAACAGCCTTCTTTCTGTAAAGCGTTTATTCAACCAAAGTTGCATTTCCAATTTCATTCTTGGGGATAGAAGTGGAAGAGGCTTTTATGATATGATTTTATCTCTGTATGTTTTGTCTTTTTATTTAGAAAGATTTGAACTCAGAGAAAAGTTGCAGGACTTGTACAATAAACTCCTGTACACCCTTCACCTAGATTCATCACTTATTATCATTTGGCCTCATTTGTTATAATGCTCTATCATTCTCTTAATATAGAAACACCTACAACAATAAAAATTATACTAAGTAGTAGCACCGTTGAACCATTTGAAAGTAAGCTGCAGACATCTTGACCTTTTTCCCCATAAATACATTAGCATGAATTTCCTAGGAAGGACCTTTCTCGTTATAACCACAGTAAGATTATCAAGTACAGGAAACTTAGCAATGACATAATAATGTTATCTAAATATATAGAAATATATATTTGCTAATATTATTATTGGCAAAATAATAATATATATTTGCTAGTTGTCCCGGGATCACTCATGGCATTCAGTTGTCAAGGCCCGTTCATCTCCTTTGATTCAGACAATTCAGCCTTCTTTTGCCACATATGACATTGACATTTTTAAAGAGTCCAGGTCAGTTTTATTGTTGAATGTCCCTCTATTGGGTTTGTCTGGCTCTCTCTTATCTATGTTTTATTTTTAAATTCTCTCCATCTCAGCGGGCCAGAAAAAAATTCACATTATCAGCATTACATGCACCTTCACCATTCACTGCAACTGGGGTTCTGGCAGGGTTGGGTCACTCCGTCAGGGCTGGCATCCACACGCGGGAGGATTAGCAAAGCTAGGTGTTGTGCCTAAATCAATGTCCTTTTTCTGAAGTAATTTGTTTAGCAAATGATTTTTAACTACTCATTACAAAGAAATGACTGATGGATTGCTACAAAATGCAAATATTAGGGAAAGCTTCCTCTAAATTTTGTCTACTGTGCCTTTTGAATTGTAAATTTTCCATCATTTGCTAATGAAGGCAGAAAGGCTTTTATTAAGCAAACAATTGCTTCAGGAAGAGAAATATGAAACTCACTCCCTCCCTGTTCTTTGTTCTTCCCCCAGTTTCCGTCCCTAATCTTTAAATCTGCTGATCCTCCCCGTTTCTGAAGCCAGTTTACCTATATACTGGCAAAAGGAGAAAAATAGGAGTTTAACAGTAAGCTTTTTGTAAAAGATAAATTTATTCCAATTAGAAACTAGTCTTTTGGACTGAATTGTTCTCCTATTTCCTCTATTGGTATTAAAATATACCTTCTTTTATGAAACAACTGTAAAAGTTGATGGTCATATTTGGGGGTGTGTGTTTATTAACGGCCTCGTGTGCCAAATAAGGATTTAATATTGTGTGCTGGTCTAGAAATGTTCTTTCTCTGTTACTTATATAGCTCTTTATTAATATAGTTAATTAGTCAGTTAGTTAATTAGTTTTTCATTCAGCCAGTTGACAGAAATCCTGAAGTTGGGAGGGGCCACTGATTTGGAGGAAAGAGCCCTAAATTTGGTATCAGAAGGTGGATTTGGCCTTAATCCTGGGTTCTGCCACTTATTAGCTATACAAACTTGAGCAAGTTACTCCAGCCTCCAGCAGCCTTGGCTCATAATCTGTAAAATTAAGTGGTAATTGATGCCCCATCTACCTCAAGAGAGCTGACAGGATAAAATTATCCTACAGGCTGTGAGGACTTTGAAGCAGGTTGTGTTGTCTTGCACCCCCAGGGCTTAACATGAAGCTTGGCATCTAATGAGCATCCAGCAAATGTTTTCCCATAAAAATAAATGAAAGAAGTGAGAAAATGTATGTCAACTTTAAATCCTATAAATATGTAAGTCATCATGATAGAAAGATGTGACATTCTATTCAACATAGAAGAAGAGAGCAGTTCATTGCAGCACACAAAATGCACTTTTTAAATGTTTTCCCCATGTTGTTTAGAGACCACATTAAACTGTCCCTTGTAGTCATGGTCATGAAAAAAAAAATCTATGTGATTGCAAAGCAGGTGGGTGGTAAGAGAAAACAGGAGAGAAACTCAGGCAGCCTGGAGTCTCTATTTTTTCCCCATCTCATCAAACGGTCCTAAGCCATATCTGTTCCCTCAGCACCAACAACTTGTATTTATAAGGCAGGATGGTGACGTCAAAAGATTAAGTGTTGGATTCACAAACAGCAATTTTAATCCAGGATTCTTCTTAACTATCTTTGTAAGTTACTTAACTACTCTGGGCCCTGAATTCCTCATTTAAATAATAATAGTAATAATGGTTACATCGTAGGATTATTTCAAAGATTAACACATATTACCAATAACAAATATACGAACCCACGTTCTATATTTTCTTTCATTTTTAATGCTCCTCAGTAGTTCATGACGTGGCTTTGGAAGTCAGAAGACAAGCAGGTGATTATAAGTACCTGAGGGACTTCAGTTGACTGGTTTGAAAAGGAGCAAGAATCCAGGAAGCCTATTATTCTAGCAATTCAATTTTTGTGTAAAAAGAGAAAAGGTTCATGTATTAGTCCATTTTCACACGGCTATAAAGAACTACTTGAGACTGAGTAATTTATAACGAAAAGAGGTTTAATTGACTCATACTTCCACATGGCTGGGGAGGCCTCAGGAAATTTACAATCATGGCGGAAGGTAAATGGGAAGGAAGAAATGTCATACATGTTGGCAGAAGAGAGAGAGAGAGCAAGGGGGGAAATGCCACACTTTTAAACCATCAGATCTCACGAGAATTCACTCACTATCACAAGAACAGCCTGGGGGATATCCACCCTCATGATCCAATCACCTCCCACCAAGTTCCTCCCCTGACACATGGGGATTACAATTTGAGATAAGATTTGAGTGGGGACCCAGAGCCAAGCCATATCAGATAATGAGCACTAAATCTTGATAAGGTTCTGCATCAACCACTCTCCCATTCTACTACTCCTGCACATTTAACTCTGAAGTTCAATATCATTATAAATTTATTGCACGTCAGAATCAAACCTAACTATGGTGGTAGAGAAACCTTTCCTCATTTGAGCCATACACACACACACAAAAATGTAACTTCTAGTAAAAAAAAAATAGCTACATAAATAAAACAAGAAAAAGAAAAATATGAGTTTAACAGTAGCTGGAATCCATGCTGAATCTTGCACAGAGCATATCACAATTTTCATCTGAATACTCATGAAGCTTAATATTCCCTATTGATTACCTAAAGCTGACAAATCATGAAGGTACAGAACTGCATACTAAAAACAAACAAACAAAAAAAAAACCTCAATTTTTCAGTATGATGGAAGTTCTTGAATGAGAGCCAAGGTGCAGCATAGCGAGCACCTGCTGATATTAGGGAAAATAAGAGGGAGCCTTTTATACAGCGGTTTTCCTTGTCCTAGTAAAGCATTTCTATTAGGAAACAGTGCAGATCAGTACATCCACACCTGTGGTAAATCAAACATTCTCCATCAAGTTAGTTAGACATATATGTTTTGTTGCAATAACCAATAGAGAATTTTTTTTTAATTCTGTTTCTGCTTTTATGATCATAATTTCTAAAAATTCTGTGGTCTTTTTAAAAAATCAAGTAGGATTTTCCAATTTAACATTTAAATATATTAGCAAGAAAATGTAATGAGCATGAGCCATTTACAAATAGTTTATATGGCAGGAACTGAAAGATTATATAAAGCAACCAAACTAATTAGCTGGTTAAGAGTATGTTATATATAAATACTTAATAAAAGGCTTACAGAAGTTTATAGCCTTGACAAATCTCCATATTCTATTGGCTTTGTAAGTGAGCAGGTGTGATCTATTTCATCGAACACTTTTGGAAACTTCAACCAACTTTTTGTTTACCAAGTTTTACAGTTGCAGGCTTGATTTGTTAAAGATGGGAGGTGTTTGCTGAAAGCTGGAAAGGACAATTTCATTCTAAATAAATTTAAAATGCTCCTGGCAAAATTATGCTTCCAAGCCACACATACCCACCAAGGGAAAATAGTATAATCAACCACAGAAAGATGAATGACAAATGGGAAGTCAGGAGTGTAACCTTTAGGAAGGTGACCACTGGGTATGTTTTGGAGTTGAAACGAGTTTAACTATAAATGGCAATAAACAATACTCTGTCGACAGAACAGTCTGTGTTGCATGATTGCATGTCATTTTCTAGGTCTAATTCGTCTACAAGAGCTCATCAAAGCTCCCTCCAGATATAATATTAAAATCAAAATCCGCCAGCTGCCCTCTGGGAATAAAGATGCCAAGCCTTTACTCAAGGAGATGAAGAAAGGCAAGGAGTTCTATGTGATATTTGATTGTTCACATGAAACAGCCGCTGAAATCCTTAAGCAGGTAAGAGGGCTAGGGAGGAGGTGGAGGTGTGGGATAAATGTTATTTTCTATTTTTCAAAAATGCCATCTAGTTTTCACTTAATGCAGCATAATAAAACTGCAGCAGTCCAGTTTATGCTAAAGATTATAATTTTCAGAACCCTTTTAAACAGGCAAGGGGCTCAGAGAGTTCATGGGGCTTCATTGAAGCCATATGTGAGTGTTTAGTTGTAAATGTGTGTTTCTATGGGTGGACCAAGTGGTATGTGACTCCTACCAGCAGAAGATGAGAGGAGGACATCATTTTGAGGTGATTAAACATCTCTCTCTCTCTCTCTCTTATGTCTCTTGAAAAGACTGTGCCAGATTTCATTTCCACAATGCCTGACTTGTCCTAAATACATCTTCCTCATGGCAAGTCCTGTTTTGTCAAACATGCAGGATTGCAAACACAATAAAAAAGGTATACAGGGACAGTTACAGAAAAGATGCCTCTTTCTTCTAATTTGTTGTAGACAATAAACTGCTATGAATTAATCTCCACAGATAATGTGGGTGGAAATACTTGGTAAATTGTGAAACCCTATATAAATGAAGACATGAGTAATGTTCAAAAAAAAGAATAATAACAATAGAATAATAATTTCTGAGCACTTGGTCTTATGCTTAAGAAAGTACATTCATTGGGAAGCCAAGGCAGGCAGGATCACCTGAGGTTAGGAGTTTGAGACCAGCCTGACCAACATGGAGAAACCCCATCTCTACTACAAATACGAAATTAGCCGGGCATGGTGGTGCATGCCTGTAATTCCAGCTACTAGGGAGGCTGAGGCAGGAGAATCACTTGAACCCAGGAGGCAGAGGTTGCAGTAAGCCGAGATCATCACACCATTGCACTCCAGCCTGGGCAATAAGAGCAAAACTTCCTCTCAAAAAAAAAAAAAAAAAAAAAGTAAATTCAGAATTAGAAGCAAATAAAGCATAGACTGGTGCTTCTCACCCCAGAGTGATTTTGCCCTCTGGAAACTTAGAGCAATGTCTGAAGACATTTTGGGGTGTCATATTTGGAACAGGGCACTCTACTGGCAACTAGTGGGTACTGCTAAACACCTTGTAATACACATCTGGAAAGGCTAGTGAGATGTTTAAAATAGAAGCATTAATAAAAGATCAGATGATTGAATTTGGGAGAAAGAAAAAATATCCAGCTTATATTTATGTGGTCTGCTGGCCATCTCTTTATATTTAAGTCATTATTGTGGCATAGGCAATGTTTTTATCTAAAATAACACAAGCTATATTGTACTCCTTTGTTTAAAGGTCTGGGGTTGCTATGTTGTTGATTGGTAAGGGCCAGTAATTTCATAAGTAGATAAACCCCTTCACAGAAATGCAGAACTGTGTATTCTTGAATCACTAGGAAGAGCTCTCTTCAAATAATCATCTGGCCTGACTCTCTGGTGCTGCATCTCACACTTGCAGAGCACCTCCATGCAGCTGTTGAGTTCAGAATTGAGTTTTTACTTGCACTGAACAACGGCAGTCAAAAAAGTTGACCAAATGTTTCTATTATCTGCTGGATGATTAGAGTAAAAAAAAAAAAATTCTATTTAAAGTTGGAGTTGGGAGGCTAAGGCGGGAGGATCACTTGAGGTCAGGAGTTCAAGCCCAGCCTGGCCAACATGGTGAAACCCTGTCTCTACTAAAAATACAAAAAAAATAGCCAGGTGTGGTGGTGGGCACCTGTAATCCCAGCTACATGGGAGGCTGAGGCAGGAGAATCACTTGAACCTGGGAGGTGGAGGTTGCAGCGAGCCAAGGTTATGCCACTGCACTCCAGCCTGGGCAACAGAGTGAGACTCTGTCCCCAAAAAATAATAAAATAAAGTTGGAAACACAAAGTCGCATTTGAAAGCAATCACAGACATCACCATATCTAATTCTCACACCTTGCAAGATATAAAATGATATTGCCAGAGTCATATATCCAGTACTTTCTCCACCATGAGATGCTGTCACTCCTGCTAGGCAGAAGAGTATCCATTGCTTAATTCTACGCTATAGTTACATTAACAAATCTTTAGATATGAAAATTGTCTCTCAATAAAGCAAGCAAGCATGTGGCAGTAGTGTCAACAACTGAAGAACTTTAAAGGTAAATAAATGCAATCAGTAATCCTTTATCATGAGGCTTCATTTAAGAATGTTAATACAGTTCATTAAAGGGTGTAAAGAAGTTTGTGGGTCAGAACTGAGAAAAACACCCAGATGTATGTGTATCCCTCAAAAGGCAAAGAAGCATCCCTTCCCAGGGGCCTGTTGTAACAGAGGCTGAGGACTTCTGTTACACTTAAGAGAATGATTTGCTGATGAGACTTTTCTTTGCTAAATACTCATTTGTCTCACATAACTGGCCACATCTCTCCCAAGGGCAGGTCTGGAATAGGCAAGAACAGTGTACGGTGGCGGCAGGGAAGGGCTGCTAGATTTTCTCTTCCATTTCACTAAATTTGGACTTGAAGTTCCTTTGATAGAAGTGGCTCTTTCCTAGTAGGCTGAGGATTACGTCATTCAAAGGACAATTAAAACAAAAACAAAAGCAAAATATCCAAGAGCGGCACTCTCAAGAAATGTCTAGCTGGTACAGCGGGAGTGGGATTAGTTTAGCTTTGTGCCAACCACTGACACAGACGTTTTTCTCTCTATTCTCTCTCTTATCATGTTTTGGCCTATGTTTGCTTTTCCTAATCATTTCAATGTTAAGAGTGGCTGTGAGGCTTGGAGGAAGACACTAAAGAGATGGCTCATCCAGTTTTCGTTCTAGACTAATAATCTGCAAATATTTTGGAGATCAGAACCCTTTTTTAAAGGTCCTATCATGAAATTCCTACCGTATTGCATGTAAAAGGGCAATTGCGCTTTTTGGAATAACTACAGAGGACTCAGGTCAGCTTAACGGGGCTTCATTGGAACCTCCAGAAGCTGCTGTGCTTGAAACAGGATATTGGAGACATCAGAACTTTTCTGCTGTGGTCAAAGTAAGGCCCAAGCACTCTGTGTGATCCAGCTTAACTTGCTCCATTTGCCCTGGAGAAAAAACTGTAGAAACAGACTTGTCTGCTAAGAGATTCCCTAGGGAGGCTGAGGACTCAGGAGTTCTGGGTCCTGATTCTGGCTGCCATTCCACTAATCCTTCTACCCAAGGAAAGGAAAGGAAAGAGACTTACCTCTTTTACTGAGGGTCCTAAGAGGTGCCAACAAAAGTGCGTGGCATCCTACATGATCATAGCATCAATCTCAAACAACCCCCTGAGGTGAGTTTGGTATTCTCACTTTCGAGGTGAGGCAACTGACGCTCAGACAGGATAAGTGACCCATATAAGGTCACTCTCTGAGCCTGGCTAGGCTGCCATGTGGTCTCCAGACTGCCTGATCTCAGAACCTGTGTGCTCACTTTACTCTGAAGGGCCCCCAAGCAGAATGGATGACTATTCTGAAGTAGGCTTTCAGAAATGTCTGGAAAAAACACAGCCATATGCTGCTGGTCTTCTTTAGATAAGATTAGTATTAAATAGCTTTTACTTTTCTGGTAACTGAAATCACTGCCAAGAACATTTCTCTGCCAGGTCAATGTGGTACTCTCTTTATGTGCATTTTCCATCATTATCCTGCATTTCCCTGCACCTTTATCATATTTTCCCACCTTTTAATGATTCTTAAGAAAAGAAGAAATCAAGGCACTTTAAAGATATTTAACATTTATCTAAAAGTAAAAATTGGGGAAAAGTCTATAGTTATTCTTGGGCATGCTAATTACCCCAGCAAAGTAATTATTTCTATTCATATTGAACAAGTACTATATGATGAGAATCTGAGAAGTTATTTCCCCAAAATTCATTTGAAATTTGAATGTCAAGACTTGATTAGGCTACAGAAGATAGGCCTTTCATATGAACTTTCTTCATGAATTTCTACAGTTGGAAAGTTTCCATTAACCAGAAGGTCACATGTGTCCTCTCCCCAACTTATCCACCCACCACCTCGCAGCAGGGTCCTGATACTTTGAAAAGATGCTGCTCTCTCCTTAACCTGCCTTCAATGTGGAAACCATTGCTCCTCCTCACTCTCATTTTCCCAAGTCCAGCTACTCTTCCGCTGACTCTTCGCTGTTTATCCTTCATATATACCCTCATACATACTGAGTGTGATTTTACTGAGGGAGTGGCTGAAAGGAGGTGAATTTAAAGAATGAAGCAAAGGGCAAGAAAGCTCTACCTATGGAATTCCAAACTTGTACCTAGCGGGAAGCTGGGTGCTAAGCAACCATCTCATTTAAGTGACCCAATAACTTTTAATACGATTGGCATTATTTCTCTTTTGCAATAGAAAATTGAAGCCAATTTTATCTACCATATACTGAGCATACACTTAAATAGAAGACACCAAGGCCTGCATGTCCTGACCTGGCCTCTCTCTCCAGCCTCCCTGCTGGCCTCCAGTATCCGATGCTCCATTTCAGAGGCATCCTTTCTGGCCACGTGACACAGCCTTTCCTCCCCACATCATAGCCTTTGCACTTGCGGTTGCCAAATCCTGGAACATTCTAAATTCCCAGTCATTCCCACCTAAGTTTTCATGAATATCTGTTGAGAGATAAAAGAGAGGAAGCTCCCTTCTCATTCTCTATACCCCTTCACTCTACTTAGTTTGCTCTATCAACACAATAAAAATCATAGTGAATTAAGACATTTACTCCTGTGTTGTCCATATCCTTTACTACACTGTAAGTTCCAAGAGGACAGAAGCCTTCTTTGTCCTTTTCTCCCAAATCCCTAGCACCTACTACATTATTTGACACGTAACGAGTGTTCAGTACAGCTCCGCTGAATGAATAAATGAACCAAACGAATGAATGAGCCAAGAACAGTTCTAGATTCTTTCAGTAAATCATCCCCAAAGTCATATTTTCTTCTACCCCATTGAGCCTGCTGTACTCTCATCTCTGCCAAGCACATTTGGGTGAGTTGCTCCTCTGTGCCTCTGTTATCCTGAAAGAAAGGCTTTGTTCAACTATGAAATCCTATACTATTAAGAAACTGTAATGCATTTGAGCCTGTGATTTCACTTCCTGAAAATAAATTTGGCTCTTTGGAGAACTGCCTAGTCACTTTTAAATCTATAGTAGGATTGAGTGAGCAAATCGCTATTTCAGGCACCCATTCCTAATGGTTCTCTGATGAAAAGCAAGGTGGCACTGTCTTGCTCCATTCAGCGGGAAGCTCCCTGGGGGCTGGGCCAATTTCCTGAGCTGGAGAATGGCCAGCAGGTGAGCATGAACATGCTGTTTCCCACTCAGAAAACCTGCCCTCTCCTTTACATGAACAAATCGAGGAAAGTTTTTTCTCCCACAACACTAGTGGCAATGAGTATGTAGCTATAATGGAGCCATTAGTCTCCATAAAACATGTAGCACCAAAGTAGTTTGTACAGTTATATTGCATTTTCTCCTGCCAACATTTGCATGCGCTTGCCTTTTTTCTCCACCCCCCAACCCACTTTTTTTTAAATCTCTTTCAATTAACATAAAAAGGTGAAGAAGAAAATGGTTTGTTTGTTTGTTTGTTTGTTTGTTTTAATGCCTGGTCTTCCTCTGCTAGGAAGTGCAATGACAATGCTAGTTAATCAAATAATTTTGGGCATTGATTCTCTCCTCATATATGTTGTGCCCAGTGGCTGTAATGATGGCAAACAGATATGCTTAAATTGGTTTCATCCCTTGTTTAGATAAGACAGAAGCAACCATCAGCCGTGATCTCTCATGATAGAAAACATCAAGTCAAGCATGGCACACTATGCTAAGGGATTGTAAACATGTGCCCACTAAGTCAGATCTATAAGTCAATCATTTTTTTCATCATCATAACCACATAGAATAGGCCGAAGACCTCAGGGGCCATTTTATACTGAACACGTACTGTATGCTGGCACTGTGCTAAACAGGTTAAATGCATCAGTCATTTAATTTTTAAGAGAAACTTCTGTATAGAAGAAACTGACAGAGCCCAGAGAGATTTTGTAACTTGCCCAAGGTCACAAAACTAGCAAGTGGCAGGTCTGGGATTTAAAACTTACCTGAGGCTTTGAAAGGAAAAAAATGTAACCTCTTCTGCTACTGTTGTGTACAACAAGATGTCACCTGATTCTCGTCTTATTGCAACCTGAAACATATTTTAGTTAAGCCTTGCACTTCTTGAACGAAGGTGTTTCATTTTATACTCAAACATCCAATCGTGTCTAGCTTTACACAATTCCTTAAGAAATGTGAATTATATCAAATGTCCGATGGCCAAGTAGAGAATGTGGTAGGGATATCGTAGAGAAATTTATTTTTTTATTCAATACTTATTTGTTGAGCACTGATTGAAGGTGTTGGAGATACAACAGTGGAAGCAACAACAAGAATAAAAACCCAAATCTCTGCCCCATTAAGGCAAAAAGAGACCTTGAAAATGAATGTAACAAGTGTAAAACTATCCAGTGCTTGCAAATTGGCCTAATACCATCAAGTTACTTTCTTTTTTTAATTAATAAACTTTATTTATTTATTATTTTATTTGAGACGGAGTTTTGCTCTTGTTGCCCAGGCTGGAGTGCAATGGCGTGATCTCGGCTCACTGCAACCTCCGCCTCCCAAGTTCAAGCGATTCTCCTGCCTCAGCCTCCCAAGCAACTGAGATTACAAGCATGTGCCACAACGCCCAGCTAATGTTGTATTTTTAGTAGCGATGGGGTTTCTTTATGTTGGTCAGGCTGGTCTCAAACTCCCAACCTCGGGTGATCCGCCTGCCTTGGCCTCCCAAAGTGCTGGGATTACAGGCGTGAGCCACCAAGCCTGGCCTGTTTATTTATTTTTTAACGTTTGTTTTCAGTTCAGGGGTACATGTGCAGGTTTGTCATATAGGTATGTTCCTGCCCGTGAGGGACGGTGACTAGAATCTTAGACTGAAAGTTGGGAGACCCGTTTGCAAATTCTGCTTTTTCCCTAACAGAAAAAAATAACTACCATTTATCTGGTATTTACTGCATGCATAATATGCTATGTGTTTGACTGGAGTGATCTCTTTTTATCCTCTCAAAATAGTCTATGTCACAGATGAGGAAAATGAGGCTTCAGGTCACACACTCTGACAGGTCTGGAATTTCAGATCAGAGTATGATGTTCAGATCAGAATATGATGTTCACATCACCCGCATTGCTCACATCCTGTAAACAGGAAACTTTGAGAAAATTCTGTTGATGCCTCTTCAACTCAGTCACCTCATCTATAAATAAAATTATCAAAGCTTGCTAATATTTCCATCAGCTCTGAGCTTCCATGCATACATGTGACCAAGAATCCTCTTACTAGCGTTTAGATATAAAGAACTTGCTTGTACTTAGTGGGCTCTCAAAGAAATGGGAAATTAATTAAGCAGTTCATTCTTTCTTAAAGTTTCTCCAGTCCTTTGATAGTCTTTGAGCCAGTTAATTGATAAGTTCATTACTTTGGATAAATCCTGACAATGTAATAATGATGAATCTCAATTTATACTAATTTGATGATAATTTGTAGTATGTTATATAATTACTTTGGTGGTACATTCTCATCCTAATTATGTTTCTCTCAGGCTGATATTAAAATCTATTTATATTCCCTGAACACATAGTTAGTTTTAGTTGTAAGGAGTGGTTCATAGATATGAGTATATTATTAAATGTATACAAGAATTAATTGACCTCTGTGGATAACCAACCATTTACTAAAGGTGTGTGCAATTTGCCCATATTCTTAGTGTCCAGGATATCCATTTGAGGATTCTCAAAGGCCTCCAAAAAGTCAGTTTAAGAAAGGACTTAGATTTGCTTCAACCTGAATTGGGAAGCGAGAAAAACCATATATGCATATGCTTCAAAAATGCTCTAATGCTTAATCCCAGTTATATCAACTTTTGACTATAGCAGGAGATAAGAAAAATTTTCCTTGCAGTGGAAGCAGGCGTACTTTAGAAGAAACTGTGAAAAGTATTTGAAGATATGTATGTCAGGGCACATCTTAAGCCTATTGGATCAACAAACTTCAGCTTTATTCAAAATTGTAGGAAGGTGCATGCTCTTGGATGTGCCTTTTTTGTGGAAAGGGGTTTGTAGTGTCCGTCAGATTTTCTACGGAAGCCTGCACACTAAAGTGGTTTAAAAATTACTTTGCTAGGTTAACCTTATCTACTTCCTCAACCCTTCATAAATGCAAGATCTTATCAAAAGGATCCTTCCTTCCTACTTTTCCCATGACTGTTAGCCAAATCCTCTCTGCTATAAGGGTAATCCTGTGAAATGTAACTTTCATCATTTATCCAGCCAAACTATGTGCCAGGTTTTTTTTTTGGCCTATAGAGTTCTATGTGCCAAAGAATCCTCTAGGGTGAAACGGGAATTACAATATCATTAAAAACTCTAATGTATTAGATGAGTTCATTATTTAGTGAAGGACCCGGTGATTCATTATTTTCCACTTCTCTAAAAAGGGAATGTATTAGTACATGTCACTTTATTTGAGGAAATTTAAATGTGACAATGGATTAAATATAAGGCATTAAGCTCAGCACCAATACATAAAATATTCCACTTAGAGATTATCGTTGTCATTAGTAGCAGTAGTCTTGTGTGTAGGCAAAACTACAGGTGTGACACAATTCTTAGAATTGGCTTCCCAATTCTAACTCTGTATCACGACATCACTCCCTGCTCTACGTCATAACAGTGGTTTCCAAGGCTCCTCTCGGCCTAACATCCCAAGTCTTCCTGAGATCTCACCTGACGTAATTACATTTCTATGCTGGAATTAACACTTTGCATCCTCTTTGTTCTTCCCCCAACCAACCAGTTTCTTCTGCTCTGTCCCTTTCTTGGTAACTAGAAATTTCATCCAATTACTGCAGCCAGAAACCAAGAAATCCACCTTACTTGCTCTCACCTTTCACATTCATTAGTTCGCAAACAGTGGAGATTCTGCCCTCGGAATATGTTTCAGATTCAATCTCCTTTTCTCTATCTCTCATCATCTTCCTTCTGTACTAATATAATTGATCTCTCTGCCACAAGTTCCTTTCCCCTCCTATTTCCTAACCATCCTCTGCATAGTCTCAAACCCTATTCATTCTGAGTAAAATATCCGATGTTATACCTCCATGTTTGAAATTGCTGAGTGCCACCCTCTCCACCCTGGATGTTGCATTAAGAATAAAGGACACATTTCTTAGCAGGCCATGCAGAGCTCTCCACATCTGTCCCCACTGTCATTATAACATGTATTGCAAAAATATCTATTATGTCTAATATACCCTTTTAGCCAAAAAAAACTGTTACAAATTTTTAGAAACTATCCTTTCTTACTCCATTAAGGAGATTAAAGTTCTTTCCAAGTGTGACCTAAAGGGATTCAAAATCACAAGAAAAGCTGTATCTAATTAATTCTGATATCTCCAGGGATGTCATAATAGGAGATCAAGGTAGGTCTGAATTCTTACAGAAGAACTGTGAGTGAAGCACCTCCTAGTCCCTGGAACATCGTCCAAGGAAGGCCCTGTCACAGCTGGGTCCAGCATTTATACAGGAGACTCCCTCACAAGTAGACAGGAAACTTAACAAACTCTGGTGGGTGGATTGATGCATCCTACTTAAGATAAAGTTTGACTCCTGTGGTTCTAACTTTGGTCTTAAATAACCATATGCTTTTATTTGGATTCTCAAACTCCAGCAGAATTTTGTGCAAATTATTAATTTTCCTGCCACTTAAACCTCCTATTATCAATTAAGAAATTAATAAAGTCCTAAGATCCCAAGATTGAAATCAAACCTGGGTTCAAATACTATAACTATGCTTTATCTCTAAAATCTATAAATTAGGAGGCCGGGCGCGGTGGCTCACGCTTGTAATCCCAGCACTTTGGGAGGCCGAGGCGGGCGGATCACGAGGTCAGGAGGTCGAGACCAAGGTGAAACCCCGTCTCTACTAAAAAAAAAATACAAAAAATTAGCCGGGCGTGATGGCGGGAGCGTGTAGTCCCAGCTACTCGGTGAGGCTGAGGCAGGAGAATGGCGTGAACCCGGGAGGCGGAGCTTGCAGTGAGCCGAGATTGCGCCACTGCACTCCAGCCTGGGTGACAGAGCAAGACTCCGTCTCAAAAAAAAAAAAAAAAAAAAAAATCTATAAATTAGGAATAACACTTCCTCTCCATTTAAATGTCAAGAACCTATTACTGTAGTGAACATCGTGTTGTGGCACTCAGCAGACAGTCGCTGTGAATATTATTGCTGTAGCTTAAAAATATGAGCTTGGTTAACATAAATCAGTGGTTCTCAGCACTGGCTGTACATAAGTATCACCTGGGGAGTTTTTAATAACTATCAATGCCTGAAACATACCCCAGACAAAATAAATCAGAATATTTAGGAATGAGGCTCAGGCATTGGTATTTTGGAGAAGTTTCTTGGTGGTTCTAATAATATACTGAGAAACACTGATATAAATTATTTTCTAAGCCTGATAGTTTGCAGATAAATTGACAAAGTCAAGTCACCCAGAAAGCTGAAGATCAGGCCCCAGACTCATGAAGACTTTACTGGGCAATAGAGATCTCGTGAGACCAGCAAGATCACCATTTAATGGCCGCACCCCTGTCTCTCCTTCAAAAGGTGACTTTCAATCAAATGTGAGGTATAGTTTTCATTAACATCATTATGAAAGAAGCTTGTTGCAAAAAGATTACACTGAATCATCTGGGGTAGATAATAATTCAAAATATTCTGTTACCTTCCAGCTTCTAGATTTTGTTCAATAATTTGCCGTTAAAATTTGTTTCTTCTGTATTCTCTCTTACATATCATCTTTCCACCAATTTTCCCTAGATGTTGCAGAGAGGTTACTTTTTAGTTTCATGTAATCGCCCCAAAAGTTCCATTCTCTCCAGTTTACCAGATTGCCTATTTCATTCTGCCATGGGAAATCTTCTTTTCCTGCTCTGTTCTCAACCGTCTGTACTCCTTAAATAGCATAATCTCATCTGTTGCGCACCTGGGTGATGCAATCTGGCTCTTCTAGCTAAACTAAACCCCAGTGATTTCCACTCCACTTATTAATATCTGTTGGTATGAGCTTCCTTTCTCCTGCAGACCATACCTCTAGGGAGAGAAGCTTATAAAGGAGTTAAGACTGAGAAGAACTTCCAGATAGTACAGTTATTTAATTCATCAACTCTTTGTGGAATATCTTTTGCATTTCTTTAGTTTAACTTGGAGGCAGGAGAAAAAGGGGCTGGGTTTATACATCATATAGCACAGTTTTCAAATGCAAGGAAAAACCCTAGACTTGTGGTTAGCTTATCACCTGTGTACATGCATGTGGTTAATACGTGTAAGTGAATGGAGGAAATAGAGAAACTTAGCAAGTTGTCAACCTGAAACGAAAAAAGTCAATTTTCCCTGTTGATACATGTTTTTGACATTACCAAAGCTGGAGTAATGTACCAATCACTGGAGTTAGGGTTACAGCGATTTCATATGCCATAATCACAGAAAGATGAGAAAATGAGATGTATTGGTTTTCTATTGCTGTTTAAGCCAAATTTAGTGGCTTAAACAACATATTTGTTTACAGTTATAGTGATCAGAAATCTAAAATCATGTTGTTAGCAGGTCTGCTTTCCTTTTGGAAACTTCTGGAGAAAATCCAACTTCTTGCCTTTTCTTACTTACAGAGGCCCTCCTCATTCCTTGTCTTGTGGCCCTGCATCACACTCCGTCTTTCTCTCTCCTTCCATTTACGCATTCCCATTTACACCTTCTCTGCCTTAAGACCCTGCTGTTTTCATTGTGATTACATTGGGCCTACCTAGATAACTCAGAGAAATCTCCCCATCTCAAAATCTTTCATTTATTCACATCTATAAAATTCATCTCCATGTAAAGGAACATATTCCACTGGTTCTGGAATTAGGACGTGGACATCTTTAGAGAACCATTATTTGGTCTCCTCCATAAGTAGATGGTATCTTTCTATATATTAGGATTTTTCTGGTGTCTAATTCTATTTTCTGTACATTCCACTGTTACTTTTGTAGATGTAAGCTATAATCATTCAATGTGGTATGAATGTACTTTCCATAGCAATAAACACTGGTCTAAAGACTGTCTTATATCTACCTTGTTCTACTGATGACCACCATTAAAAATTGCATGGCCAAAGAGGCATCTGGCTCAGAGGATAGTATAGATGCAGCCTAAAATATTACAGTTAGCAAATAAAAAAGAGCTACACACTGAAGCTCAAACTTTCATCTTAAAATTGCTGCTTGGAGACTTGATATCATTCACCTGGTTTCCTGAAGACTCCTGTGCCAAAAATAACTTATTTCTGTCTTGAGGTAAAACCATTATTTTAGCCACATTGCATGTTCACACATTTGGAAGTTATTCACTTGAAATTATTGATTACAAACCATGTCTGGTGGTTTAGAATTTATCCTGATATTGAGAAAGGCTATAAAAAGAGAAATACACTTCAGCTTAGTCAGTATAAACTTCCAAGATGCCTATTTTTCAATGGAAAAAGGGCAGTAATAAAAAACCATATAAATATTACAAGAACACCTCAAAGTTGCTCAGTAGCACTCCAGGTTCCATTTTGAGTTTCTGTTACCACAATAGTAGCAGCAGACCAATTATGTGTGACATACGGATTTCCCTTAGTGATGGTTGCTGAGAATTTGTGGAGAGGCATTTTTCATTGCTGTCTCCATAGCTCTGCATTGCCTTCCAGGAAATGATCAGACTGAAATATGGTCCAGGTTTCTTAAGATAACTCCATGTGTGGTTGGAAGACTCTGAGCCAAAGACTTTCCCTGTATTTTGTAGAATGACTCTGTGAACAACCACAGCCATTACACCCCTATGAACTACGTCCTGGTCATCTTTACCTAGACTTCATTGAGGACTCACAAGACAAACTAAAATATGACCTTGGTGCTGCTCAGGCTGTACATGATAACTTCACCCATCAAGATCTAAGAGATCATCATTGCCAAGAACAACTAGGCTACACTAAGAAGGTCAATACTACTGTGAACAAGGTCATGAGTGTTCTGTGGCAAAAATTCCAGAAAGCAGCTGGACCAATGTGGGATCACTGTTGTCAATGAGCAATGACTGTGTCCCAGGATATATTGATAACAGTTAACAGTGGGGCCTTAGAATTGTCCTTTCAAGAGCCAGCTGGCAGTGAGGGTTTGTTGTTGTTGTTGTTGTTGTTGGCTTTTTTTTGTTTTGTTTTTGTTTTTGTTTTTGTTTTTGAAACAGAGTTTCACTCTTGTTGCCCAGGCTGGAGTGCAGTGGCCTGATCTCGGCTCACCACAATCTCCGCCTACCAGGTTCAAGTGATTCCCCTGCCTCAGCCTCCCGAGTAGCTGGGATTACAGGCACACACCACCACTCCCGACTAATTTTTTGTATTTTTGGTAGAGACGGGGTTTCTCCATGTTGGTCAGGCTGGTCTTGAACTCCCGATCTCAGGTGATCCACCCAACTTGGCCTCCCAAAGTTCTGGGATTACAAGCGTCAGCCACCGCGCCTGGTCGGCATTGAGTTTTTATTCTGCTTTCTGATGACCCATTTACTGCAAATAAAATAAAGCAGTAATTATTTTTTAGCTACTGAAACAATGGAATAGTCTTGTGGCATTTCCATGTACAGCAGCATGATACGGAGAAAGCATTTACAATAGGTACAAGACACTCCCCCGCCTCTGATTTAAGGATTGTGTTATCTAGATGAAATGGAATTTCGTAAGTATGCAGGAGCTTAAGTCTTTTGGTATTGACATCTTTTGAGTTCTTATAATTAATTCTGTAACAATGTAGATTAGAATTAACTAGCAGTGGTGATCATTGGAGTTAGGGGGAAAAACTGTTTTGTTGGAAACTTTTTTTCATTACTCTAACCCAACTCAGCTGCATCCGATCCGAAGCATTCCACCCATTTATATGGGGGAAAATTATTTGACTTGTCCCAATCATGATTATTTGTTTATTTGTAATATCTTTATTCTATAAAGAATTGGAGCTGCCTGGAAAAATATATTTGAAACAAACTAATAAATGTTTTTAAAAGGGAGGAGAGTTGGCACAAAGGAGAAAACTAGGTAACAAAACCATAAAGCTGGATGACATTAGCTCATGAAAAATATATGCCCTGTGCTCCTGACTAGTTGCCAATGGAAGACCCATAATTTTGACCCTAAACCTCCTAGCAATCAAAACAAAGTTGTAAACAAGATCATTTACATGACTTGCAGTATTCATGAAACAGAAAAATGTATTTATTCAAAAATGAACAGCTTGTTCTGGCACTGATAACAATGCTAGTGATATTTGGGAACTGAGATCTCTAGAGAGTGACAT
This sequence comes from Hylobates moloch, assembly GCF_009828535.3. Classification (NCBI taxonomy): domain Eukaryota; kingdom Metazoa; phylum Chordata; class Mammalia; order Primates; family Hylobatidae; genus Hylobates; species Hylobates moloch. Next base: position 16,355,274 of record NW_026652289.1, read on the forward strand.
ATGTCAGAATCGTCTCCACTTCATGGGCTAGAACCAGCACATACCCCCACCCAAGCCCAAGGGACTAGGAAATGCAATCCTAGTATGTGCCCTTTGAGTTGGAAAACTAGAAAAACAGCACTAATGACGTCCACACTAGGAATCTTCCAAAATCAATAGATATTCCACACCCTGCCTATTTTAGATACACAATGTTAACAAAACGGCTGGGTTGTTTTTAACTGTCTGTCAATCTAAGTCAATGATATAATGTCAAAAGTTGTTTAATAAGATTAATTCCATTAAGAAATGAGACTTGGCCAGGTGCAGTGGCTCATGCCTGTGATCCCAGCACTTAGGGAGGCCAAAGCAGGAAGACCACTTGAGGTCAGGAGTTCGAAATCAGCATGGCCAACATGGTAAAACCCTGTCTCTACTAAAATATAAAAATTAGCCTGGGTGGTGGTGCGTGCCTGTAATCCCAGTTACTCAGGAGGCTGAGACAGGAGAATCACTTGAACCTAGGAGGCAGAGGTTGCAGGGAGCCAAGATCGTACCAGTGCACTATAGCCTGGGGTGACAGAATGAGACTCTGTTTCAAAAATAAAATAATAAAAAAAAGAAATGGGCCTTATTAGAAGAACATATTAGTGGAAGCAATTCGGAAGAATATGCTATCCATATGAACAGTATTGATAGCTGCCTTTATTACATTTTAGTGGGTGTGACATGAAGTGTTTTGTGCCAAAAAAAATTAATTGTGACAATTAAGTAAAGCCAGAGATGATTCCTAGCAATACTGCCCTAATAAAGTATACATACTGCCTAGGTCAGCACCATTTGGTCAGTTCGGCAGACAAGTACTGTATCAAAATTCAAAGTCATTCTCAGGAAAAAGTAAGTTCTGCAAAGAACTATTAGAAAACTCCCCATATCGTGATTACACTTTTTATTTTTAAAACTGACATTTATTTTGATGTGACATTTTCTTAATCCCTTAATGACTTTTAGTTTGAAATACCAACATGCAGAGAGAAAATCAAAATGGGAATGCAATCATTTTATTTACAAAGTATGCGACAATTACACGACAGGGCTACTGGCCTCAACCTCTTAAAGACCATCACAAGAACAACTGCTTTAAAAGCACCGCGTTTGGTGCTGTTGACTTTGTTGTTCTTATCAAGATGTTTTTCATTCACCTGGGTGAGTGTCTACAAAGTTGACAGGCCAATGATCAATGACAGGACTCGTTTCTTAATTTCCATTTCTAGTAAATTCAAGGGAAGAACCAGGAGGCACTAATGCAAGCAATTAGCTAGGAAAAGGGACGGGAATTTTTTCTACTACAGCAAATAAAATGTGTACCTGGAGGACCCCAGGGTTCTTTTTGCAATAACAGCTGGCCTGTTGGCTGTTTATTCGCTGCGTTTTAATATCTCTTTCCTAACACTGAGAGGCATATCAAATGAATATTTACCTCCAGGAATTTTAAAATACAATAATAAAAATAATTAGTTAAATGGTTGTTTAAAAAAATGCTTATCTCTTAACAGGGGATCCAAAGCCTCCATAATGAAATTTAAAAAGAAAAATTTTACCCAAGTGAAAAGCTATAAACTCAAATGCCTTTGTGTTCTATTTTCAGTTTCAGAAACAAAATTTTAAACCTTAGTATCCAGCTCTATGTCTTCACATAAAACTTGCCCAGTTCCCTTTCAAGAGGTAATCTTGGCTGCAATTACACTATCTAATGACCAAAGTGAAAAATAGGATTTCTGACTGACCCTGGCAGGCCAGCTCTTTATGCTCGAATGATATAAGAGAACAGCTAACAAGACCTCACCATGCATGGCCTTAAATGTTATTGATGGCGCTAAAGCAAGTCTACCCTTAAAAAAAAAAAAATCCTTTAGTGTGCCTGGTCTTGTTGTCACCATAGGAGTGACTTACACCCTGTGGGCTGATGATTCATGGAGAAAGTTTCCTGTCATTTGTCTTGTGTTCATGACATTATAATTTCACTAAATATTCCTCTGGTTTTCACGTTAGTAGAGACATTGTTGAGAAGTGTAGGATTGGTGTTCATGCGGTTATGTGCTGTCATCTAATACCCTCTTTATTTCTTATTCCCTTTCATGTAAAATCATTCTAGCTCACATATCTTAGGCACCTTCTAGAACCTCTGATAACTTGCATTGCCTTTCCCCAGACCTTTTCAATCCATCTCTTCAACTGAAGATCTGAAAGTCTTTGTTATTTAATGCAAGTGTACATGTTTTCCATAAAGCAGTGATTTTCAAACACAGCTGTGAAATGCAGAAATCCAAGCTACTCTCTCAGAAATCCTAATTTAGGATGCCTCTGTGATGGAGTCTTTGATACAAAAACTTCCAGAGGGGATTTTTACTTGCATCAGAATTAACCAGAGTTGTGCAGAAAACTACCTTGGAAATGTGATTTCTAAGTCTTCTCTCTTAATTTCTTTTCTTTTTTATTTATTTATTTATTTATTTATTTTTGAGTCTTTCTCTGTCCCCCAGGCTGGAGTACAGGGGCGCGATCTCTGTTCACTGCAAGCTCCGCCTCCCGGGTTCACGCCATTCTCCTGCCTCAGCCTCCTGAGTGGCTGGGATTACAGGCGCCAGCCACCACGCCTGGCTAATTTTGTGTATTTTTAGTAGAGACGGGGTTTCACCGTGTTAGCCAGGATGGTCTCTATCTCCTGACCTCATGATCTGCCCGACTCGGCCTCCCACAAGTGCTGGGATTACAGGCGTGAGCCACCGCACCCAGCCTTCTCTCTTCATTTCTATGCAAAGACAAAAAAAAAAAAGAAAAAGCACCCAAATAGTTATTTTGGTAATCTATCCCAAGGAAAGGGATATCCTTATTCATATCTAGAAAGAATTGTCTCCAAACCATTTGCATCTTCTTCTCAGTTGACACCATTTCTGGGACTCCAAAAGTAAGATCACAGTTCAATGAACGTAGAACCCCTGTCCTTCCTATCCACCTCCTTTTTTCCTTCTTTCACGAAGTAAAAACAATATACACGCTCACAGAATGTCCGGAACTCTCACGATCCCAAGTAGTTACTTGAGAATCAGCATGAAGAAACGGTGTAAAATTGGTGTCAGAATAGTCCCTATCCTTTTATCTGTAAATGAATCCTCTCTTCCCCTACTCATGGAAAAGGGGGAGAGAGAAAGGTTTCAGAGATATACTCATTCATAAATCTTCATTTAAACATATCTACATACCAGTATTGACAATTCAACATTTAATGAGTTCTACTCATAATGAGGGTGGCATTATGCTAAGTCGTAAGTAGGGAGATCAATAAAATATGTATTTCTAAAAGTATGAGATTGCTCAGACACTTAGGCAGTGGGAAAGACAAAACCCTGTGCATTATGGACAACTCCAAATACAAAATTTGTTTAGTACAAACAATTTATTTTTTGAGATAGAGTTCCCTTCTTGTTGCCCAGGCTGGAGTGCAATGGCGAGATCTCGGCTCACTGGAACCTCCACCTCCTGGGTTCAAACGATTCTCCTGCCTCAGCCTCCCGAGTAGCTGGGATTACAGGCACGTGCCATCACACCCAGCTAATTTTGTATTTTTAGTAGAGACAGGGTTTCTCTATGATGGTCAGGCTGGTGTCGAACTCCTGACCTCCAGAGATCCACCTGCCTCGGTCTACCAAAGTGCTGGCATTAAAGACTTGCGCCACTGCACCTGGCCCAAACTATTTTTAAATTTGATCATCAGACCCATTACTCCGATATAGGTCAAGCAGTGTGTAATGGAAATAGTGTTGGCTGGAGGTCAGTTGGCTTGCTCCACACCAGCCACTCATTGGCCTCAGGTTTCTGATCTGCTGCGTTTGTGGATTTCCACAGTACCTTCCTGTTCTATGTTCCCAGGCATTTGTACTCACCCTAGAAATTATCCCATTCTTATTATAATTCTGTTCCTGATTCTTTCCCCTTATTTCTCTTTTGCAGATTCTGTTCATGGGCATGATGACCGAGTACTATCACTACTTTTTCACAACCCTGGTAAGTGCATCTGGGAGAAATGTATTCCACATGGTAGGAAAGGTCTTCACACAGTTATTTCAGAGTCAGCCTCACCAGTGTCAAAGGCAGGATATTGTCATGGAGATTTGCCTTACTTTCCTAAGAATCCTCTAAATCCAGCAATGCTGAGCAGCAGGCTTTCTTTTTCTTTCTTTCTCTGTCTTTCTTTCTTTCTTTTTCTTTCTTTCTTTCTTTCTTTCTTTCTTTCTTTCTTTCTTTCTTTCTTTCTTTCTTTCCTTCTTTCTTTTTTTTTAAACTAGTATCAATGCATGTGCATTCAGAAAGGGATTAAAATGAAAATTCCATAAAATAGAAAAAGTAAAAACTATTCATAAAAAAGTATCATCTACAATTTTTATATACATTAGAAGGTGTATCCAAGTGTGTCTAGCATTCATTGATTTGATGTGGCGTTTCCTGCCTGTGTCCAGTAGATAGCTGGGTTAGCCAGGGGTTACCTGTCAGATGTTTGAAAAACCTTCAAAAAGGGGAGTTTTGCAAATGCTCTGCACATTGAACATTTTGCCTCATTAAGAAAAATCATGGTCCTAAGCCTCAGAAATCCAAAAGAAACCACAGGACATCTTAAATTTTGAGAGACTATCTGATCATGGAGCCCCCACCTCCCCACCTACACACCCACACACTCCACTTTGTTACATGAGAAGAAAAACAGAATCAAGCTCGTTTTCTAATCTGTAAGAGTATATTAGCTAAAGTTGACCTGGATTCTGGGGGACTCAGTAACAGTACCATTTTAGCAAATTCAACTGACAAGCTAGTGAGTAGGGGAATTCAAAGAATTTAGAATAAGGACCCGAAGTAGTAAATTCTATTTCTGACTCAACTATCTTTGAGAGTGCAGAGGACATCATGAAATGAATGCTTTGGGACAGTTGTCAAAATCATTACTGCTACTGAGCATAGGGTGGAAGTGGGTACAGGGTAGAAATTCCTGAACTAAGGTTTGCATAGCCTTCCCATAGGGTGGAAGTGGGTACAGGGTAGAAATTTCTGAACTAAGGTTTGCATAGTCTTTCCATTTGCCTCTTCCTGCTTCTTGATCATGTCATCTTTGAGAACAGCTGAGGGAAAACTTGGGAACTGCAAAGTGTCTTACTCTGCTTACAAATATGGTTCTTCCCATCACGAAGAACACCTGAGGGTTACTCAAGGTGACATGGCCATCTGCCTCGGAACTTTCTACCTCCTCCAGCTGTGCACACCCTGGAAGAGCTGGTGTGGGAGAAATTTGAGAAGGAATATGAACAATGGAACCTAACAAGGCTAGGAGACCATAGAGGATGAATAAATGTGCACTTTCATTCCTCTTCACCCCTAACACTCATTCTGCATGCACAAGGGGATATAGCAAATTGGATTTTAGACTTCCGACATTCTTTGTTGCACGGAAACCCTAAATTGTAGGACAACCTAATTTTGCACGTTTAATGTATGTCATTTTAGCATGTTAAATCTATGTGCTATGAATCTCTAAGAGGGTTCATGTGTATTCTGGCAGTTTCTGTCTTACCTCCTGAGACTGGAGTTAACTGTTTTTCTGTCCACTGAGTGTGCTAACGGACTCACTTTTTCCTGGGTCGTCTTCTTTAACTTTGCTTCTTTCATCCTTTTCCTCTGATTTTATCTGCATTCTGTTCTGGTTGGCTTTTATATTCTTACCATTCTTGCCCATGAGTATTAATAAAAGCTAAAGAAAATAAAAAGTTACTTAGTGTTAAGGAAAAAAATATACAATTCTTTAAAAGGCAGTATTGTACACTTTTCTGATACTGATCTAGGAGCACAGAGCTGTGCTCTTATAGTTCTACTGCCTCATCCAAATATATCTTGGCAAAGAGAGAGTTCATGAAAAGAATAAATTTGTATGCATCTTCCACAAATGCAAATCGCGAAGTGTTTTTGAAGCTGCTGCTCTTCAGTACCTGTAATCATCACGGATAATGTCCTGTCTTGCATTGCACATTCAGAAAGAGGTTACATTGTTAAGAAACTTTTATGGAAGTATTTTTCCTGTTAAATGTTATTTTGAAAGTTGAGTTTCTTCTGAAATGTGATGTATTTTAATGATATATTTTTTAATCTAGTCTTTTCATATAAGAAAAAAGTTGAAATTATTACATAACCCTGTCTTAAATGTGAATCAATTTAGAAACTTCCGGTTTACACTCAGCCTCATCTGTAATAGAAAACACTAGGATGAGTTCAACTTTTTTTCCTGAAACATTGTCTGAAAGGGAATGGTGCCCCTTATTAAGATGTTCTTGCATCCATGTAGCCTTGTGCTCTAGCATGTCCTCTGAAGAGCATCCTTTGGTACCTATTCTGAGCCTATGTTCAGGGAACGTTCTTCATGCCCTCGTTGTATGAGATATGAATTCTTTTCAATAAGCCAGGAGATGATTTTTTTTTTCTGCCAGGAGTGATTTTCCTGCCAAATGCATATGCGGTTTTCAAATTTCACCTTTGTGGCAAGATCTGGAACAGCCTGGGGTGCAAGATTTGATGGAGAAGAGTGGGTACTGCCCACCACTCAGAACCTCAGTTTCTTCATCTGTAAAATAAAAGCATTGAACCAAATGGAAATAAATATTCTTCAAAATACCCCAAAGGCTATAAACTGGGAACAGAATTCTTAGCTTTTTAGGATGTTATATCCTGTGCCCAAGTACATACTAATTATCAACAGCCAAATTCCTCCTTTTGACTTATCTAAACTCTAACAGTATTGCAAAAATAAAACAGATGAAAATGAAAACTGATTACTGCCCTAGAATTTTTAGGGCAGCCTGTGAATGAAAAACAATGGGAAAAATGTTCTTTTATTGAAATAGTGTGGTATGGCTGCTATTTTGTTTTAATCTATAGCAGCTCCCCTTTATCCAATGGGTATATGTTCTGAGACCTCCAATACATGCCTGAAATCTAGTATGGTGCCAAACCCCATATAGATTATGTTTTTCCTATATATACATACCAGGATAAAGATTAATTTATAAATTAGGCACAATACTCTTGCAGACTGGGACCATTATGAAGTATAAGGGTGACTCAACAAAGCACTTCCATACCACAATACTTGACCTCATAACTGAGACAGCTAGTAAGTGACTGATGAGCAGGTAGCATCTGTAGTATGGAGACTCTGGACAAATAATTCACGGCCCAGGCGGGACAGCATGGGACAGCTCAAGATTTCCTCATGCTACTCAGAGTGGTGTGCAATTTTAAAATTATGAATTGCTTATTTCTGAAGTTTTCCATTTAACATGTTCCAACTGTGGTTGACCACAGGTAACTGAAACCATGAACAACAAAACCACAGATAAGAGGTATCATTGTATTAGTTGCTGCTACAATCATTAATATTCTTTTGCATAAAAAAATGAAAATTCTAATTCTTTTCCACTGCTATCCTTTTTGATACTATGCAGGACTTATTTGCTTTGGATCTGGAACTCTATAGGTACAGCGGCGTAAACATGACCGGGTTTCGGCTGCTTAACATTGACAACCCTCACGTGTCATCCATCATTGAGAAGTGGTCCATGGAGAGATTGCAGGCCCCACCCAGGCCCGAGACGGGCCTTTTGGATGGCATGATGACAGTAAGTCATTTTCAAATAAAATCATTTGCGAGAATATTTGAATTCCTTTGCGGTTAGGTTAAGATCTCAAGTGTCTTTAAAATGTTAGAGAAAAGTGTTACAGTGGGTGCCTTGACTTGCAGGAGAGAAGAAAGAGTTTGCTTTTTAGGTAATTTGAAAGGCTGTGACTGGCTACTAGCAAAAACTGCTACTTTTAGCTTCCTGGATGTACTTGCCCCAGATAAAAAACTTGACAAGAGTAGTCACCATTATCAGCCAAACCAGTGCAAGGACAAGTGAAGAGTATTTTATTCTAGGAATGTGGCTGTGGGGAAGGCGGCTGGTGGGGGAAGAGGAGGAACAACCTACCTGTGGGTTTTGCGGAACCGGTTTGTGTTCCTCACTTCTGCCACATTTCAGCAAGCAAAGCCAGTGTGGAAAAATGTCAGATTTACAAACAGTCGGTGCATTCAGCTCTTCCTGTCCTGGATGCGTATAGGTTCACCTCTGCAGAACTGACAGTGTTTAACATTAGCCATATGTCACTCTTGAAGCAGATGCCAGACCTGCCTCCTGACTAGTCAGAGATACTCTGCTGAACAGATAAATTGCGAACTGCCTCATCAGAGAGCTTCTCCCTAACATCATTTGTCTCTTGTCAAATGCACCTACCTTCACTTTATTTCTCTAATGAAGCTCCCTGAGTGCTGAAGAAAATAGCAGGAAATAATTTTTTTAAAATGCTTCCTATGTGGGAGCCATCTAAGGGGAAAGATATTGTGGAATGCAGGCAGGTAATAGCATTTTAAAATGGCATAGTATTTTATTATCCATTCCTATCATCGGGAGACGCACTCTCGCTTTTAAGATGCAATTTACCCAACATCTCACAGAGAACTTGGGATTTTTTCCCCCTTTTTCTTATGAGGAACAAATGAAAACGAAGAAATAAATGAATGGGCTCCCTGTTTTTCAAACCTGAAATAACTTTTAAAATATTCAAAGTGAACTGAGAGATAATGATGAAAAGCATCTTGGTACAAACGAGCCCTGCGATGATTTGAAACATTTCTTTGAATAGGAGCAAGTAGAGAATATCCAGGGAAATATTAGACTTCTGAAAGGGAGAGGGAACATGAGAGACAGAGGGAGAAACATGCTAATAGATAGGTTTTTCTCTTCTTCCTCTTGGGTTTATAATTTCAGTGAGTTCAAATATGGTTCAAAATCCTCTGCCCACTTTTCCAATGAAGTTTCAATCACAGGATGAGATCTCAAATCATTTTTACCTGTGTTTGGTATATACCACTAAAAGAGTTACAGTTTGAAGCTATGTTAACACAGATTGTGGACTTATGCCAAACATTAAATATTCATCACAAGTATGGCTTAATTTACAAAGAAAAAAAGTCTGTTTGTCCAATTATACTGAGCTGACAAAACAGTTTGTACATATTGACTGAGATGAGGAAGATCGTTGAACAAAGGAGACAGACCTATGCAATTCATGTGGAAATCAGGCCGAGCGTGAGGTGATGCTGCTATCCCAGGGCAGCAGCTGGTGTCCTGGGCTAATGGTAATCCCATGGGCAGGAAGTGTGACAAGGTTGAGTCCCAGTGGATGGAAGAGGCCCTGGTCTGCCTGAAGATTTTTACTGTCATCCCAACTAAGAGAGGGGTTTCTAGACTGTGTTCTTACTGTTATTATTATAATAAACTATAAAAAGGAAAGTGGGGATGTACCAGAGCAGAAGAGGGTAGCTCACTAAGGTGCTGTAGAAGTGGGTAGAGCAACTATTCAATGTATCAGGTCATGTCAATACTAATTTTTTAAAAAGCAATAGGATGCAGGCCCCAGTAGCAGTTGTATCCAACAGTCATGCAGATAATAACTTTGAAATTATGTGAAGCGTAACATTTACGTTTTTTTATCCAAAGAGTCTGCTTTGCACTTGACCATTTTCTTTTTGTTTCTCCTGGATGTGGCTACTTTGGGAATGTGGAAACAGTGTCATGGGAGGTGAAGGGCATTGAAGGGCATGAAAGGACCTCCGTTTGACCAATAGCTGAGCCAAGAGAGCAAACTTATGACCCCAAGCCCAGGCCCAAAGCTAACAAATCTTTGCTGTCAAGTTGCCTCTATTTAAACTCTTTCTTCTCTACCTGAAAGATAAAAAGTCCTTTGGTTTCAATTTCATTGGGTCCACATTGCAGACCCTGCCCTTCATTCATTCTTGCACATCAAGCACTTGTTGTCCCCCTGCCTTGAAGTCTCACCTATCCAGGCTGCAAAATGCCACTTCACTAGACAGAGCCTCCATGAATCGCCATCTAGTACAGTAGCCCCCTCCCTGGTTTTTCCCTCTTTCCTCTTACCTGTTTTTGTTTTCTTCATAGCCCTTATGACCTGACGTGTTATATTTTGATTTGTTTTTTCAGTATCTTCCCTACAAGAATAGACACTTCCTAAAAGTGTCTTTTATGAAAAAGAGGCTTTGTGCTTTTGTGCTTTGCTTTCTCTCCAGCACCAGAAAAGGCCCAGCGCGAAGTACACCTTCAATAAATATGCATTTAATAAAGAAATTAATGTGCTAAATAAATAAGAATTAAGCTTCTACTAAAACTGAAGATGTTAAATGAAAAATATTTAGGCAGCCCTGAAATAGTCCCATAAAAGTGCAGAGAGTTCCTATAAACAAGATATGTGTGAATGTGCGTGATTAGTAAAATAGAGATTACTTTAAAATAATAGTGTTTTTTTAAAATTAGTCACAGACTGGCCACTCTTAATGTTTAAATAATGCTATTACTATATTAGAATTGTATTCTCTGAAATCATATGCTTCATTCCACTATTCTTCAAGGTGAATTTCCCTGTAGCTGTTTATATAGTCATATTGGTATGTGGTGCATACATACTTGGATGAAAAAAAGAATTAGAAAAAAGCATAAGGAAAATGCATGTATTTTGATTTCCCATTCAATTGTCTATTTTTCTCTTTAATTTTTTTTTTTTTTTTGAGACGGAGTCTCGCTCTGTCACCCAGGCTGGAGTGCAGTGGCGCAATCTCGGCTCACTGCAAGCTCTGCCTCCCGGGTTCACGCCATTCTCCTGCCTCAGCCTCTCTGAGTAGCTGGGACTACAGGTGCCCGCCACCACGCTCGGCTAATTTTTTGTATTTTTAGTAGAGACGGAGTTTCACCGTGGTCTCGATCTCCTGACCTCGTGATCCACCCGCCTCGGCCTCCCAAAGTGCTGGGATTACAAGTGTGAGCCACCGCGCCTGGCCCTCTCTAATATTTTTAACTATTAAGCATTTCCTAGAATTTCATACACTAAAAATCCTCAAAAATATGATTATATCAAAACATTCAAATCTGAAAATAGAGAAGTCAGTCATGCCTATATCCAAAAAATCTTGACACCAGAATTAAGAACAATAGAATTAATTAAAGAAAAAATTTAGTTTAAAAATTAGGTTAAAATTAAGTTACCAAGAAAATTGTTACTGAGTCAACCGCGTTTAAAAACAGTAAAACTCGTTATTAAAAAATATCTTGAGAAAAAGAAAGAGTGTTTTATCAACTGAAGTGGCAATTGACAGAATTAACAGAAGTTTGGAGTGATTTTTATAAAATCTATTTTGTTCTCTTTTATAATGTTTACATTTTTCTCAGCAATTCGGCTGATTCGACCTTTCAGCTTTTGGATAGACTGGGATAATACAGAATGGTTTGTTCAAATGGGTCCTTCTCAGTGGATCAAAATTGTGTATGGGTCAACACTGCACAGGAGTCAGGGGAACAACCAAACATTGATCTGACATCTGCCTTTCCAGTTCTTCATATCCACTCAGGACATAAAGTTAAGTCAGTAGCCTTATGCTGCTCTCTTGCCTGTAAACATTTCCCTTAATCATGACCCATAGAGAAGACGTCCTAGAGTTCCCACCTTGTACATCCACTGCTACTCCAGCGATGAAAGAAAATAGGCAGCTGGATTCAGTACAAAAAGCAAAATCTTCCCAGATAATGAAAGCCTAGGGTTAAGTCCTGGCCATGTCTCCTAATGAAGTGACCCGAACAAGTCACTTAACCTCTCTCAGTTTGTCTGCCCATCTGTAAATCTGTACAATAACGCCTTACAGTATTACTCTACAGATTTATTTAGATCACATATGTGAAGCCTCTAGTACATAGAATTGAATTTACTTGATGATACCTGATGTTTTGCCCCTTTGTAGTCAATAAAAGAACAAGAGGCCGGGCATGGTGGCTGATGCCTGTAATCCCAACACTTTGGGAGGCCGAGCCAGGCAGATCACGAGGTCAGGAGTTCGAGACCAGCCTGGCCAACATGGTGAAACTTTGTCTCTACTAAAAATACAAAAATTAGCCGGGCGTGGTGGCGGGCACCTGTAATCCCAGCTACTGAGGAGGCTGAAGTAGGAGAATCACTTGAACCAGGGAGGCAGAGTTTACAGTGAGCCAAGATCGTGCCACTGCACTCTAGCCTGGGCAATAAGAACAAGACTCCTTCCAAAAAAAAAAAAAAAAGAAAGAAAGAACAAGAGATATTCTGAAATATCATGGCAGAATCCACGTATTTCCAAGAAACACATTCCTTAGCTTGCACATATAGCCCAACATGGACCCTTATCTGGGACCTATGTGACCCTGTATGATCAGCCCATTTAATCTCTGAATATTAGGTCTCTCTTCAGCACCCCAATCTCCTTCAGCACCCCAATCTCCTCCAGCTTTTCCCAACAACAGTTATATATCATGCAGGCAGCTAAGTATGGGGACTTTCTAAGGCCATATAGTGCTGTTAGTCCCTGTCTCTAAGATGAGGTGGCATCTCACTGGCTTATGCTGGGAGTCCTCAAAACCATCTTCAGATCTGATGACTTGCTAGCAGGACTCACGGAACTCAGAAAAGCTGTTATACTCACAATGACAGATTTATAGCAAAAGAAGACAGAGTAAAATCAGCGAAGGAAAAAGTGACAGAGAGTCCACACAGAAAAAGCATGAACTTCCAAGTATCCTCTCCCAATAGAGTTGCATGAACAGCGCTTAATCCTCAGCAATGATCTATGACAATAAGTAGAAAGTAAGCCAACCAGGGAAGCTCACCCAAGCCTTGGGGTCCAGGTTTTTTATTGGGATGATCGGTCACATAGGCATGGAGTTCCCATGTAGCTGGCCTTAGTTACTCAGTATCCAGCCTTTCGGGAGACCACATTGATACAGCATGGCCCAGAGCCCTAGGCCAGCAAAAATAGGCATTCATCATAAATTATATTTTTAGCATAAACTACCTGACCTTGCCCAGGACCCAAAGAATACAATGACAGTCTTATTGGGATATTCCAAGGAGTTAAAGGTTATCTCTCAAGAGCCAGTCAAGGGGCCAATCCTCTCTTTGGAATGTGCAAGGTCTGAGTACCCTAAGCCTAGGGAGTTAATACTTTACTGCAAATTTTAATAACCAAAGTATTGTGTACTGGGGAGAAGTATGCTTTCAATGTGCTTATTTCATGGTTCAGACTGTGGTAAAAAGATTTTCTTAGGGTCATTGAGCAATGTAATTTCGTCCAGGCTTTAGATATATATAAAATGTGAACATAAACACATTCGGAAGAAGAAAATTTGAACACAGGCCAGTTTCTATTACATTACCTATTACCTAAAATGACGACAGTCATTCAGCAAGCAGGCCTCGAGCACAAAACTGAAAGGGGGAGGAAAATCAGCGGTAGTTTATTAGTGCTATAATATAGTTAATGTAAACATTTTCTCCATCTAAGAAAACATTGTATTTCAAGGGGTAGCATATTTTTTCGAACAAATAGTTTTCTTCTTTGGGTTGAAAGGCACAGATTAGACCTATAATTTTGAATCATTTTATTGCCTTTCCCAATATGGAGCCCGCCTTGATAAAGAATGCCCATCCTTTCTAAACTAAGTTTATGGAAAAGTCAGATTATTAGAATTCCAGTCCTTATACTTCTCTATCAAATTGGTCATTCAGTGAATTAATGAAAACACATACAAATTTTCAAAAAAGTATGTCCTATTGATAAGAAAAAGTCCAAGTCACTGTAGTATGTGGCTATGGTTGTGAGGTAAAATCTGAGTTTGCATCCCGAATTAGAATTCTCACTCCTTCCCTTAATGGCTACAAAATTTTAGGCAAGTTATTCTACCTCTACAAGCCTCAATTTCCCTGTCTGTATACCTATTTCAAAAGTTTAACTTCAGTAATTAAAAAAGACAACATATGTAAAATGCTTATAGTGCCTGGCACATAGTAAATTATCAGTGAATATTAACCTTTATTGAACTATTATTATGACTATTAAATCATCAGACCAATAACTTGGTTTAGAAGCAGCACAACTTTATGGTTAAGGGGATATACTCTAGCACCAACTTTGTGGGTTCGAATATTGCCTGTCCTCCATGAGTTTGGGGATCCCATTTAATATCTTTATTTCTTTATCTGTAAAAGAATAAAGGTTATAGTGAAAATTTAATGTTTGCAAGGGATTTAGAACAGCATGCGACATATCGTAAGTGCTCAGTAAATGTCAGCTATTGCTATTGATTGCATTTCCAAAAGTCTCAATCTGCCAGTAGCTTACTTTCCTCCAATTAAACAGAATTAGTACAGCAAAGTGGTAAAGATCATGGGTGCTAGAATCAAGCAGGTGCAGGCTCAAACCCTGGCAATGAAATTGATTACAGAGTAGCCTTATACCAGTCAACTTCCGTGAGTCTTAGTTTCCTCATCTACAAAGTGGATAGTGTAAGTCCTGAACTGAAATGATCAAAACATTTTTAAGCGTTATAAATTACTGCCACCACCAATCTAACGTCAGTATGTCAATTACGTAAGCATGAATGAAATGTTTTTTCTTAAAACTGTATCTTAAAACCTTGCAATTATACAGTTCTCACAAAAATAAATGTCATTTTAAGGAATTGAGTAGTATTAACTTCTTCAGTGAACATGTTTAAACAACTTTTCTGTGTCAGGAACCATGTTAGCCACAAAAGCTAACTTAAATTTGAGCAGTTTCTGCCTTCAAAAAACCAATATTCTTAACAAGATACAGACATAAAGATCCATGACCATGAATAGATGGAAAATACAATGATAAAGAGTGTACAGAATAATAAGGATTCAAAGTAGAGGTATTCCGTGGCCTCAAAGACTGATAAAATTGTGAGATATAGTAACCCCTGTCCTCACTTTCTACCTCCACCAAGACATGAGCAATCAATGCATAGTATATGTTGAATGAATCAACCAATTTTGGAAATCCATATGATAATTTTCATTCTATGACCTAGATTCTAGGTTTAACTCTGAAAATGATTAGCTATGTATATAATCCCTTTTACTCTCCAGAAATTATAAGCAGAAGTAATGACGTCTCTGGGATTTCTTACTATGATTGTGTATGTGGTGTGTGTGTGTGGCTGTGCATGTGTGTGCGTGTGCATGCGTATGTGCCCCTCCACAAATATCCTACCTCGAAGTGAGTTTTCTCACATAATAAATAGCTTTATCTTTTCTGCTTATTTTGAAGACTTGTTGAGAATTTCAAATGAGCTAATGTATTTGAAGTTGCAATGAAACCCTCAAGTGAAATGCAAGGGTATTATAAGATTCTATCCCTAAAGGAAACCACAGGGAAACATATTTTATAAAATGCTGTATTATGTAAAATTGTGCAAGTGAGAGGAATTTCATGAGGAAGGGAAGAACGAGATGCCCAGCCCCCTAGAAGGAATGACTGACTTGTTTCAATCTCTCTCAAGAAAGCACATGCTGGCAAGAGGAGGCATGTTCTGAGCGAGCTGCACTTGTCTGTTCTTCAGAGGGTCTCCCAAAACTTGCCGTTGAGTTTCATTCCACGGCTATGACCTTCTTAACTCTGCTAAATGAAAGTGACCAACACCAGTATCCTTATCTGGAATTCACCTGTTAGTGATTGTAGCAGTTTCTTTCTACCAAATATAAACCAGTAAGTAGATAGATAAATAGATATAGACAAATGCTGAGAAACAAATCTGATATTGCAACTTTGAGCTTTAGTAGCTTCTAGCTCAAGGTAGTTGATCTTAACACCGTGCTTAACATGGAGGACACTTCGCAAAATATTTGTTCCTTGAATCAAGTCTTTTGTGGCTGATCTGGGTTGCTTTATTTTTTTTAAAGAACTTGAAACGAAGCAGAGTTATGACTTCAATTTACTCCAAAGTGTGAGGTATTATTTTGGAGAAAAATAGCTACTAGTGAAAACTACCTAGCTGAAGAATGAATGGCCTTTGAAATCAGATAGATAAGAGCTATGGAAGCAGGGACAGTGATTATGCAGGTAAAGGAAGGTAAGCAAAAGTGGAATTGAAGATGCGGTATGTGTTTTCCTCCACAGACTGAAGCGGCTCTGATGTACGATGCTGTGTACATGGTGGCCATTGCCTCGCACCGGGCATCCCAGCTGACTGTCAGCTCCCTGCAGTGCCATAGACATAAGCCATGGCGCCTCGGACCCAGATTTATGAACCTGATCAAAGAGGCAAGTGATGCTCCCTCACAGCCCAGGGGCCCTTCTGAGCACTATTGGGCTTGCCCATTTGGTATGGTCCTCCCCACATGGTTCTGTTGGCATGATGCCCGTAAGGGAGAAGAAGCCGTCATCAACCAGTCTGCCCAGATTTCAGTGTCAAAAGTTTGTCCAGAAGGACTACCAGGAATTTTCCATTGTGATGCTGAGAAGTTCAGAGATGCTACCAGATACCAACACTTACTCCCCTTCATGCCAGCCATGGCCGTAGCTCCTGCTGGCTCTCCACACATGTCCATAAGAGCATATGGGTGTTTCTTCCATGGTCCACTGAGTCAAGGGGAGAGTTGATCCATTACTGAAGGGTACCAGAGATAGATCCAGCATTATCAGTCCACAACCCCAGTGGCCTCCTAAAGCTCAGGCTGTACAGGACTGAGTGGAAGGACCTCTTTATCTTAATTACATAGTGACTATTTTGTCATTTGTCAGCTAACTGGAAAAGTTTATTCCCATTCAAAACCTACCCAGCACATTAAAAGATTTTTGAGAGTACAGGGTATTTGCAGGGATAGATGTCTTCACTGATGTCCTGGGATCCTGAACTGTCCTCCACCTTTTCTTTTCTCTGAGGCAGTTTGACTCCTCGTCACAAGGCCCCGTTCTAAGCCCCGGGACTCCTTATCGATATGTACCCTGCATGATCGTCCATTCCACCACGAACCTCAGGGTGTGTCTGGACTTGATGATAAGAAATAAGGCTCTTTGGAGTAGCTAGGCCTGAGTGTGCACAATGCTCTGAGATGCTATTCTAATATTTCTCTATAGGATACAGACATTTACTTCTCAAGTGAAGAGTTTTATTTTTCCTTTCTGTACTGGAGAAGGATGGAAACATAGTGGAAGGAAGAGGGAGGGCACATGAGAATATCCAGCTAATGGTATTTCTAGTTCTAGATCCCTGAGGAATCGCCACACTGACTTCCACAATGGCTGAACTAGTTTACAGTCCCACCAACAGTGTAAAAGTGTTCCTATTTCTCCACATCCTCTCCAGCACCTGTTTTTTCCTGACTTTTTAATGATGGCCATTCTAACTGGTGTGAGATGGTATCTCATTGTGGTTTTGATTTGCATTTCTCTGATGGCCAGTGATGATGAGCATTTTTTCATGTGTTTTTTGGCTGCATAAATGTCTTCTTTTGAGAAGTGTCTATTCATGTCCTTTGCCCACTTTTTGATGGGGTTGTTTGTTTTTTTCTTGTAAATTTGTTTGAGTTCATTGCAGATTCTGGATATTAGCCCTTTGTCAGATGAGTAGATTGCAAAAATTTTCTCCCATTCTGTAGGTTGCCTGTTCACTCTGATGGTAGTTTCTTTTGCTGTGCAGCAGCTCTTTAGTTTAATTAGATCCCATTTGTCAATTTTGGCTTTTGTTGCCATTGCTTTTGGTGTTTTAGACATGAAGTCCTTGCCCACGCCTATGTCCTGAATGGTATTGCCTAGGTTTTCTTGTAGGGTTTTAATGGTTTTAGGTCTAACATGTAAGTCTTTAATCCATCTTGAATTAATTTTTGTATAAGGTGTAAGGAAGGGATCCGGTTTCAGCTTTCTACATATGGCTAGCCAGTTTTCCCAGCACCATTTATTAAATAGGGAATCCTTTCCCCATTGCTTGTTTTTGTCAGGTTTGTCAAAGATCAGATAGTTGTAGATATGCAGCATTATTTCTGAGGGCTCTGTTCTGTTCCATTGATCTATGTCTCTGTTGTGGTACCAGTACCATGCTGTTTTGGTTACTGTAGCCTTATAGTATAGTTTGAAGTCAGGTAGTGTGATGCCTCCAGCTTTGTTCTTTTGGCTTAGGATTGACTTGGCGATGCGGGCTCTTTTTTGGTTCCATATGAACTTTAAAGTAGTTTTTTCCAATTCTGTGAAGAAAGTCATTGGTAGCTTGATGGGGATGGCATTGAATCTATAAATTACCTTGGGCAGTATGGCCATTTTCACAATATTGATTCTTCCAACCCATGAGCATGGAATGTTCTTCCATTTGTTTGTATCCTCTTTTATTTCATTGAGCAGTGGTTTGTAGTTCTCCTTGAAGAGGTCCTTCACATCAGCCATCCCATTAGTGGGTATACACCCTAAGGACTTTAAATCATGCTGCTATAAAGACACATGCACACGTATGTTTATTGTGGCACTATTCACAATAGCAAAGACTTGGAACCAACCCAAATGTCCAACAACGATAGACTGGATTAAGAAAATGCAGCACATATACACCATGGAATACTATGCAGCCATAAAAAACGATGAGTTCATGTCCTTTGTAGGGACGTGGATGAAACTGGAAAACATCGTTCTCAGTAAACTATCGCAAGGACAAAAAACCAAACATCGCGTGTTCTCACTCATAGGTGGGAATTGATCAGTGAGAACTCATGGACACAGGAAGGGGAACATCACACTCCAGGGACTGTTGTGGGTTGGGGGGAGGAGGGAGGGACAGCATTAGGAGATATACCTAATGCTAAATGATGAGTTAATGGGTGCAGCAAACCAACATGGCACATGGATACATATGTAACAAACCTGCACATTGTGCACATGTACCCTAAAACCTAAAGTATAATAATAAAAAAAATTAAAAAAAATAAAGGAAATAATCCAGCACAGTGCTTGGCCCATTATAAAAACCCAATAAATATTACCTACAATTAAAAAAAAAAAAAGAGAGAATACCCAGCTAAGAGCAAGGAAAGACACCTGCTTTGGACTCGTGTCTCTGCTGGTCTCTTCCATGCCTGCACACCCTCTCTCAGGCTGTTCAACGCAACTAAAGGCTGACTCTGATGCATGAGGGTGAGGATCAAGGAGGTGGGATGTATAAGGATTAAGTACCTAGGCTACAAATCTGGGTTGCTTGCAAGCCCAGGATGAGAGTGCAATTTAAGGAAACATTCATTCTCGGGTGAGAATTCTGTACTTGCACAAGATTAAGAGGAAATTCTCCCTTACGTTTTGTACCCTGAGCACCTCTCTTACCTTATCCTAGTCCTGGCAGTGACTGCTTGAGTTTAAATCTTAGTTCCACTAACACTGATGAGCAGTATAACCCGGGCAAATCTATTGGTCCATTTTCATGCTGCTGATAAAGACATACCTGAGACTGGGTAATTTATAAAGAAAAAGAGGTTTAATGGACTCACAGTTCCACGTGGCTGAGGAGGCCTCACAATCATGGCAGAAAGTGAAAGGCATGTCTACATGGTGGCAGGCAAGAGAAAACTTGTGCGGGAAAATCCCATTTATAAAACCATCAGATTTCATGAGACTTATTCACGATCACGAGAACAGCATGGGAAGACTTGCCCCCATGATTCAATTACCTCCCACTGGGTCCCTCCCACAACCATGGGGATTGTGGGAGCTACAGTTCGAGATGAGATTTGGGTGGGGACACACCAAAACCATATCAACAAGTTACTTACACTTCTTTTCTCTCAGTTTTCTTATCTGTAAAATAGGAATAGTATCATCTACCCCACAGCATGACTGTAAGGATAAAGAATAAGGCAAATGCTCATGAAGAATAGTTCAGAAACCAAGTAAGCATCTGAAATACTATTCTCTTGCCATTGGAAGGCACCACTAAGAATAGCCTCATTTGGTTTACTGAAGATGATGTCAGGAATTTTAAACTGGCAACAACAACAACAACAACAACAAAGAAATCACCAATAGGCATGAAACAAAATACCTTTTCTGGCAGCTACATAACTCTGACACACTGTGCCTAATAGAAAAACATCACACAACCTCCTTTTCCCTGCAGCGATCATGGTTGTGTCCTGAATGGCCATCCTGATTACCTTGATCTTTAACAAGAAAACAGCTGGTTTTCTTTTATCTCCTAGAAGTTCAAAAAGAGGCAGAAGTGACATGAAAGCTTGGGTTCAAACACTCAAGAGCCGCCAAGGCACCTTATCACTTGTACTTAAGTTGCATAAGAAGGTGAAATTACCAAGCCACATTTAGGCATGTTTAAAGGAATAATGAGCTCCAAGATGAGGGACCACACTGAAAATAAGAAGGCATTTTATATTCATTCACTCCAAAGAAGCAAATCTCTCATTTTTAATCACCACAGTGAGGGGTAACAGGAAGGGAGGGGGGAATGAATCAGAAACTATTGTCAACATTGTGCTCATCCTCTTTTGTCTCCTGAGTCAGGATATCATAAGCTACCTTTGGCAGGGTGTAGGTACCTGCAGAGAAGATGGAATGGGGTAACCAGAAGTAATGCCTCAGCCTGCTGGAGGACTGGCACTGAGGGAATTCTGAGACAACGTAAAACGTGCAAAAGAGAAAATGCACGTGTTTCTTCAGATGAGTGCATAACTGAACAAAACTTTGCAAGTATCAGGTTTCATTAGGAAACATGAAATAAGGAACTTGGTCCCCAAATTTCCCCTGCTTCTTTTTTTCTTTTAAAGTAATTCTCACTTTGTAAAGAAGTTCTAAAACTAGAGTCAGAAAAAAAAAATGAAAAGAAGCAAGTCAGCAGACTGAATTTATGGGGAGAAGATCAAATTCATCACAGGAGGTGAACTTCCTGAGCAGAGGTTGTTGCATGTGCGGTAATTGCTGATAACTCCACACACTGTTGGGAATCAGTAAGCTTTTCAGACACATCTTTCCAGCTCACTGCCTTTCAGTGTTTGGGGCTGACTAGATAAAGGGGAAGAGTTAAAGAACATTTGAAACATGATAGAGTACGTTATTGTGTTAGCTCTCTGAGCATTTGCTAAACGAATGCATACTAGGAGATTATACATTCCCACTCAACAAGCATTACTGGAACTCCACTACATAAGTAATATTAACTTGGCATCTTAAGGGATAGCACCCTTGAAAAGTAGAAGAGGTAGTTTCTGCCACCTAGTAATGTAAATTCTACATGGCAGAGGATTGATATGCTTCATTAAAGCTTTTTCTTATACCTCAGGATAAAACATACCCTCTTCAGCAGGATATATAGGGTGTCTGATGATCTTGTTCCTGATCCCTTTGCCAGCTCTCTCATCTCCTCCTCCATCTGCAGCACCTGCTGAACCTGCTGTGGCTCCCTTGAATATGCAATGTGCTCCTACCAAATAATTTTAACTCTGATTGCAATGCCATGCTTCTCCGGGTCATGCTTTATGTCTCAACTCAAGCACTAGCTCCTATCTGCAGGACCCTGACTCACAGAAGTAGGCTCTGTACCTCCATTACAACTGTAGGTCTGCTGTTGTGTTTGTTTCCATGTCTATCTCCAAGCTATGCGTTTTCAGTCTCAATTCCCTAGTTCTTGCACAATGCTGGACATAGAATGAGCGCCCAATAAATACAGGCCAAACAAGTGAATGAATTGATGAATGAATGAATGAATGAATTAGCAAAGGAACTGAAGAACACACACTTACAATCTATAAGCATGTGCAGTGCTTCAGGACACACGGTGTTCATAAAAATCATATCCGGAAACAATTCAATAAGACAGAGTCAGGGGCTGGACTAGGCCTGTCCACCAGGGCCATAGGTTTTGATAGGAGAGTGAGGCAGGGATTTAGGGAAAGACCAACCTATTTAACTCTGGTACTGGGAACACAGATTCTGAGATTTCATCACACTTTGCTGTCAGTGTGAACTTAGTCAAGTCATTTAGCTTGTTTCTCATTTCCTCCCTCTAGAACATGGGGAATAAAATGCCCACATCATATGTTTGTAGGGATTACATATTTTATATGTGCAGCCTAGCAAAATATTTGTCACATAGTGGTTGCTTAATGTAGGATAGCTACCATCAAATGAAAGTTTCTGTTAAAAAATGAAAAACATTCTTCCATTTTCAAGAAAAGGAAGTCTGTTGGAACAAGATTGCAGTTAGATTAACACCTTTTCTTGAACTTACAGAAAAAATGTACATGTATAATTCAGTCCACTGTGTCCTCCTTTGAACTAGTTTTACCCTGCTTGTTTTCTCATAAATGAGTTACATAAACCTTTGATATACTTATGTGAGGATTATGTTTTTAATATTCTAACATCACAAAGTAGCCTTTTGTTTCTGTATTGCACTTTACAGGTAATTGTTATTTTGCCACCTCTTTGTACAACTGATATGGTTTGGCTTTGTGTCCCCACTCAAATCTCATCTCAAATTGTAATCCTCACGTATGGAGTGGGGGACCCGTAATCTCCAAGTGTTGAAGGAGGGAGGTGATTGGATCATGGGGGCAGTTTCCCCCATGCTGTTCTTGTGATAATGACTGAGTTCTCAAGAGATCTGATGGTTTTATAAGGGGCTCTTCCCCTTTTGGTTTCTCCTCTCTCTCCTGCTGCCATGTAAGATATACCTACTTCCCCTTCTGCCATGATTGTAAGTTTCCTGAGGCCTCCCCAGCCATGCAGAACTGTGAGTCAATTAAATCTCTTTACTTTATTTTAAAAAAATGTCTACCATGTAAGGTAGTGGTCAGGAGAAATAAGGCAACACCTAGGAAACATTAAGTATATTGCCAAACATATTATAAGCACTGCATGTTTGCTATTACTGTTATTGGTGTCATCATCATTATTATTGGAGTCTGGGATAAAGTAGCAGTTGTTTGCAAAATGGAAGACAGTACCTAGTGGTGGAAAACCGTAAGTTCCATGGAGACAGGTGTGCAGCATGCAGTGGGCCAACTGCAATGAAGCCAGGAAATGAGGACTTTCAATCATAGACCACACACATGATTGTTCAAGAAAGGTGAAAAGACATTAGGCAAAAATTCACCTCAACCAAGGCTGAGTTTCTTGGTTCATTTGGGCTGCTGTGACAAAATACCATAAATCAGGTGTCAAATAACAGCAGAAACTTACTAGTCATAGTTCTGCAGGCTGGGAAGTCCACTATCACGGTGCTAGCAGAATCCGTTGTCTGGTGAAGGCTGGCTTCCTAGTTCATAGACAACTGTCTTTCACTTTGTCCTCACATGGTGAAAGGGGCAAGGAATCTCTCAAGGGCCTCTTTTATAAGGGCACTAGTGCCATCCATTCACCTCCCAAAGACCCCACCTCCTATTACCATTGTCTTGAGGGTTAGAATTTCAGCACATGAATTTTAGGGGTAAACAAACATTTGAACTACAGCATGAGCTACCAGAATACCATAGCAAGCTGCTTCTCAGGTTTGTCTGGGAAATGGTGGCTGAATGTAGGGGCCGAGGAAGCCAAGAATTACGCTGTGTCCAGATTAGGTTCCAGCTGGATATAGGGCAATCAGTGGAGCAGCTGTGGTAGCAGCAAGCACTGAAGCATCTGGAAAGAAGAAGGTTTCTAATCAGGGGTGCTGGGAAGAGCAGTGAACAGAGTACAGAACCAGGAATCAGAGATCTTAGATTACATCAGTTGGCCTTAATTATTTTCTGGGTCACAGTGCTTCTAGTAAAACTGATTTAAACATAACTCCATTGTCCTCCAAAATGCAAACACATTTGTCTATAATCTCAGCAGCCTTAAAGACACCCTGGCTTCCCTAAAACCCACATTCAAGTTGCCTGAATTGAGTTTTAGAGTAGAATTTGGTTGAAAGGGCATTCCAGTATAGTGAACGGCAAATGTATAAATGAAGCATAAGGAATCCTGTTGGGCCCAGATGGAATGATCCTATGTGGAAGTGGTAAAAAATATGTTTAAGTAAATGTGGAAAGACAATTGGAAATTGTCTGCTAAAATTCAAATTTGATTGATAATTGATAGAAAGCCACTGTTTTTGAGGCAGAGACAAAACGAAGTTTCAGATAGTTTATCTTGGTAGCTATGTATAGGTATGATTGAAACAGGTAAACCAACAAAGATTAATGAGGACAGAATTGCAGATATCTTGGTTTAGAAGTGATCACCATTCATAAAGAGCTGAAAGGGAAACAGATTTGTTCAAGAGAAATATGCAAGTGTTTATTTGAGTACAACCCTAAATTTTCCCCTAAGTTCAAATTCATCCAGTCATCTCCCTTCTGGAAATTTCCACTTGGTGGTTCTGCTGCTACCTCCATATCAACAAATTCTCCGTCAGGCTATATTATTTTTTTGTCTGTTAAATCTATTATTGTTAAAATAGCTCCACTGTCAGTTAATGACAATGCAGCTGGTATATCTAACAAACACAACTGCTGAAACAGCAAAGCCAATTCTATTTTTAATCTCCCCTCCTACTTAAAATTATTCGGTAGAATAATCTGGGCAAATCTCATGACTTTTTTTTGACTTAAGGTAATAACAGTCCTAGAGCTTCCTTATGTTAAAGCACAGCCTCAACTTCATGATTAGAATATCCAGTCTAAGATATTAATCAAAAGTCCAAGTTGATTTAACACCAAATACCTCCCCTCTCTGAGCTTGATCCTTCTGGAAGACTGGTGACATGACGGAGGAGGGATGAACGCCTTCTCCTCTTTCTCCTTTTCCTGCTTACTTCCTCCCAACTCCCGTGGCTGTTGTGCCTTCTACTAGGCTCAAAAATAAACAGGACAGATCTTGCTGGGCTGGGCTGCTCTGTGCTTTCTGGGCTTAGCAGACAGTTTAAGATGGTGTCCCTGGTAGGCCTGGGAGATTTCTGAAGCTAATTCTTTTTCTTGAAGCATTTCCTTTTGACTCTATGAGTTCCTGTTTGACCATCTCTTCTGAAGTTTATTTTACTCATTGGGTGATGGATTCCTATTTCAGCGGAAGCTTGCACTGTTTCCTCAGCCTCTTGACACCCAGCAGTACACCTCATGCTCTCTCTGCTGAAGCCTCCTGACCCCTTTAGACAGTCCCATTGACTATAACCCAGGACATTCCCACAAAGTATGCTGGATTTAAATCTGGTGCATAGGAAACACTCATTTATTCCTTTCCTGGAAATTCTGGGGTTGTCTCTAATCCCAGTGCAACCAACTTCTCCCTGTCAGCCAAAAAAGCAATTGGTCAACTCTGGTTAGCACTCTTTTGTCACTCGGGAGTCACATCACAGTCTGTAGTCCGCTTTGCCTTTCTCACATTTAGATCAGTCATTGGTCTTCCTCATCTTCAGCTGCAGTGAACCTATTTCAGACTTCTCTTGAGTGACCCCCTGGAAGCTCTGTTCACCAGGAGTGGTGTTAGAAAGTGGCATCCCAAAGACAAGACTGGGCAGTGTGGACACGCAGAGAGACAACAGCTGTCCCCAGAGAAGTCTCTTCAGCAATCACCTCTACCACTCTCGTGACCTCTTTTGTATATGCTTTATTTCGTAGTTGGGCCCACAAGATCTAGAACCATCTCTGGAGAACACTTCCTTTATACTTATGTATCGGGAACACTGAGGGGTGTCTGTCTCCCACTCTGGTGTCCTGATACCCATTTTACTAGTACCTGAGTGGAAGCATTACAGTACAATGGAGCCTGCCACTCAAACCATAGCTCTACAGGTTACCTAAGACCTCATCCCCTCAGTACACTCATCTGATTAACTAAGTCCTGTCAACTGTCTGTCAGAGATATTTTTTCCCAACCATCTTTGCGCACTGCCCTCATCATTTTTCACCTGGACTATTAAAATAGCCTCTAACTAGGCTCTGTATCTTTAATCTCAGCCCTTTTGTAACTATTGTCCACATATAAGCAAAGCAATATACATAAATATGCAGTAGGTATTCTGCCCTTACGAACACAAACTTGCTCATAGCTTCCTGTGTCCACCATCCAGTTCCATACAGAGTGCAGACAGATGGCTTTTTGTTTTCCTGACTAAACCTGCATAATAACACCCTTTTTGTCATGTACCTTTCAGCCTGCCTGCAAAGCCCTACCTCCCATTTTTCACTTAGACCAACTCTTAGAATTGCTTTTCTCTAGAAAGCCTTTCCTGAACCTTTGCTGGAGGGTGGGTCCTCCTTTCAACTCCGTAGCTCTGGCATATCTTTATGTTAGCACTTAACATGCTTCACTCAGGCACCGTAAGATCTTTCTGTGGGACAGAAAGTCAATTTATCTTTGTGTCCTCAGAGCACTGTGCCTGTACATTGCAGGCATTTTAAAAGATGCTTATTGAACTGAAGCCAGAAAGTTAAATTCTAGCAAATTCTTAATACATTTTGCTAAACTAATACTCAATTTTAAACTATATAAATAGTTCCTAATTGATCTGCTTCAAAATAAAATTTACTGCATAAGAATGAAAAATTATTTCTAAATATCAATGCTTATGGGACGTCACTGAGATATATGAAATATGGGCAGTTTTCTGCCACTGCTTTGCTACAAAAAACATAATTTATGGTTCTATTTGATGAAATGGAGATTATACATTTGAATATATAAACCTAATATTTGAATTCAAGCTTTTAAAAATCAAAGAGTAAAAAATAAAATTATTCATTTAGGCACCTACATGTGCTTAATATTTGTTTGGATTTTTACTTAGTAGATCACTATGGAGTGGGGTTTTCGTTTGTTTGGTTGGTTGGTCGGCTGGTTTTGTATGGGATCTGGGTAAAAAATTACAGTATTGAAAATAAAAAAGTCCCTGGAGAAACGTAAGCTCTGACATATTTTTATCCTACTGTGTCTTCACTGAGTAACACTTCCCATTATTGCATGCCATTCGATCTTGATTGCCAGGACAAGCTGTTTCTTAGTTTAATTAGATGACGTTGGATCTGGCAGCAACCTCAATCAAATTTCTGCTCTTTAGAAAAATTTCCATTTATATTTCTCATTCTGCACCTCTTGAAAGTTACCTGCATTCTGACCCCTCATTCTTCAGCATCCCTAGCTGGTCTTCACTGTGTAAAAGAAAGCCATAAATCCCAGCAGCCCCTCACATTTAGGATGTTTAGACCTAAGGAAGAGTGGGTGTTTAGGTCCTTCCCTCAATTCCCTGTACAACTCTGGATGGATAAAGTAGATTAGTTTCTAAAGGTTGATTGTTTACATTTTTTACCAATTATATATGTTTTGTCTTATATATAAACATCTTTGTTTGTTTGTATTATAATAGCACAGCACCTGAGACTGGCTAATTTATAAAGAACAAAAATTTATTTATTTATTTTTATTTTATTTTATTTTAGAGACAGAGTCTCACTCTGTCGCCAGGCTGGAGTGCAGTGGTGCGATCTCGGTTCGCTGCAATCTCTGCCTCCCAGGTTCAAGCGATTCTCCTGCCTCAGCCTCCGAGTAGCTGGGACTGCAGGCGTGCGCCACCACACCTGGCTAATTTTTGTATTTTTAATAGAGATGGGGCTTCATCATGTTGGCCAGGATGATCTTGATATCTTGGCTTCATGATCTGCCCGCCTCAGCCTCCCAAAGTGCTGGGATTACAGGTGTAAGCCACGTGCCCAGCCAGAAATTTATTTCTTACAGTTCTGGAGGCTGAGAAGTCCCAGATAAAGGTACCAGCATCCAGTCTCTGGCGAGGGCTTTCTTGCTGTGTTTCCACATGGTGGAAAAGCAAATTGGCAAAAAGGGCCTAGCTAATTCCCTCCAGCCCCTTTATAAGGTTCCTAACCCCATTCATTAAGGCTCCAGCCTCATGAATTAATCCTTTCCTAAAGGCCCCACCTCTTAATACTGTGGCATTGGAGATTAAGTTTCTACATGAATTTTCAAGGAGACAAAAGCCTTTGAACCACAGCAATAACTAAAGCACTAAGACATCTATTCCTGAGATATGCAATCAGTGACTAGGTGAACAATCTCCAACAAGAAATGTTGCAAGGGAGTGTTGGCCTCGGATAAAGGTTTCTGCCAAACTCTTCTTAGTTTATATGATTCTAAATAACATTGATATTTATAAAATAGCCTCAGGGACTCATGTCAGTTATCCTTGTTTTCCCATTCAACTACTGATGTCCTGGTTCTACCCCACATTGATTAAAGAATTTGCTTTTTATCCGGTCTGTGATATATGTGTGCATGTATGTGTACACAGGTGCACACATGTTTAATTTACTTAGATGAATATCATTTTACCCATATATTTTATATATATATATATATATATATATATATGTTTATGGAGGGAAGTGAGGATATATATGTTTTGTGAGACTGTGTGTGTGTGTGTGTGTGTGTGTATTTGTGTCTATATCTATTTCTTTAACAATTTGCTTTTCTAATTATCTCAAGGTTTGAATTATATCTAAGTTGGTACATATTTTTTATCCAGTTCATTCATTTTTCACTGTAATCTAGTATTCTATAATTAATCCATTCCAAAAGTATTTACTGAATACCTAGTATGTGGCAGACACTCTTTTAGACACCAAGAACGCAATCAGGAGCAAAGAAAAGTCCTCACTCTCATGAAACTTATACTCTAGTCAGGGAAATCAGACAAGGATCATTGAAAAAACAAAGCTCAGAAGAGGGAAGGGCATACCATACAATGCCCTTAAGAGAGAAATGGGCATTGCTGTATTATAAAACTTCTCACAGATAACATGGAACTTGAATAAATCTCTGAAAGAAAATAGAGAGCAAAGCATGCAAATACTAAGAAGATGAAAGATCCAAGCAGAGGGAATAATTTACGCATTGAATACACATCAGTGTACTTGTCCAATCCTCTCCGCATGGATATTTTGGCGACCTCTTTTTCTTTTTCCCACACATTCACACAATGCTGTATTGAACATTTAAGTAATAGACTCTCATGCACAAATCCAAGATTTGCTCTAGAGAAGCACTGTTGCATTGTCCAATAAAAACATAATGTGAGTCGCATATATATTAGAGTTTTTAGTAGCCACATTAAAAGTAAAAGACAGGTGGAATTAATTTTAATAACATTTTATTTAACCCAGTATATCCAAAATATTAGCATTTCATAATGTCATCAATATTTGAATTATTAATGAGCAGTTGTACTTTCTTTCATGAGTCTTTTTAATCCAGTGTGTCTTTTACACTTATGGTACACCTCAGTTCTGACTAGCCACATTTCAAGTGCTCGACAGCCACCTCTGGCTACCATAATGAACAGCTGTCTTAGCTTGGGCTGCTAGAACAAAATCCTATAGACTGGGTGGCTTAAACAAAAGGCATTTATTTCTCATAGTTCTGGAGGCTAAAAATCCATGATGAAAGTGCCATCATGGTCAAGTTCCGGTGAGGGCCCTCTTCTTGGCTTGTAGATGGTTATCTTCCCATTGTATTCTCACATAATAAAGAGAAGCCACACTGCTGTCTTCCTCTTCTTACAAGGACATTCATCCCATCATGGGGACTCTACCTCATGACCTCATCTAAACCTAATTTTCATCTAAAGATCTCACCTGCTAGTACCATCACATTGGGGGTTATGACTTCAACATATAAATGTGGGGGTACACAATTATTCAATCTGTAACAACAACCCAGCTTAAGACTATACACCCAGAAGCAGGACTGCTGCTTATATGCATTTTTAGCTCTACCAGTATAATGGTTTCCTATTGCTGCATAAAAACTTACCACGAACTGGCTAGGCGCAGTAGCTCAGGCCTGTAATCCCAGTGCTTTGGGAGACTGAGGTGGTCAGGTCACTTGAGTTCAGGAGTTCTAGACCAGCCTGAGTAACGTGGTGAAACCCCCTCTCTACAAAAAATCATAAAAAAAAAAATTAGCCAGGCATAGTAGTACATGCCTGTGGTCCTAGCTACTCAAGAGGGTGGGAGGATCACTTGAACCCAGGAGACAGAGGTTGCAAACAGCCATGATCTCGCCACTGCACTCCAGCCTAAGCAACAGAGAGGGAACAAGAGAGCCTGTCTCAAAAACAAAAAAACAAAACAAACACACACACATGCATACAAACTAGGGAGGTTAAAACAACAACCATTTATTATCTCAGTTTCTGTAGATGAGAAGTCTGGACAAGTTTGCTGTGTTCTTTGCTCAGGGTCTCACAAAGCTGAGAAGGGTGTTGGCTGGGGCTGCTGCAGTCTCATTCTAGGTTCAAGGTCCTCTTCCAAGGTCACATAGCTGTTGGAAGAATTCACTTTTTGCAGACATTATTGGCAGCTTGTTTCCTTAAGACCAGAAAAGAGCAACTCTCTGTTTTCTAAATCCCTTTTTATTAAAGAACTATTTTGATTAGGTCAGCCCTTCCCCGCAGGATAATCTTACTTTTTATTAAGTCAAAGTCAATTGATTACGATACCTAATTGCATCACAAAACATTCCTTTCCATTTGCCATAATCAATAGAATGACACCCACCATATTCTCAGGTCCCACTCACACTCAAGGGGAGGGAATTACAAAGGGCATAGGTCACAGAGATTCATCTCAGAATTCTGCCTACCACAACTTTATAGTGTCAAATTTCTCCATACTATATTTTTCTGTTGTTTCATGGAGATCCCTGGCTTTATGTTCCCTCCATTTTATTTATTTATCTACCTCCTATTGGCTTCTCTTTCTTTTCAAAACCATCTAGAATACTACTCTTTCAGGAATACCCTTAATTCCTTTTCACCTCATTTTCTGCTACACCCACATAAGAAAAGTCTAATGCTGTGTCAGTACTATAGTGTGCCTTCTCTTTCCTGATGCCCAGACAAGGATGTATCTCAAAAAATCATCCATCCTTGCAGTTCGACCTCATGATAAATCCATGGTGTCCAACAGTAACTAGCTCCTAGGGCCACCTCTCAATCCTTTAACTTGTGTCTACTCATCTCTTCCATTCCCCTCGGCAATTTATTATTTCACTGGGCCACAATTCAACCTTTACTACCTTCATTCTCAACTTACCGCCAACTTATGTGAGAAAATTGGCCAGGCGTGGTGGCTCACGCCTGTAATCCCAGCACTTTGGGAGGCCAAGGCGGGCAGATCACGAGGTCAGGAGATCGAGACCATCCTGGCTAACACAGTGAAACCCCGTCTCTACTAAAAACACAAAAAATTAGCCGGGCGTGGTGGCAGGCGCCTCTAGTCCCAGCTACTTGGGAGGCTGAGGCAAGAGAATCGCTTGAACCTGGGAGGCAGAGTTTGCAGTGAGCTGAGATCCGCCACCGCACTCCAGCCTGGGCGACAGAGCAAGTCTCTGTCTCAAAAACAACAACAACAACAACAAAAAAAAAAAAAAAGGAAGAAAATTGAACTTACGTGAACACCTTCAATTTCCAACAACTCATTTAGCAAACATTTTTCATGCCCATTCTCTGTCTCCAAAATCACAGGAAGAGACATTGTGCCTTTTCCTCAGTGTCTACTTGTGCTGCTGTCCATCTTTTTTCCTCTGCTAAGAATGCCCTTTCTGCCACTCCCCCTTCTTCTATGTTGGACTAAACCCAATAGCTCAGCTCAGGCATCACATTTTCCAGAAAGTTTTTGCAAATAGCACACACACACACACACACACACACACACACACACACACACACACACATACATTTCTCCTTTCCTCATTCATCCAAAACTACGCTGTGTATATCCTCACCATTGCATTTTTATCATTGTACTATAAATACATTTCTATGTGTCTACCTCTCCAGTATTCATTGCATTTCTTGGAAACAAGAGCTGTTAAATTCGTTTTATTAACTTAGTACCTAGCTCTCTTCCTGCATATAGTAGGAGCTCAATAAATCTTGGTGACTAAATAAATAAATATTTCTTTAAATATAATATCTCACTCAACCAGACTAACTAGAGCAAGATATGAATTCAACCCATGTGGAATCCATTGTTCATCTTCATAGATAAACCATCCATAAATAACATATTGTTTACCTATAATGATAAGCATCTGGGCAACAAAGACAATTATATGATTAATATGATCAAAGTAATTTGAGTAATTTGAGACTGACTAATCTGATTTTTGGGTTTTATTGACCACATTAGCTAATTAGACAAGAGCCCCATTCCCACCCACTTCACCTATATGAATGTCTCAGGTCTGTGATCCTTCCCATTTAGTTGATTTGCATGTACGGAAGCCAATTTATTGCATTTCAGAAAACAAGCCACCACATGAACCAGAGCCAAACAAAACTAGCTTTTTGTGAAAGAAAACCCAGGTGTATATTCTAAGATAAATCCTTAGGAAATAAAAACCAGTTTACCCAGAGTACATGGCATAGACATTGTTAAAGTCAGCAGATTTAGAGTTGGAAATCAAATATTGGCAAGAAAAGCTATTATATTTTTAAATTATGCAGTGATCCATGCAAGCTGTTATTGCAAGATAATGGGTTATAAACAGCACACATAATAGTTAAAATAATTATATATTGAACAGATGAACATATGATAAATGCATCATTTCAGTTCCTGAAATAGCTGACATCCTAGGAAGTTATGTGGTCTAAGGTTATGTTTATCATTTCTTCTTTTGCTTAATGTTTATTTTCATCACCATTATTGTGTATACTTCAGATTTGTTTTTAAATAACTTTTCTGAGAACTGACTTAAAATTGTGGGTGACCGGACATGGATTACATTGCTTAGATGAAGGGTGAATTTCAGATATTTGTCATTGTATAGTACTCTGGGGACCTGAGAAAGACAGTAATTGTACAGTTATTCCATCAGGGCTATGTTTATACAACAGATACTGAGTGAGCCTTCTTTAATTAAATCAAATGAAATAACGTCATGATGAATTGCATCTAAGTCTTCTATTCAAAAGTCAGGACTAAGTATAAACAAATGTTTGAAATCCATAAAATGCCTTCTTTGTTCTCTTTTCCCTATACTATATTCCCCAAGGGTACCTTGGCCTCTGGATCTTACTCTCAGAAATTCTATATTAAAGTGTTAACAAAAGGAAAGTTTGTTAACCAAATGAATGATTACCTTAATTAATGAGTTATTAATTCATGTTTAAAGGTGTCACTCCTCTCCTGCACATTCACAGGCCAATAGGGAATTCTCAAACTTGGAAAGCCTTCAAAATTCAAAGAAAAATCTCATAACAGTTGAACTGAGGTGTAAGAACTGTTTTGGGAATGCACAGGAATTGAGTCTGACTGCCCCTTCAGTTCCACCACCAAAGAGGTGAAATCACGTGACCTGCTCAAGGCCATGTGTACCAACCCAAATCTTCCATGAAGAGAAAAAGGGACAATGGGGTGATGGTGTGGGGCACAGGGATCTGTTTCTCCCACATTGTAATCCTGTCACCTTTCGTCAGTGTCAGGGCCAGCAGAAAGCAGATCCTGATTCCTTAGGTCTTGGTACCTTCCCTCTACTTTTCTCTCATGACTTAAATGTGTGTAACTTTTGGAAGTGCTGCTTTATTCAACTATGCCTTCCACAAATATTTTGGATATCTACCAAATGCTAGTAATGGAATTCAAATGTAAGTAAAATACTTTCCACCATCAAAAAGTTAGCAACTAATTGGGAAAGAGAGTGCTAACCTGAATAACTAACATAATACATATATGTATAAGTACATAATAAATGTTTGCAATACAAATAGTTAATAGCTAGCATAGTTACCATAATACAAGAACCTGATAAATTGTGCTAGAGAGGTAACAAGTAGTCCACTACAAGAACCCAGAGGGTTTATTTAAACCATATTTTCCTGTCTTAAAATATTTTCATCACATAAATCAAATTTTTTACCCTTTGAATTTGTGTAGTAATTGTTGGAATAGGCCTTCTTACAACTGCAAAACTCCTGAAATGTGATTTGATCACCATTTCAACATGCAACATTTGTTTTTTCAAATACTGCATTGCTAATGGAACCCATTCTTCAGGCATCCAGGGCAAAAAGGAGGACGCTTTGCCAAAGGTTCATATTGAAAATGTGCTGGGTGATTCATTTAGTATAATTGATTGTTCTTCACAAGTCCCAGGCTAGAAATAGTGTGCTCATCAACACATACAAAAATCAATGATGCTAAACATTGTCATCCACCAATAAAATTATGACTGGAGTACATGAATCAATTAGTAAAAACTAGAGAGAGAATCGTCAAACAGTGCCCTATTAATAAAAATTCTATTTGAAACACAAATAAAAGGAGAAGTGATGCCGGAAGCCCAGCATCAAGGTATCAGCAAGCTTGGTTTTTTCCGAGACCTTTCTCCCTGACTTGAGATGGCCACCTTCTTGCTGTGTCTTCCCCTGGTCTTTTCTTCATGTGTTCATCTCTGGCGATGTTTCTTCTTATAAAGATACCATTCACACTGGCTGTTATGATGTGAATCTGTCACCCAGAGTTCATGTATTGGAAACTTAATCCCCAATGCAACAGCATTAAGTGGTGGGACCTTCAGCAGGAGATTAAAACATGGGACTCTGCCCTCACAAATGGATTACTGCTGTTATCCATATCTGACAAAAGAATGAGTTTGGTCCCCCATCTCTCATGTGCTTGCATTCTCTGATGCTCTCTTGCCCTTCCGCGTTCCGTCATGGGATGACTTAGCAAAAAGGCCCTCACCAGATGTTGGCACCTTAATGTTAGACTTCCCTACCTCCAAATCTGTGATAAACAAATTTCTTTTTTAAAATAAATTAGTCTGTGGTATTTTGTTACAGCAATACAAATGGACTAAGATATTGGATTAGGGCCCTACTTTTATGACCTCATTTAACCCTAATTACCTCTAAAAAGGTCCTATCTCTAAATATAGTCACATTCTAAGGTGCTGGGGGTTAGGGCTTCAACATACGAATTTGGGGAGACACAACTTTGTCCATAACTTTGCTCATATTCACTCTTCAAGAGAAGAACCATTTAATTAAAGGACAAGTAGTCATGCATACCATTTACTAGGATGACTCTGAAACATTCACTTTGCAATCAATATTGAGCAAGATATACTATGTGCTGGAAGTGCTGGCGGGAACTGTACTAATAAGACAAGAGAGACATGGTCCCTAACTTCAAGGAAGCAGAGTTCAGCATGAAGAGAGACATGAAAGCAAATATGTGCATTACATATTTGCATACATTTGGTCACATTATAGCAGGTATGGGGAAGTGGCTGTCAGGACAATAGAGTTCTTCCACCTCAGTACCTTCTCAGAGGACATGAGGGTTGGCCTCAGTTTGGAGGATGAATTGGAGAATGGCAGGCAGCATGGTGGGGAAGAACACTCCACTCTTGGGAACTGGTTGGCGGCTGAATGAAGTATGGTAGGAGGTTAAATGGTATCAGCAGAGGCCAGATAATCAAGGGCCTTCTATGCTGTACTAAGGATCCAGAGCAATTCTGTGGGCCAAAGATTCTCACAATTAAGTGTGCACCAAATCACCTGACAAAACCTCTGAAAACGAATTACTTCTCACATTCACTTCCCAGAAACTTAGATGATCTTATGCAAGTTTGAGAAAGATTGCATTTTAGGCATTAAGATAAGGTTAAATTATGTTGCCCGTCCTCTACCCCTGTATAATTCAATATAACCAATGATGTGAGGTGTATATTACGATGTGCTTTCTATTGCATTCTTCACAAGTAAAGCTTCATAACGATCCACAGTATGGAAGATATTAATAGACACATCAATTAACTTAAGGCAAAATAAGCATGGCCTCGTGCCCTCCACATGTTAGACTACGTAAGGATCTAACAGAGCAACACAGACCTGCTATGAGCTCACCCTAAGGAACAGGAGGTAGTGAGAAGGGAAGAAGAAAGGCCTGGATCAAACTGTTCTTTCTCCCTAATTTCCAGAACAGCAGGAGAGTCAGAGATGTGAGCTGCAGAGTGGATGGGTCTTGCAGAGAAGGAGGGCAAGCCCTCTCCACTAACCTCCCACTGATCCTTCTTGGTCCTCCATAGGCCAAACCACAAGTTTATCCCCCAGCCTGGGCTTTAGTCATCTACATTATTAAAATTACAAACTAGTGATTTAAACTTCAAGCTAATTACAACTTGAAAATAATACTTGAATACTGACTTCCTCTATGTGCAGCTTAAGAAGAATCACTCAGAGAAACAGATGAAAACATTCATTGTTGGCTTTTACTTAAATAGATAATTCTAAGGTTTGCCTTGGAAATTCAGGTTTTGACACTATAACTTGAACTGACCTTTTGGTTATAAATGTTAGAGATTTTCTACTCATTGCTTTCTTTTATTGATTCCGTATTAAATTCAGCTTTAAAGTTTAAGTGGCATGATTAATAAGAGTAAAGGCAATGCCTTTAAAAAATGTCTTTTAAAAAATGCCCTTTTCCTCCCTTCTAAATATCTTATACCATTTTTAAATATTCTGCAATGGAAAACAGGCTGGTACTAACATCTAATTACCTAAATCTAGATTCACTCAAGTAGTCTAGTTATGATTTACAACCCAAAAAGGGTTCTAATCAAGGAATGACAGCATTTGTGTTTAAAATTCTTCTGAATAAGAAAGGGAAAAATGAACATTTTTCTGAATCAATACATGTCATGAGTGTAGTCACTGCCAAATATTTTAGAGGACAATTTCAATAATTGCAAGGGATTTAATTTTAAAGGAATAATGAAGATTTTAAGTGTGACAAACTCTTCACCTAATTTTGAACCTCTACTAAGTTTGCTCTGTTCAATGCATTACACATTTTCTTTTCATCACACTATTTTTAGAAATAAAATCATAGCATCATTATACACAAAAAACACGTACAGCTAAAGATGGCAATTATCCACATTATGTCAACAAGATTTGCCAACAAAACATTTCAAAAATAAAGACAATAAATGAAATTCTCTCTATGAAAGATTACTCCAGCATTAGACAACTATTCTGCATGTGTTTAGTTGGAGAATCCACACTTTGGACTTAGTGAATAACATGTTGACTCTTATATAGGGTTAAACATCTACTACATTATACCAGTGCTTTTTATTCATTCTATTTTATTTATTTCAGGTATGAACTTTTGAAATTATAGCTTATGAAAAATTCAAGTTCAACAATATTCATTTTGAGAGTTATTAAGGTTATTCATGAAATAAGGATATTTTTAAGCTGGATTTATACATTGAGCAATTAAAGATAAAAACGAAGAAGTAAAGGAAGATAAAATAAACACAAATAACAAAGTCTTTGGAATGAGACAACCTAAGTTAAGCTTGGGTTTCTTATTTTAACTTATGATGTCATCTTGGCCTGAAATTCAGCTTCCTATTGATTTTTTTTTTAAAGGATATTTTTCAAAAGCCTGTCTTGCAGGGTTTGGGTCATAACTAACTGATATTGTTTGGCTGTGTCCCCACCCAAATCTCAAATTATAGCTTCCATAATTCCCATGTGTCATGGGAAGGACCCTGTGAGAGGTAATTGAATCCTGAGGGTGGGTCTTTCCCATGCTGTTCTTGTGATAGTGAATAAGTCTCACGAGATCTCATGGTTTTATAGAGGGATTCCCCTGCACATGCTCTCGCTCTTGCCTGCTGCCGTATAAGATGTTCCTTTGCTCTTTCTTCATTTTCTGTCATGATTGTGAGGCTTCCCCAGCCATGTGGAACTGCGAGCCCATTAAACCTCTTTCGTTTATAAATTACCCAATCTCAGGTATGTTTTTATTAGCAGCATGAGAACAGACTGATACACTAACTGAGATGATATATAGTCTGATAGGCAGTCAATATGTTACCTTCCATCATCCTCTTTCTCTATGATCTTATAGTAAGTTTCCACATTGTCTTGAAGATACTATAATTATTACCATGAATAGACAAATAAACAGCAAATTTGCCAGTTGGGAAGAAAATTTTAGTAAATTATGGATTCACATATCATAAGATACAGTAGAGGTCAGTTTCCCTAGAGGGACAGCCTAAGATGGGGAATCTTGTGCAAGTGACCTATTGAGGAAGTGCTCTCAGGAGAAACCAGTAAGGAAGGTTGGATAAGACAGAGGAAGAAACTAGGAGAAATCAAATATTAACCATATCCCACAGGGGACCTTTAGAACATAAATTTTCATCCAAATATGCATGGTCCCCCTAGGAGGCTAGCATACCCCAGTATTACTCATTCATTGGCTATTGGTCATCACCCTTCTGGGAATTTGGGACATGATCTCCCAGGTATCTCAGAACCAGGAGGCTCTTGTAGATCAAAGATAACCAACACTGCCTATAGCTAGGGCATGAGTGTACCAGGCTGGTGTAGGAGAATTGGGCAGGACGCCAATAGTGACTACTATAGGTAGGAGAAGAAACACTGATTTCAACCACGTAGATTTTATTCTAAAGCATGTCCTCCAATGTAGAGTACTCCCAACTTAAACAAGACCAGAATAGCATTTCAGCTTTTCGAAACAAAATACAAGAACAACTACTTTTTAAAAAGGTTTACTATAAGATTCTTTGAGCAAGAAAATATTCTTAGAGGCCGAGCGTGGTGGCTCAAGCCTGTAATCCCAGCACTTTGGGAGGCTGAGACGGGCGGATCACCTGAGGTCAGGAGTTTGAGACTAGCCTGACCAATATGATGAAACTCCTTCTCTATTAAAAACACAAAAATTAGCCAGGTGTGGTGGCATGTACCTGTAATCCCAGCTATTTGGAAGGCTGAGACAGGAGAATCACTTGAACCTGGGAGGCAGAGGTTGCAGTGAGCCAAGGTTGTGCCATTGCACTCCAGCCTGGGCAACAAGAGTGAAACTCCATCTCAAAAAATAAATAAATAAATAAAAAAGGAAAAGAAAAAAACAAGGTATTCTTAGAACACCTCACATTGGATTTTATTTATAAATAATTGATTTGCCTACAAATTTAAGGAATTAGAGAATCCATGTGACTTTCTCAGTAGTGCTATGATCCTGGGAACCTACCAAGTGTAAAGTGGGTGTTGTATCTATACTGTGGGGCACTATATTTTACTGATTCTGAAATTAGGACACCCTGACTGATACTTTGAGGCTACTTACTGAGAAAAAGGACCATTTCATACCAGACTTGTCCTAGAAGTAGGGTAATAAATGATTACCTGGTTTTCACCTGGGACTGAGAGTATCTCCCCTGGACATGGGACTTGCCATTTTAAAATCTAGATAATACTGGGCAAATCAGGACTAGATGATCACCCTATGTGGAATTTATAGCAAGGGGGTTCGCTATTACTACAAATTAAGAAATTAGCAAATTTGGATCTTTAGCTTGGGACTATATAGATACATAATTTGCCCATCTGCATTTTGAATTGAGAATGAAACAAAGAGTTTTAGGTTTTAGATCATCTTCCCACACACACACACACCCACCCCTCAGGCCCAATGAACGTTTATATCAATTTTCTAATTACATAGCAGGATTTCTGTCAGGTGCCACATCTGATTGTTCTTAGGAAGAAATTGAAAATTCCTACCAGTTCCTATGTGTCATCCTGTTTTCTCTCAACAGGTACATGAGCAAAGATTTATGATTCAGAAGTGATTTTTAATTTATTGCTATTACTTTCTGTTTCTGACAATTGAGAAACTAGAATTTTGACTTCTTAATTTGAAGGCTGACTTTCTTCTTTTTAAAATTTAGGAAGGCACATTGTTGGCTAAATTAATTCACAATTGGGTTTAGTCAGTGTCCTCCAAAGCTTATGGTCATGTAGTTCCAATAAAGAATACTCCAGATTTCAAATTATTTTCCTAGGGCAATATATGGTATTTATATATTTTTTCCAGGGAGCATATATAGAATATAGAATTAATTACATATATGATATATCTATCCCACATCTATAGATCACACATTGCTCTAAGAAATAATATATATAACTATATATAATATATATTTTATGACTATATATATATATATATATATATATATATATGACTTTCATACCATTTATGTAACTAAGACTAGAGAAGAAGTTAAAACACATCCTGGTTTTAACTTAACCTCAGTGTCTTTCCCCCAAAACATCACCTCACAGCTTTTTTTTTTTACTTTGGTCCAAGGCAAATTGCTGGTATCTCAGCCTCAGAGAAAAGCACAAGTGAGATTTAACTTCAGAAAACTCCACCTTATCCTAAAGAGAATGAAAATAGGTGATGATCTCTCTGGAAGCAAGTCTAATGAAGTGCTTTGCCCTCAAAGGGTAGAGCACGTCCTCTATTTCAACAAAGTTTAAAGAAAGGCCATGGTGGAAACAAGCCATTTCTTTCAACAAATTGCTTGATTGGCTTCCCATTCTGATTTTATTCTTGCCTTGTAACCTTTCACATGAGATGCCCTCATCCCATTAAAACTGCTGTAAACCTTGCATGAAATCACCTGGTGATTTGCTGCAAGAAAAAGTCCACTCAGACAAGAAATACCTGTTACGTCTCAGTTAATATCCAAAATTTGAAAACTGCAGAGCTGATACTTGCTTTTACCTGCGGGCCAATTCAAGATGGTCTGGGTCCCTGTCAACATTTAAGCTAGTATGCATGCAGTTACACATCCTAAATTACTTGGCGAATAACTTCTTAACATCATAGGCTTTATACTAGCTTTATACATGCACGTCTTTATAAGGAGCTGAGCTTTGCAGATGACACAGCATCTCTAAGGATAGAGATTGAATCCAATCACTGCACTTAATGGAAATCTCTCAGGAGTAAAGAGAACCATGACTATCTTTGGTCATCCTTTGATGCTTAGATAGGAATAGTATTTAGCTCTCATCCTCACAACATTCCTGCCCAGTAGATTTTTATAATCCCACGTCACAAATGGCAAAATAGACCTCAGTTGGTTTTATCAACTTGTCTCTGGTAAAGGTGCAGGTAGATTTGAATCTGGGGCTGTGGGAAACCAAAATCCATGCTGCTTCTGTTGCTGCTTCTGTGCTACCATCATGCCTCCATTACAGAAATCTGTTCAGTGTGTTTAACTGAGAAACTCACCAAGTGGTACAGTATGATCATTGAATATGAGTTTTTCCTTTTCTTAGGGTCCTAATTTTATTTTACTTTTTAATGTTTTATTTCCATAAGTTTTAGGGGAACAGGTGGTATTTGGTTACATAAGTAAGTTATTTAGTGGTGATTTGTGAGATTTTGGTCACCCATCACCCAAACGGTATACACTGAACCTAATTTGTAGTGTTTTACTGCTCACCCCCTTCCCACCCTTTCCCCCCGAGTCCCCAAAGTCCGTTGAATCAATCCCCGCTTTCCCTTGTTGTTTTGAGACCGAATTAAAATTTGTTATTCAGGCTGGAGTGCAGTGGCACAATCTCGGCTCACTGTAAGCTCCGCCTCCTGGGTTCACGCTATTCTCCTGCCTCAGCCTCCCGAGCAGCTGGGACTACAAGCGCCCACCACCACGCCCGGCTAATTTTTGTATTTTTAGTAGAGACGGGGTTTCACCTTGTTAGCCAGGATGGTCTCGATCTCCTGACCTCGTGATCTGCCCGCCTCAGCCTCCCAAAGTGCTGAGATTACAGTCGTGAGCCACTGCACCCGGCCCCTTGTATCATTCTTATGCCTTTGCATACTCATAGCTTAGCTCCCACTTATGAGTGAGAACATACAATGTTTGGTTTTCTATTCCTAAGTTACTTCACTTTAGAATAATGGTCTCCAGTCTCATCTAGGTTGCTGTGAACGCCATTAATTC
Source organism: Hylobates moloch (assembly GCF_009828535.3). Lineage (NCBI taxonomy): Eukaryota > Metazoa > Chordata > Mammalia > Primates > Hylobatidae > Hylobates > Hylobates moloch. The sequence continues at coordinate 16,397,089 of NW_026652289.1, forward strand.
ATTCCTTTTTATGGCTGAGTAGTATTCCATTGTGCATATATATATCACACTTTCTTTATTCACTCGTTGATTGATGGACATTTGAGTTCCTTCCATATTTTTGCAATTGTGAATTTGTGCTGCTATAAACATGCATGTGCAAGTATCTTTTTTGTATAATGACTTAGTTTCCTCTGGGTAGATATACAGTAGTCGGATTGCTGGATCAAGTGGTAGTTCTGCTTTTAGTTCTTTAAGGAATCTCCACGCTGTTTTCCATAGTGGTTGTACTAGTTTGCATTCCCACCAGCAGTGTAGAAGTGTTCCCTTTACACTGCATCCACACCAACATCTACTTTTAAAAATTTTTTTATTATGGCCATTCTTGCGGGAGTGAGGTGGTATTGCATTGTGGTTTGGATTTGCATTTATGAAGCCCAAATGCCCTGCCCTCAATGAATCAAAAGTTAATCAGGAGAAGCAGACAAGTAAGCAATCAATCTCATGCAGTCATGTGTACATTAATAGGGACAATTGCAGGAAACTATGAGAACCCTAGGAAGAATGCTAACCCTGTCTCTGAAGTTTAGGTAAGGCTTCTTGGAGGAAGAAATATCAAAGATGAAAGCTGAAGGACAATTAGAGATTATCAAGGTGACACTAAGGAACACTAGGTCATCCTAAGCCTTTCAGTCAGGGTCAATGTGATAAACTGGAACTGAGAGGTTAATGAGAATAAGTAGTATCACATGTCAAATGCCAAAGAACAATGGAAAGGATATGCAAATGCAAATGAGCATGGAGCAATAAAGAATAAACAGACTTTAAATAAATATATTCTAAATCAAATAAGCCATTGCAAATCCTCAACACCAGTCTATACAATAGCAGCCCAGAAGGCCCTTCAGCATGCCATTTGGCCTGAAAGGCATTAAGGATGCAGAGGAAAATATTTGAATCTGATGTCACACTCCAGGCCTCTGTCAATGTGACATTTTTAAAACACTAAGCAAAATATTGATGGCAGATATAAAATGGTCTCTATTCCCTATGCCAGTGAATTGACCATTAAATGGAAATAAGCAGCCCGTTTTAATGTTTAGATGCCAGCGCTTCTGAAAACACTCCTGTCTTGGCACTGAGCCCGGGTACCTGGGGGATGTATGGCGGTTGGATGGAAGTCCTATTACAGGTGACAGCATCAGCACATAACATGCATCTTTTAAGAGCATCACTTTATTCACTTTTTGATTGTTGAGCTCCCACTACACACTGTTTCCAAAATCATTTATATTCAGTACTGATTGATTGCTCAAACTTGCACATGGGAACAATCCATGGCAAGAACTTAAATGACAACAATATTGGTGTAAAAACTGTGAGACAAGACAAAGAGACTGACTTTCTGCAGCAGCGTTATTGAAGGATGAGGCTTAACACTGTAAAAGAACTAAATTCACTTGCTGCGTTCTCTGCACCAAAAGGCAGCGACTCTTCGATTGCTCCCAGGATGTGTGTTTCCTTCTCTGGAAGGTGTTTTATGTTTCTTTTTAATGCCTTGGTAATGACACTATTAAAAATTAAATTAGAAGTGTATTTTGATTAGTATACTTTCAAGGGAGTTTGCCAATTAGAGATCTGCAAAGCCCATCTTTTGTCACTGGTTTTTACTTATTATAAGATGTTTTATACAATGATGGCTGATAGCAAATTTTGCTCCACACCGAGACAAAGAATGAAACTAACCTGGATCTAAGTGAGAACAAGCTCAACCTATTCTAATTAACATGATTCAATTGAACTGTAATGTTATTGAAACAATTGACTTTTACCATTTCAACTTCATTATTCTACAATAGGCAGTATGTATGTTGCTTCATGCTTAAAGCAATTTTGAAAGCAACATCTTTGAAGTATGGCATCAAGCAGTTTTTTTTCTCACTCACAATTTGTGAATATTGTTTTAAAACATCATTAAGTCAAATAACCATAGTCTAATTAAGTTTTTTGTAGTTTTGAGGCGGTTGCATGAAATGCCTTGGGATTTATTTGACTCTTTTCCTCACTTGACTGAAAGTTCTTGAGAGGCTGAGTGAATTGAAGCCCCAGAATCCTCAGCCTGAGGAAATAAATGCTGAAAAGTATTTGAGTTGCAGTAGTATTGCTTAATGTGATGATAGAAATACGAAACTGAAGGGCTTGCTCAGCAATTCTGCTAAAATATCACGATATTACTTAGGCAAGCCCTATTCCTGTCTTTGTGCTCAGGTGGGCACAGCTGCAAAAGGATTAGTTAAGAAGTTGTAAGTAAATGAGCACTTGGAATTTAAACATAAAAGCCTGTCAAAGAATGATAAAGGACCCCTAGAGCTGAAAGAAAAAGTACAGTATTTTTTTTTTAATGTAAACGTATTTGCTTGATGGACAAGAGAGTACCGTATCCCTCAAGAGATGGGTTCAGTCCGTCTCCTGGGTCTGAAAATAGCAGAGCTAGCAGAAGAGGCCAAAAAGGAGACTTTGTTTCATGTTAGAAGAGTCTCTAAGCATTACAGTCTAACTGATTCACTACAGAATAGGACATACTTCTTTGGCCATTTTTCTGATTTAACTTTCAAAAGTGCAGTGTTAGCTTTCAAAGAGGTCCAGGTTGGGTTCCCAAGACTGTTGGGTGCTGGGTTCAGCCCTTGTTGGGAATTGGGGCAAATTTCCAGGCCAAATAGAGGAAAGAATAGAACAGGTGTACTGTTAGTGATTGCTCTGCTCAAAACCTTTAGGTTATAGAAGACTTGGGAGCCCTGTAGGGTAAACTGATTTTCCCAGAGTCACTGAAGTCTTGTTACTTGCAGGAAATCCAAAGTTACGGGAGACTGAGGTTGGGCAAAATGAGGTTGTATTGTGAGCCAGGTGAAACCGCAAAAGCCTCTGACATTGGAAAGTTTGACAGAGAAGGGCTCATGTTTCAAAATAATTTCTGATCAAAGTATATCATTTTTGCATCTTCTGAAATTATAGCAGTATATTACATATATCTTGGAAGATCTTCGAAATTCAGCTGAATTAGCTACATTAAGTATCATCTATTCCTGTTAGTTGTAAAAGGAATAGTGGGGCCAGGCGCCGTGGCTCATGCCTGTAATCCCAGCACTTTGGGAGGCCGAAGCAGGTGGATCACCTGAGGTCAGGAGTTCAAGACCAGCCTGGCCAACATGGTAAAACCCTGTCTCTACAAAAATACAAAAATTAGCCAGGCATGATGGCGGGTGCCTGTAATCCCAGCTACTCGGGAGGCTTAGGCAGGAGAATCACTTGAACCTGGGAGGTGGAAGTTATAGTGAGGAGAGATTAGGCCATTGCACTCCAGCCTGGGAGAGCAAGACTCCGTATCAAAAAAAAAAAAAAAAAAAAAAAACAGAAAGGAAGAAAAAAAGGAATAGTGGGCCATGAAGGCAAATGGTGAATGCACACTACACCTGCTCTTAAGGAAGCCATCATCGTCTGGAGGAAAATGCACACAACAAACTGTAATACAAGACTGCTATGATGTGGGCTATAATATGATATATTAATAAATAAAATACTAGTGAACCCCAAAGAAAGAAACTATGCATTCCATCCAAAAGGGTTCGGAATAGCTTCAGAGAGGAGGTGACATTTGAATTGACCTTGATAGATTCTATCGCTCATTCAACAAGAACTTAGTTAGGATTTACTAGTTCCGCGAACTGTCCTTATTTGTTGGGATATATTAGTGTATACAAGAGATACCCATCCCTGCCTTTGTGACGCTCGCATTCTATCAAGTAAGGTTTCTAAAAATGTACCGGGGGAGAGAATTTTTAGGGAGAGAGAGTACTGGGAACAAATTCGTGAATTATTACTTATGTGCACAAAGTCTTGGGAAGCATCTACAGAGTTGGAACACAGAGTTTATGTGTAGTAGCTATTGGGGCAGAACATGGCAGTAGATGGAGGTGGAAAGCACAGCAAGGAAAAGTCATAAATAGTATATTAGAAAGGTGGGGGCTGGGCGCGGTGGCTCACGCCTGTAATCCCAACACTTCGGGAGGCCGAGGCGGGCAGATCACCTGAAGTTGAGAGTTTGAGACCAGACTGACCAACATGGAGAAACCCCATCTCTACTAAAAATACAAAATTAGCCGGACATGGTGGTGCATGCCTGTAACCCCAGCTACTTGGGAGGCTGAGACCGGAGAATCACTTGAACCTGGGAGGCAGAGGTTGCGGTGAGCCGAGATGGTGCCATTAAAAAAAAAAAAAAAAAAAAAAAAAAAAAAAAAAAAAAAGAGGGATTTTATTCTCCAGGCAATTAAAAATTTTGTTCCAGGAAAGTGCTCTTATGAAGAATCTGAAACACAAAGCAAGTTATAACTACTGTTATGTTGCCTTGCGGCAACACTGGAAAATGCACAGAGAGCAGTGTAAATGCCTCCAGGACTGACAGGATGCAGGAGGTCCTGGGCCATGGGTACAGCCCTGGTACTTATAGGCCTTCTTCAGATCCGTATTAATGTATGAGCTTTGGATTGCTATGGTTGTGCCATGGAATCTATCACCAGGCTAGTACTCCATTTAGGAAACTATGGGGAAAAAAAAACTTGGTTTGAGGCCATGCTAGGGGTTGTTATCTAAATCCCCAGAGAATGACGTATGAGGATATGGTGACCCCAAGAATAATTATAACAACTAGGATCTTTGGGGGCAAACCTATTTTTTTCAGGGCAAGTGGTCTTTGAAAAGAATCAGTAGATCTCCCTTGCCTGCAATATATTAAAAACCATTTTCCCATAGCGATCTGTATTTTGCCTGAAAATCCTCTAGATTATAGGGTTATGGGATCCAATAAGTACATGCCCAACCATAGTGAGAGCATTTCAACATCCCATAACTATACTGAAATAAACAAATATGCAGTCTGTCAGACCTTGTTTTATCATCAATGACTAACTTAATCTTTTCATCTTCTCCTAAAAACTACATTGACCCTACTAGCCACAGCTCACTTTCCCAATTTTATAAGACTTATTAGTGTTACTATTTATCTATTAATTTCCTGTACATGGGTGGGTGGACAGATAGATAGATAGATAAATACCTTAATCATTAGAGTAAACTTCTTCAGAACTGTAATCAGACCCCAAGCTTAATAACTGGCTCAAAGTTTTCTGGTAGGATTGGTCAGCAAACATGAGTATCAGACAAAGATCTATGGAGCTGACAAGCTTTGAGCCCTTTTTCGGTGATTCTTATGGTGTAGTGTGAGGATCTTCTTTTTTAAAGCTGACTAAAGTACTTATTTAAAAACAGTGTTCCAATGATTTTGTGCTCATTTAAAATGTAAAAACCACTGCATTATATTATTGATGACATAGGAGGGCAGTTGGTTTTTCACTGACAAGCAGCATAAGAGAAGTCCCTGAGATAGAGCAGGGTTCATTGCAAACTGCTCTATGAGTAATCATGTATCTGTAAGGGAGTTGAGGAGATCTTAAGTAGGTCAAGATCATAAGGGAACTGGATTTTTATTAGGCTTCCACTCGGACAGTTCTGTGTTAGATGCTTTGAAGCATCATCTCTTTTCATTTTCACAACCACTAGGTAAAGACTATTAATTTTTGCAAACGAAGCTTGACGAAGTTAAGCAACTTGCAAAGAGGTGCCCAGCTACTCAAAGATAGAGCCAAGATTCAAGCCCCAGTCATTTGATTCCAAAGTCATTCTCCAAATACGTCATGCTCAGATTTTAAAACTTGATAGCAACTAAAACGCTATGTAAATAGCATTTTAAATTACTATTGTTATGCTGAAAGTGTCTTGTTTACAATGGTCAGGTTTATGACTAAAATTTGTTTGTAAACAATATGTGAAAATCAATGAATAGCCTATTAGCGGTATTTTTAAATTTTTAAATGCAATGTGATTCTTTTTGATTAGGCCAATAGAAACACATTAATTTACTGTTTATATTAAATTATCCTGTTTTATCTCAATCTTTCTGTTTTCCACACAGCTTTTTAAATCACCAAGTAATTCTATCATGGATTGCTGTGTGATGTGCTTTATAAAAGCCAAGCATCACTGATATCTCAGAATACTAGAAAAGGAGATATTTTGAGCTTGGTGAGAAATGAATGCACTGACAATGTACTGAAGGGAAGAGAATGTAGGGCATATTCAAGAAGTTTCAATGTGGGGAGAGTTGTGTGACTAGAGATAAAGGACTTTAAAACATGCTTTACTGTCTCACAGTTAAATCTTAAGTCAGCAAAAGTCACCCACACTTATGGTAATGTGGTAACTCTATGAGCAGAAACACACAAATAATCCAAAACAGAAATCCCAGAAGGTAAAACCATCCTGGGACCCATTTAATCCAGTGGTCAACAAACAGAATGGGACAGGCAATGAAGGTCTGTGAAAGGCATTGCTAGCAAGAAAATTAGAGGTGTTTCAACAAACTAGCCAAAGGTCAAGAGTTCATTTTCTAGAAATCCCTTTTACTCTAAACCCTGGTGGCAAATAGAACGCTATGTGTCAATTCCAACTGGCCTGAGACCCCTTGCAAAGAGGACTGCACAAAAGAGGCTGAAGGCTTATTTGATTTCTACTCCTGTAGACAGCCCATTCTAGTCTTGTGACATTGACTTGCAGGAGAAGCTGCTCTATGCTAGGTGAACCAGAGAAACAGAAATAGGATCTTGGAAGCCAGAGCAGAGGCTCTTTGTCTTTCTAATGGAACCCAGCAGACCCAAGAGGGATCCACTTGGGCAACTCACACTTCAAACATGCCCCTGAATGAGCGAGAAGTCAGGATTTTAGTGACGATTGAAAATTTTTCAATTATTTCTCCTTTTATTTTGGGCTTGAGAATGTTTTCTCCTTATGACCCATATAAAGTCTAGAGTTAGGATGTAAAATGGAGAAATAAGCCCACACATTTTCATTTCTTTCACATGATCGAAATGCAGTTTGGTGAAGAAAAAGAACATGAGGTAGACTGGTTCTGAACCCCTCTGGGTACATCTTACTAACTTTAGGATCTGTTTCCTCTCAATAAACTGGGGACCATCCTACTTACCTTATCTAGATGCTGTAAGGACCAAATGTGATTACATTTATGCCACTTTGCATTTGTCAGTATATAATTTTATAAAGTTATCAACATGACTCTCATGCAAACATAATGTAAGCATGTGCCAAAAATACACTTAACTCCTTAATGATGGAACCATCTGGATAGTAAATCTAGTTCAAAGAAGAATTACAGAAAGAGTGGTTATATAGTCCAACAGGAGAAGCTAATGGAAATGAATATGCTGAGTTAGAGACAAAATTGATTATTGTTCAACAAGCAATAAAACCATAACCTTTGAGGTCATCTTCTGTACTAGACTTGCAGCAATTAGGTCTCTGTTGGACAAAAAATATCTAAGTCCACATGTAATTTCATAGTCTTGACCTTAGACAATAGAAAATAGTAAAACAAACAAAAGTACAATCCTCTAGAGGATTGAATCATCCTTGGGTGGACCTGTTAGGTAATGATCCCATGTGACTTTGAAACGAAATACAGTCGTTATTCTTTTGTTTTATTTCCAAGTTTTAGATAATTTTCTCAGCAGTTCCCTGTTGTGTCATAAATAATTTCCAAAGATTATTCATATTACCAAAAGTCTGATGTCATTGTACTTAGACCTGATTAATTTCCATTGGGGCAGTGCAAGATGTTCACTGACCATGGAAGCCTCTGGGTATGGATAGCAAATTCAGAGCTGCTGTTTCAAGCAGCTACTAAGGACAGAAAATTAACTTCTATAAGAAAATTTCAAAAGAAATCTCTCATTGCATTTTCAGAATCCTTTCTCCAGAATTTTTTTTCTCTTACTGGCTTTTTTATTCCAAGGCGTATTAGTTTCCTATTGCTTTTTAGGTGAATTACCACAAGCATTGTCGTTCAAAGCAACACAAATTAATTCTCCTACTGCTTTGGCAGTCAGAACTCTAACACAAGTCTCATTGGGCTAAAGTCAAGATGTTGGTAAGGCTGAGTCCTTCTGGATGCTGTAGAGGGAAATCAGTTCCCTTGCCTTTCCCAAGGTCCCGGGATTCCTGTAATCCTTGGCTTATGGACCCTTTCCTCCATCCTCAAAGCCAGCAATGTAGCATCTTTCAAGTTTCCAGTCTCTTTCTCTCTGTCTTCTGTTTCTGTCATCACATCACCTTCTGTCTCTCTGACCCTTCCTGGGTCCCTTTTATAAGGACCCTGTGATTACATTAGGCCCACCCAGATAATCCGGGATGATCTCCCCACTTTAAGATCCTTAACTTGATCCCATCTGTGTAGCTTCTGTTGCTACCTTCTAGGTTCCAGGGATTAGAACATGGACAATGGGGAAAATCGTGACATTTATTCACCCTACCACACATAGGTAAGAAACTCCATTCAAGAAATGCATCTGCACAATATTCTTATAGCACCTAGACATTTTGGTGAATTTCTCTGACTGCCCAACATCTGATAGATTTTCTGGCCTATTAGAAAATTGTCTTCCTTTTTACCTGTAAGTTTACGATCATATAAATCATAGAACAAATAACAGACCAGTTTCCAGAGAGGGCTTTCTGAACCCCGGTTCCACATTTGAAGTACAGCACTTTTTCCTTAATGGTGGGTTTGCTACACCTGATTAAATAAGATCTGTATTATTTGTAATAAACCAGATACATTCCTGGCATATTAGTCAGGATTCTCCAGAGAAACAAAACCAATAGGAGAGAGAGAGACAGAGAAAGAGAGAGGGAATATGATTTATTTTGAGGAATTGGCTCATTCAATTATGGTGACTGAGAAGTCCCATGACCTGCCATTTGCAAACTGGAGACCCAGAAAAGCAGATGGTGTAATTCATTCTGAGTCTGAAGATCTAAGAACCAGGGGAGCTGATGGTATAACTCCCAGTATGAGGGTAGTAGAAGATGAGAAGAGATGGCCTAGTTCAACAATAAAGCAGAAAAAAGGAAGCAAATTCCTCTTTCCTTCACCTTTCATTCTTCTTAGACCCTCAGCGGATTGGACTGGATGATGCCCAACCACAGCAGAGAAAGCAGTTTTCTTTATCGGGCCCCCCAATTCAAATGCTCATCTCATCTGGAAACACTCTCACAGACACACCCAGAAACAACGTTTAATGTGGGCCCCTGTCACCCAGTGAAATTGACACATAATGTGAACCATCACACCTGGTGTGACCTTATTTACACAGCCAATTTATTCAACTATAGTCTGGTTATAAAAAGGACAAATTTGTATTGATTTTATGCAAATAACCACATTGCCATAAAAGCTAGTAAGTTGTCTGTGAATTCTGAGGGGTCAGGGAGAATAAGGCGCCATATAAAGAATGTGTCATTTATAGGTTACCAAGGAGAGAGTTAAAGAGATCAGGAAGAGAATGCATCTTTTTATTCTTTTAATAAGATATGTAAAACCATATCTTATTAAAAGATAATATCTTATTATCTTATTATTTAATACCTTATTATCTTTATTATTATTTAATAATATCTTATTAAAAGACCATATCTTATTAAAAGAATAAAAGAAATGACCCAGGTATCCCAAGATATCTTATAATAAGATATTAAAGCCATATAACCACAATTAGATTCCCCTCAGCAGTTCGCCTAATCCTACTTGTCTTATAATTAGTGGATGTTGGATCAACACCTGGCTTTCAAAGGTCTTCTGTCCCTGGACTATTAAAAGAGTCCTGAAAATCCTGGTTCCATCCTCTGGTACAGTTAGTCATCTAAGTGACACCTTAATATCCAAAGTCTATACCAATGACTGTTTAAAGTGCCAGTAGGTAAGAGTATTTTTGGCACCATGTTTCCATGAGGCTCTGATACTGCCATTCTCTGACAAAGGCTATTTCCAGACTGTAGTTTATAGCAAAACCTTCAGAAAAACACGAGAGTAAAGCAGAAACCACTTGTTGATGATGGGAATGAAAGTGTCTGAGACGATGACATAGAAGGTAAGTGATAATTTATCTTCTTGTTAAGAGCAGGCTAAATACTCCATTTTAAAAGAGAGAAAATAAAAGTATAGTGTTACATTAATGTAGTATTTGGCAGAAAAAAAATTCACAAAACTTAAAATATATATCTTATTAATGAGCCAATTAAAGCTGCGTAAACTTTGCCAAAATTTTAACACATTTCCTTGTTTTTATTCAGACTCACTACATGCATATATTATACTCCGAGGTAAATAAAATTCTGTTTCCTCCAACCTTCTATACGACACACACTCATGCTTTGCCATTCACTATACTGTTTCATACTTTGGAACATATTTTCTTTTCACTTTGTAAACAAAAATATACCGCATTACCTTATACACATGAGCTTGCATAAAGCAACCCACTAGAGACACATACATTCCTTGAATGTCATCTTCAAAGTGGCAAAAATAAAATGTTCATTAACATGACTCTAAGTTACAGCTTCTCTGTAACATAGAGAAATAATAAGATGTATATAGACATTTATAGGTATAGGTAGACATACACACACTAATGGTAATCATCATGCCAATATTATCTCTTAATGAGAGCGACCCAGATATCCCAAGATTATCCGTCAGTTAACTTGATTTTACATTAGCTCACAATCTTAAACATAGTAGAAACATGAAAATTACATTTCAACTGATACCTTACAAAGTGTAAAAACTGTTTCTATAAAAATTTTGCCAAAATTCTAACTCAGTATAATTACATATAATTTTAAATCTTCATTTTAAACATTATGTGTCAATGCTATCTTGTCTCATTGGTAAACCAGTATAAGAAGTTTTAAGGAGTTCAGATTAGCCTATTTTCAGGAAACCAAAAACAAATCTGTAAAACAAAAAAGTAAATCAGAACTACATAATTCGGAGTGATAATATTAAGGGAGAGATATGTAATGCTTTTTAAGCTAATTTTTAAAAAAATCAATTAAATGTGGTCAAATATGCACTTTGGATACAAGAACTTGCATTTTTACGTAGAAATGCTTCCAAGTTAGCAATTTCTGTGAACTTTTTCAAGGGCAGCAATACAATGTATTTAAACTCCAGTTTCTCTGTAACATGAGAGCCCTGAGAATATTGATATAAGTAATCAAATCTATAAATAATAAAAACAGAAAATCTTTATTTCGCAAGGTTTTATTCAATCGCAATGAGGTGAATAAAACCTTTTTTTTTTTAATTTCCAGAGATAGGCAGCTATTGAGGGCTGCAGTTTTAGTTCTATAACCTTAGCCATGTCTTGAAAGGAAACACAGAACACAGTAACTCAGGAGGACAGAAAGGTTGGTTGTCATTTCCAGTGAACCTGAGACATAATCTTGCTCAGACAAAAGAAAAGTGCTAAGAAACCAGGTTTTCAGTCATCTCTCACCCTGCAAAGAGTTAGATTACCTGCATCTAGCTGATAGATCACTATATGATGAGAACAAAGTGCCAGATTCACAATTATTCCTGCCACCAAAGAAGAATTTAACAGCCACGTGTAGATCAGATACACGACACCAGTATCCCTGTGACTGTGTTCATGAGACTGGCCTGGCAGTCAAATACCCACTACTTCACATACTCAGCTGTGACCCAAACGAGGAGACATAAAATGCTCTTCTGAGTAGGCAGTGAAAGTGGCACAGTGGTCTGAGACCAAATAGAGGTGCCTGTACCCAGTTGTGGAGGAGAAGTGACTGAAGCTGTGAGTTAGGTAAGGCACTTCTCGGCTGACAGACTTGGCCAAAACTCAGAATCAAAACACATAATCACAAGACAAGATAAGACAAGAAACAACAGAGACAGAGAGTCAGCAATAGTCAAGTTTGTTGCTACTTAGGGTTTGCTCTAGGACTGGAGTGTTTGTTTTTTTTAAAGATGTTTCTGAGCTTAAACGGCCCATAACATTGGCTCTGGCGGGTGAGGGTACTTGGGCACCACCGTAGGACCATTTCCAATTTTAAGCCAGGTATATATGTGACTCTAGTACAAACATAAGAAAGCAAATATTGAAGATGTGTCTAACTGAGGGAACCAGCAGGATGATAAAGCTTGTTGTAAAAAGACAGAGAGGCACGGTGGTTCTAGAGGCCACCAGGGAAGTCAAAGCATCAGGATAAATAGCTAATGCATGTGGGGCTTAGCACCTAGCTAATGGGTGGATACGTGTGGCAAACCACCATGGCACACGTTTACCTGTGTAACAAACCTGCATATCCTGCACGTGTGCCCCAGAACTTAAAATAAAATAAAAAGCTGGCTAATGTCCGATAGATCAATACAAGTATAATTTTTCAGGTTATCTCGTCTATTAGATGGAAATCATTTACATCTCTGCCACATACAAATCCTATAAATTAACATGTAATTTCACAGAATCTGCCTCTTAAACAACAGTAAATTTAAAAATAAAGAGACACCTCTTTAGAGAATCAAATCACCCTTGGATGAGGCTATTGTACTGTGGCCACCATGACAAAGAAGGTCACACAATCTTTTTTTTTTTTTTTTGCTTCATTTTCAAGTTTTTATAAGTTTTATTAAAAAATAGAATAGTCACTTAAGAAGAATTTTTTTCTTCACCTTGATCTAGTAAGGAAAGCTAACCTTGAGTTTGCCATGAGCCTTGCATACACAATGTTCTCAGAAGAAAACAGTTTCCAATATATAAGTGAAGAATAAGAAGTCTCTCTCAATAGGAAACAATTTATTTGGTATGGCAAAGGACAATGGCTGTGTCAAGGAAAATTCTAGGAAGGGAGGATTTACAATCTTTTACATATTTAAATTCCTTTTCAACAGATGCTGGCGAGGTTGCAGAGAAGAAGGGATGCTTTCACACTGTTGGTGGGAGTGTAAATTAGTTCATCCATTGTGGAAAACACCATGGCAATTCCTCAAAGACCTAAACACAGAAATACCATTTGACCCAGCAATCCCATTACTGGGCATATACCCAAAGGAATATAAATCATTCTATTATAAAGATACAGGCACACTTATGTTCATTGCAGCGTGATTCACAATAGCAAAGACATGGAATCAACCCAATTGCCCATCAGTGATAGACCGAAAAAAGAAACTGTGGTATATATACATCATGGAATACTATGCAGCCATAAAAAGGAACAAGATCATGTCCTTTGCAGGGACATGGATGGAGTTGGAAGCTGTTATCCTCAGCAAACTCATGCAGGAACAGAAAACTGAACACCGCATGTGCTCACTTATAAGTGAGAGTCGAATGATGAGAACACATGGACACATGGAGGGGAACAAAACAAACTAGGGCCTGTCAGAGATGGGGACAGGAGAGGGAGAGCATCAGGAAGAACAGCTTATGGATGCTGGGCTTAATACCTAGGTGATGGGATGATCTGTGAAGCAAAACACCATGGCACACGTTTACCTATGTAAGAAACCTGCATATCTGTACATGTACCCCTGAACTTAACACAAAAGTTGAAGAAAAAAAAATTCGCTTTCAGAAAAAATAAATAAGTAAAAGAAATCATTTTAACTAATGACATTAAGAGTTGATTATCATAAGAGCCCAGAGTTAGGTGCTAGCCCCTTACTTCCCTAATAATAAAATATATGCATGTAATTTGGACAATAAATATCTTGAGAAAGAATATACAAATAAGATATTCACGAAACCTTTTATTTTTCTTCTTTTACCCCTTGATTCCTGTCTCTTGATTATCAGATAATGTGTCCAATAAGAGGAATGAGGAAAACTCACAATATTTGATTTAGTTGCTATTAAGCAGTTGTAGACATGAAGGTCTGATGCAGGGCAGAAAATAAAGCTCTTTCCTAAAATAGGGACAATAGTTTAAGTATTGTTTTCTGTTTTAAGTATACTATAATTGTCCCCTCTGCAAATGCTTCTACATAAGGCAAGCACATGGTAATTATGGATAATATAATTATATATCATTATCTAAATTGTATATGCTTCAGCCCTGTCCCAGAAAAATGGATTCCTCATGGATCCTATTCATCACATCCAGGAATTAGTCTTTGCATATTCACCCTAATCAATAGTGTATTGATGATTAATGAATGCTTATCAACAATGAGTTTGCAGAAAAACAAATAACATATACAGAAATACAGCTAATCTAGGGGATGAGAGGCAGGAAGACATGGGTAATTGTGCCAGTAAGGGAAGTTTGATGTTGAAGGTCAAAGATATTTCCTATCAGTGAAGAACCACACAGGGAACCTTTGTAGATATTTGAGGCAGAGAAGGAAGCATTGTTAAAACATGAAAAGGGAACTTTTTTGCCACTTGGATGAGCAGGAGAAAAAGCGAGAAGTGGGAATTACTCTGTACCAGTGATTGGAACACTAAGTTCAAGAATAAAATCAATGCAAGAGAATCCAAACAAAGGGACACAATAGTCACACTTAGGGAATGAAATTGGATTTCTGAACTGGGTTTTAAGACCCCGCTATAAGCTATATGCTCCACTAAGAGATAAATGCTACCGATTCTGTACATTTTCAGAGACCCCTGTAAACTCTGGACAATGTACCAAATTGACTCAAAACATGAACCCCATAAAGGAAAAGTTGCCTTTAGAAAAAACCTTTCTGAAAATCCTGTAGAATTTAATGAAGACAACTACCTCCTTTCAAACAGGTCAGGAGGACAGTTGGAACAGTACATTGTTTAGAGGCATGAAGAAAGGGCTTGAAAACTGACTTAATTCAAACCCCTAACACAGTAGAGATTTCCACTCAACCAAAGCATTACACAAGTTGTTCTCAGCTCTCAGACAGATATTGGAATCCTAACACAGCAGCTTATTTCATGGCTCTCGTTTAACCCATCAATCCACAAAGCCAGCCTTTGGCTTGCAGAATAAGAAGGAATGACCAGGTACAAAAACTAGAATTGAGGTGTGACAGGGAGAAAAAGGAGAATGCAATGCCAAGAGGTGTACCTAAATAGACACAAGAAGACACCTCCTACTTGTATTCATTGCTGATAGTTTTTGTCCCATTGCAGAGACATGATTACCTGGATCTCAGCCGATGTGACAACAGGTGTTACTACTGACCATAAAGATATGCCATTCAATTTTAAAGCTAATGCCAATGTTTGATATTATGGTCTCCCTTGGCAACAAACTCTAGAGACTAGGTACCAGGATCTGAAGAAGCATTTCTTTTTATGTGTTATAGCACTTGGGCAACATCTAGTTTGCCATCGAGACGGCTTAGAGGAAAAAGTTGGAGCCTTTTCTTGTCCACATATCATCCCATACCATTGATTTAACTTCCAGCACTATGAAGTGATAAAATATCCTTTTGTCATAATATCCATTCTATCTGAATGGTAGCCAGAAAATATGCTTTGGCCAATTATACTGTTTCCTTACATTTAAGCTGATTTCTTAACGTACTCTTTATGAAATTCTGTCTATCCTGCTGTGGAACTATTTTCATTAATATTTAAAGGTGTGCAAGTTGGTGGGACAGGGAAATGGAGGAATTGTGCTATCCCTGTGTTCATATTTGGGCATATGAATGTGATTGTATACATTTTGTTCTATGAGAACTACCCACTAACCAACACGCTGCTTACAATATTGACCTTCTCCAAGTCATTCTCCTCAAGTATAAAAGAGATATCAAATGATCTCCCCATAATGCACATCTGACCATGGCAACACATGTTTAAAACACCCCCATGATTCCCCAAAAGTCTACTGAGCAATGTCCAAGCAAACTAGCATGCTTCATAACGCCTTTATAAACAGACTACTTGCCTTCCTAGGCTCATTTCGCATCATTTCTTACTTTGCATTAGAGTCTCAGGGCAAACTTATAATTTATTCTTTATTTCATGTTTTTACCCAGCCCATGAATCTTTGCTTGGTGGACTTATCCTTTGTGAGCTCAGGCATTCCTGCCTTCAGGAATCTTTTGCTGACTCTTTCGCCGCAGTTGGGATAAATGCTTCTTCTCCGTACTTCTCTCTTCAATATCCTATACAAATCTTTATCCTCAAACCTAAAGTGCTTTTTGGAAATCCATTAATGTGTTTGTTCCTACTAAACTGTAAACTTCTAGGTGCTGTATTCTCAGCATACTTCCCTGCACAGAGAAGATACTCAGTAAATGGATATTTTCCAAATGAATTAATAGTGAAAACATAATTGAACCAAATTCTGTAGTCTTTTCTCCCCAGTCAGATAGTAATACGTTTTACATTGAAATTCGAGTATAACAACCGTGTTTTATGTCTTATATAGCCCAGCTTCCAGATCATAGGTGCTTAATGAATCACTTTCAACTTCATTAAACCCCTCTATGGTATCTTGCCTATGATCGTAGAATTCCAGAGCTAAAGCTCGTTTTATGCAAAATCTTCACTTACTGTGCATTTCCCTGTGGCCTAAAAAAAGGACAAAATGACTCAACCAAGGCCACAAAACTTGATAGTGGCTTAAAGACTAAACTTGGTTTCTTGACTCCCAATCAAAGATATTTCACCATTTTTAGATGGGATTATGAGTTGAGAAATTACGGGTTAAGAGAGAGACAGGAATGACAGAGACAGAAAAGTAAAATACACAAATTAATAAAATTTTGTTTGGGAACAAATTAGAGCAAGAAAAAAATTAAAGTGCCTAAGGGCTATGCCATTTTGTTGAATACTAAAGAGAAGACAATTTAGTAAGATAATTAGGTTTGACTGACAAGCTTCCAATCCAATTGAGGATATAAGGATTTCCAAACTGAAAGTGTAAAGGTAAGTGGTAATAAGAACAAAATTACATGTGAAAACACAAGCAATACTGATCAGAGGGGTGTATAAGCTGGGAGGCCTGTGCCTCAAAGAGAAGAATAGTGACTCTGGACCAAAATAGCACAATAAGCCAATCTTGAAGTCTGGATAGGAGATGGGGAGGCTGAGTGGAGGCTGCTGGCTGGGATGAACAGCACAGAGGCTGGAGAGCCCAGGCCTGTTCCAGCTGGGGCTGTGCATAGGGGAGCAGTGGTAGGAAATTCTGGAGACGTAGCTTAGGCAAAATTTTCAAAGACCTCTGTATTATCCAGAACTCTCCAGAGAAACAGAACAATAGGATATATATACAAAGAGGTTTACTATGAGAAATTAGCAAACCAACTTGGAGGCTGAGAAGTCCCACATTCTGCCATCTGCAAACTAGAGACCCTGGAAAGCTGGCTGGTGTAAGTCTAGTCTGAGTCTGAAGGCCTGAGAACGAAGAGCATCAATGATGTAATCTCCTGTTCTCAAGAACAGGAGAAGGCCGATGTTTCAGCTGTCAGTCAGGCAGAGAGTAAATGCTCCCTTCCTCTGCCTTTTTGTTCTGTTCAGGCTCTACATGAATTGAATGGTACCCACTCACATAGAGAGGGCTGCCTGCCTTACTCAGTCCACCAATTCAAATGCTAATCTTTTTTGGAAACACCCTCACAGACACACCCAGAAATAATGTTTGACTAGATATTTGGGCATCCTGTGGCCTAGTCAAGTTGACACACAAAATTAACCATCACAACTCCAACGTAAAGTCACAGTTTAGACTAATTTGTAGGTAGCATGAATCCATTATGTACTTTACGTGCTGGTGAAAATTGCATAAATACGAAAATTTACTTGGGGACCATGAATCTGGTCGTGATTTGTAAAGGCTAAACGTGAGATAATAATAGCCAAACTCTAGAATTATGAAAGTGGGAAAAGTGAGAGACAGTTACAAAAACAATAAATGTTAAAAATTAAAACGCTTCAAGTTCAGTAGCTTGCCTGAAGTTACACTGCAGATATTCAGCCCCAGAGGTATGGAAAATTCAACGTTCTTTCCACTGCATTGCTCTGCCTCTTGGCCAAATGGGTAAATACACTCAACATATACACATGGCGCAAATAACTGCAAATACAGTGTAATTCTTCAGGATCTTCCCATTTTATGCATGTCTAATGAATTTGGTAAAGTCAAGAGGGAGAAAAACAGCTAAGTGGATACAAAGATCTGAGTTTTCCTTTATCCCCATTTGTAAGTGAAACTCAAATCAACAAGGTTGCCAAAAATCACCTAATTATTGAAGCTGAAGACTCTCCCAAGGGCCACCGCTTTTTATTTAATAAAACCACCAGAGATATCCAATGTGAGTTCTGTGAAAGGCAGACTATTGTGAATTTTTTATTATTTGAAATGATGTTGATGTGTAGGGTAGGCAGAAGAGCAGCTCCCTCAAAAGATACCCATGTCCTCATCCCTGGAACCTGTAAATGTTAATTTATATAGCAGAAAGGCCTTTGCATAGGTGATTAAATTAAGGATGGGGAAATTATCCAGGTGAGTTCTATTTAGATTGTATTTACAACCACAAGTGTCTTTATAAGAGAGAAGCAGAAGGAGTTTTTTTTGTTTGTTTGTTTGTTTTTTTTTTTTAGACGGAGTCTTGCTCTGTCGCCAGGCTGGAGTGCAATGACATAATCTCGGCTCACTGCAACCTCTGCCTCTGGGGTTCCAGCGATTCTCCTGCCTCAGCCTCCCGAGTAGCTGGGATTACAAGCATGCGCCACCATGCCTGGCTAATTTTTTGTATTTTTAGTAGAGATGGGGTTTCACCATGTTAGCCAGGTTGGTCTCGATCTCCACCCACCTCGGCTTCCTAAAGTGCTGTGATTACAGGCGCGAGCCACTGTGCCCCACCTTTTTTGTTTGTTTGTTTGTTTGTGACAGAGTGTTGCTCTGTCGCCCAGGCTCCTGGAGTGCAGTAGAAGGATCTCAGCTCACCACAACCTCCACCTCGCAGAGGGAGCTTTTATGCAGACAGAAGGGGAGGAGGAAATGGGACCACTGAGGCAGAGATTGGAGTGATGCAACCACAAGAGAAGGAGAAATGCCAGAAGCCACCAGAAGCAGAAGGAGGCAAAGAATAGGGTCTTCCCTTGAGCCTCCAGAGAGAGCACGGTCCCACTGACACTTTAATTCCACCCAGTAACGCTGATTTTGGATTTCAGGCCTCCATAACCTTGAGAAAATAAATTTCTGTTGTTTTGAGCACCCAGGTTTGTGATTACTTGCTACAGCAGCCACGGGAAATTATAATGCCCAAGTGGCGCGAACACGCTAAGTCATAAACAGCCTAAAAACTGCAATACATCATTGGACTATATTAGTCTATATTCTTTTCACAGAGAAAGAAAAAGCAGGGATTCACTTCCACTCAGCCATATCTCAAAGGGAATTTGGATTGACCTTGGAAAACAGAATATTGTGATTTCTCAGATTTTGCGTATTCCATGTGCAGACTGTTTTACAGCAATTCTTTCCATACTGTCCATTTAGGTAGCCACGATGACAGGTTTGACTGGGTTAGGATGTTGGAATTGACAGAATAAATGAGTGCTAATAAAATGACGATGTGTTCTGCTGTCTTGTCGCTGAACCAATGCAATGGTTTATAACAGCATGATGAAACCAAACAATTGGATACTGTGATGAATTTGAGGTATTATAATTTTGATGGTCTCAGGAATTATGATAAATGTTTAACAATAACAGCCACATTTCTTCTTGTCCACAGGCTCGGTGGGATGGCTTGACTGGGCATATCACCTTTAATAAAACCAATGGCTTGAGGAAGGATTTTGATCTGGACATTATTAGTCTCAAAGAGGAAGGAACTGAAAAGGTAACCTCCTTAATGATAAATAAATAAAATAACAAATGAACATTGTTCAAGCATTTTTACTAAATTGCAAAGACAAGTAGGTGAACGATGAAGTGATTCTCTAAGCATGTTATTTTACATCCAGTTTTTTATCTCTCTTTTATCTGCAGATAGAAGTTGATGTGCTAGATTCTTAAATTTCATGCCTTAGTAATAGCAGTACTAACTAGTGTTTATATTGTGCTTCATTTACATAGCAAGTATGTTTATATTATTACATATATAACCCTAGAGTTGGGTGTCATTAGGCCCATGTCTTAAAGCTTTTAACAAATTGAGTTTAGACTTGGAAAAGCAGAAGCTGTCAATGGTTTATCCATGGAATGGCATCCAAGGGTTACCCAGAAATTGATTTTAATTGCACATTTTATTTCCTTTTGAGACTGGTGACAGACAGAATAAAGTAGGATAGAAGAGACTTACTGGAGCAAATTAACTTTGCATTCTTCATTTTAGGACAAATGCCAAAAAACTGTATTTTAATGTTGGGCTCATTTTAGGATTATTTTAGTTGTAATTCTGAATCTCTCCATGTTTAAAGTTCTACTTTAGTTATTATTTAGAGTAATGTCAATGTAAACTATTTGGTTAAATAATAATGATAAAAGAATTTGGCTTCTCAGTATATTTTATTATGCCAATTTTAATATTCATGACTATACGTTGGAATTAACACTTACAGTTTGAAGATTTTGCACTGAGAATCCTATAGAAAAACAATTGAAACCCCCAAAGCAATCACCTCAACAGAAAACTCTATAATCTGACATTTTTTTCCCACTATAGTGAATAAGACAGTGTGCTTAATGTAAGAGTGGCTTTGGGGACAATCGATTGCTTGCTTAATTCGATTAGTTGGGTTGATTTTTTTTAAATGAGGTAAGGTTTTCATTTCTGTTTTCTTGCTTTTGTCAACTGGGACACACTTTTTTTGCAGGTGCTAACTACCCCTCCCCCTCAAAAAAACATTAATGGAAACAAAGATCATTTAGGCTGAAAGTATTAGAAGGTGACCACCGGTGTGAAATGTTTGAGGAAAATAATTAGTTTGCAGTTTTGAGAGTACACATTATACATGCAGGTTTCTCACTTCAAAAATGTCTCTCCCAACTTCTGGCTTCCTCTTCACTCTGATTTGCCCCTCTGTTGGTCTGACACGCTCTGATAGAGCACAAGGCATCCAGCCAGTCTCCACAATGGCGTGTGGGATGTTGGCTGGAGGGAACAAAGGAAAAAAGATACTTGTTATGATCTAAAAGCCTATAATTTTTTTAAGAAAATGTCTGCTTCTCGAAGCATGAGTCTTTCCCCAACTCTGTTCTCCTCTTATGTATAGCACTGAAGGGGGGAGAAAAGCTGTTAAGGAAACATTTTTTGGCTAGGTGAATGATGAAATAGATGGAGCTATTGTTATGCTTTCACAGCTATCTATACACTGTAATATTATGCGCATTGCATTGGTGTTTTTCCATCAAAGGCAAAATCAAATTAGATGAAAGTGTTTTGTGTTGGTTTCTTGTCTCTTCATTGTTTGCAATAACTTTTCTTTCTTCAGGTGTCTTGGGCTCAGTTCCTGAGAAGGCTGATTGGGCCTTAAGGCAATGAGGGAAGCCAACATGTCTCTCTCAGGAGCCAAGGGAGGAAATGCCCAATCTTTTTATGTCAGCCTCTCTTGGAGTCAATAGGGAAAATTATTACAAAAATCCCATTCTCTTTCACTCAAATTTCTACTGCCCGGAAACCCATAATCAAAGAACAAGTCATCAACCATACTTCTTCTTTATATGTGTCTATGTGTGTGTGTGTGTGTGTGTGTGTGTGTGTATTGATTGATTTGCTGGTTGGTTGGTTGATTGATTGATTGATTTTAGTTACCAATGCCTTAAAAGGGTCTTCTTAAGGAACAATGAAGACCCTTAATACTGCACCATACCTGTGTACATTGAAAAGCACTTCAAGGCATTTCTTGGTGTGTGAAAGAAAAAGTAAAAATTGAGTTTTACCACCAGGTAACTTCTGTGAGACCCAAGTCTTGATTCATCTCTTTGCTGTACCTATTGTCAGGCTTTATATTGAATTAAGATGCAAATTCCAAACAATGGGTGGGAACTGTAACACTCTAAGCACTCACACACCATGATTCCTTCTGGGTTTCACGCTCCATTTTAATTAAGTGCTGTTTTTATTTTATTTTTCTCTCTGAAAACCAAGGCTGCTGGCGAAGTGTCTAAACACTTGTATAAAGTGTGGAAGAAGGTTTGTACTCTGACAACAACTGCAGGAAACCTGGGGGTGGGCTGGGGAATGTCATTGGAAAGGCCCGTGCCCTTCCAATGTTACCAGACCTGTAGCTCTCCAATTGCAGTTTAGAAGGGAAGTTCCATGTAAAGAGAGAGAGGAGTGACTGAATGTGTTCTCTCTCAACAACATCACCTGTGAATTGAAAACAGGTTTGCAAAGGATTAAATAATGATGGATTAAATATTTCCCCCAAGATTATTTTTGTTTCTCCCAGGCAGGATCAGTCCCTGTTAGGATTGAAAGCAGGCAACTGTAACAGAAGGAGACACTGACCTATTTATATTCCTTCTCAAATCACTAAATATTTTCCCTAAGGGGGATAAAAACAACAATAGATTTGATCCATGAGACTAATCAGATAGGCTACAGCCTCAGAAGGCTAGGACACCTCCTCCAATGTCACCACCACAAAATATGAACCATTTTCAGAAATTTCCTTTTCTCATGAGCTATCTTTTGTTTTGCACGATATCTTCATCAGAGCATACTGTCTTGCAATTTGTTTTAGAGCCACAGTTCTAAAGAGGGCACAAACATTAGGGACCTTGGAAAGGAAATGAGATTATCTTGTGAATTATAACACCCACTATTTTATAGTTTATTATACAGTGCCATGTTGCCAATGAATGTGCATAGATTTATATAAGCAAATATGAGACATTAAAAACATTTGGATCAGAGAAAGGTCCCCGTGGTAAGCAAACATTTTCTTCCATCTCCTCTCTCTCTTTCTCTTCCTCCTTTCCTTCCTTCCCTCTCTGTCTCTCTCTGTCTAAAACTACTTGGTAAAAAAAATCTGTGGACTGATGAATGGACCTTAAATTGCTTCAGGTTGTTCAACTTGAACAGTTTTGTCAGGTTCACTTTCATCTTTCAAATTATCGGCTATGTCACAGAAAGTGTACACAAGTTTCTCCTTGTAGCCAAAAACCTTGTCCCCTCTTAGTAGTATTCAGTGATGAATTAAAAAATTTTTTCTTTTTAAGTTTTCAAAGCACAGGTTTAAAAGCCTTGTTTTAATCTTCAGTGAACAAGGCTACTAAGTGCACATAGAAGGCGATCTGGTTTCCTCACTATAATTTCACTGGTAAATAGATGAACCTAACCGGCACCCAGAAAAAGAAAAAAAAAAAAAACCTATTACACTAATCCATCTTGAGACTCTGGGCACTTTGAATTAATCTAATACAAATATCCTAGGGAATGGAATCCAAGATTTGAAATTATATAGAGGGGAGGGGGGATGTCCTCTATTTTTCACTAAACTGCAAGAGCCACACGCACTCCCTAGGGATGTAACTTTCTGGTCTTGATCCTCCATGCCTTCATGCCTCTTCCCTCCGGGTAGCCCGTCATGTTCCACATTGCAAGTTGTATACACCGTGGTGTGCTGTTTTGTGTTATGACTCCGTCAAAAATTCACGGTAACCTGAGTTCTAGCACAGGCGACCCATTCAGACCCAACAAACACATTGCACTTTTTCCAGAAGTCTCCAACTTAAACAAAAATTCACCTTCATCATATTTAAATTCCAAAAGCTTTCCTCGTACTCTGACTTATTTTAGAATAGTATTATTCACCCAAAATTCTTTCCAAAAGAGGAAGCTAGCAATCTCTACAACATCTCTCACTAAAATATTTGTCGTATAAGGCTCGTAATACAGGAAACAGATATACCTTTATCTTTGCCCTAGATACCTGATTATTTCCCTCAGCCACTTTAGATGTTGAGTTTACATGAATCACTGTCTAGGTTTAGAAGACACATACTAGTTGCTCTCTGAATACTCTTTTTATTGCATCACTTTTTTTAAAAGGTTGCTTAATGTCGTTTGGGCACTCATTTTCAAATGCTTTTCTCAGTTGTCCTAGATAATACATGGCTGCTCCCTTGTGCGAGTTTACAAAGTGAAAGAAATCAGGGCCAGATAATTCAGATATTGAGTGCTCCTCCCCACAAGTAACTGATCCACCCTCCACTACTTCTCACTGGTAAATGACTGCTCTCTGCTTTCACTATGAAGTTTGAAAACTGAGGTTCCGCACCCTGGAGGCACTCCTCCTAGTTCGTAGAACAGTACTGAAATGTCAAATGTCCAGGCATCTTCTTAACTGTACCTCTCTCTCCAGCACACATGAATCATGAGATCTGACTTCTTTAAAGGGAGACATTCATTTCCTGAGAACATATTCATTTACTTCAAAAACAGATAAAGCCACTTGACTACTTGGGTTTAAAAGACACAGGTACACACATGCGCGCGTGCACACACACACACACACACATACACACAGTTCTGTTTTGCTGATTACAGGTTTGGAAACAGAAAACTGAGGTCACTCAGCATATATATACTGTACATTTCCCAGGAATAGCCTGACCTTTACTATATTTTGATACTCTTCCTGTCTACATTTAAAGGACCTTCTGTAGGTCCCTCTGTAGAAACAACAGGGGAAAAAATGGTCACCCTTTTCTCATTTTAAGAAGGAAAGTTTAAACTGAATAAGACTTGGGACTTAGTTGACTGGATTGGCAGCAGCAATGATCTCTTAGCTTCTACACTTTTAGTGCAGATGGCAAAAGAAAGAAAAACCAGACATCAAGCTGTGGGGTGTATTTGTCTACAAGTTCAAGTTTTATTTTACAAGAGAGTGATATTGCTAGGCTATTGAACACTGTCAGTTTCAAATATTCTGGTAGTTCCTCCAACACTCACATACTTGACATTAATAGAAATAAGATTTAAAGAGACCACATCCTATCACTTAATCAAGTGGCTAAAAACAGTTATTTTCTCCACCCTTCAATACTTACTTAATTAAAAATTAGATTCCCTTCTCCTCAGTGTCTAAGTGAAGGTTTAATTAGAAGTACAGTCAGGGCCCAATTTACACACACTCTTCATGGAGCTAGGAGTCAATTGTTCACAACCTAAAGCACAGCCTTGGATGAAAATCAATAGACAGGTATATTTAGCCAGAGTTACGTTTCCTAGAAGCAAGGGTCCCTGCCTCAGAAGAAGGGATGGAGATTGAGAAGAAAAAGAAGAAAATGCTGTCCACTTTCCCTGAGTCTAAAGCCAAATTAAGAAAGATAAAGATTCTTCGACCAATAGACCTATAATGTGCATACTAGGTGATATTTATCACACTAGATCCTGGAAATGTTGGATGGTTATTAAGAGTACAGCCTACAACCCAACAGACACCTCTTTTCAAGCAGGATCACAATATTTTCAAATGCAAAACCTATCCCATTCCCCTGTTTACTTACACCTGTCTCTTTATTTCTCCAATCAACTAACCCTCATTAAGTATAGGAAATAAAACTGAAATTAAAATAGTTTACACTGATGTGTGAATGTGTAATAGTCCTTGAAACTTCCTCAAAGCACTGATATCTCTAAAAGGGATACTTGTCAAGCTAAATGAATTTCCAGCTGCTAAATATAGGCAGTAAATCAGAGTCAAGAAATAGAAAAGCAAAGGAGGATGGAGCCTAACGCTCCCGTCTGTCTTCCCATTGGAGGAACATATTTAGGGACTAAGCATAGCTCCACCCTGTCCATCTCAGAGCAGGTCCAAGTGTTCATGTTCCTAAACTGCCCCCACTTGTCATAGCTCTTTTACTCTATCAGAATCCGAATTTTTAAAAAAATGAGTCCAAATTCCTTCATGACAGGGTAAGGTTGAAGAAATGACTGAGGCAGCCATTTCAATGTCCTTTCTTGTTACTGTATGTGCAGCTCTTAACAGCACACACCAACACATCCACATACATCATCTGATTATTTGATCTTCTCATTATTCCTGTGAATTACTTTATAGGTAAAGAATCAACTGAAGCTCAGAAAGTTTAGAATCTCTTTCAAGAACACACAGCAACAAGGTCTTCCTGGCTCTAAAACATACTTGCATGCCACCACATGAGGCTGGTAGTAAATGCCTACAGAAAGATTTGGAAAAATAGCTCAAAATCCCCAAGGCTCCTCTTCTGGGTTCCCACAAAGGCTGAATGAATCAATATACTTCTACACCACCTCACAACCCAGCAGTGACTTGGCCACTGGAGAAAATTGTGGATCATTATTTTTAAAAAGAATAATGGGCTTTACTGAATGCCAGTTGCCATGGTTGGTTTTGTGACAGTAAAATCAGTGACCATAAAAGTGAGTACCCTCACTGAAGGAGTTCATGATCAAGTGGACAGACAAGAAAGGTAAACAGATAAATAATAACAGAAGATGCTAGATGCTGTGACAGAGATATGAACAGAGTCCTGCTAGGGCTCACAAGAACTCTTTGCCCAGCTTTGGCTCCCCAAAGAAGATAGGCCCTGAACTTAGTCTACTTCTCATGCACATGACATGTTTTCTTCCATTTATCTTTCTCTTTTTAAAGAAAAAATTACTTTGTTTTTTCAATGTCTTGCTCTGTCACCCAGGCTGAAGTGCAGTGGTGCAATCACGGCTCACTGCAGTCTTGACTTCCTGCACCCAAGCCATCCTCCCATCTCAGCCTACTGAGTAGCTGAGACTGCCAGCATGCAGCACCATGCCTGGCTTTTTAAAAAAATTTTTTGTAGAGATCAGGTCTCACTCTGTTGCCCAGGCTGGTCTTGAACACCTGGTCTCAAGGGATGCCCCCACCTTGGCCTTCCAAAGCACTGGGATTATAGGCTTGAGCCACAGCAACCCACTATCTTTCCCTTTTAGATGCCTGCTCTCTCCACCATTCACCCTGCTGCTTCACCCCATTATTCATACATTTAAATAAACTAGTGATACTACTTTGGCAGCCTAAGGTTTATATCAGTAGAATGTATGCTCCACAAGGGAAGAAACTCTTGTATATTTTATTCATTGTTATGCCCTCAGACGCCTAGAACAGAGCCTGGCACATAAGTAGATGCTCAACAAATATATATAGGAAGAAAAATCTGATATTAACTTAAGAATCCTTAAATATTTTTTAATTTAAAAAAGAACAATCAGCTTACTAAATTAAAAAGACCTCCTCCTACCCTGCCCCCAGTAGCACAGATATATCCTATTTTGTCTACACATTCATTCTTCCATTGTTTCATTTCCCCACGTTTAGTAGCTTCCACTGTGATGCCCTAGTATCCCAAACTGTGAGCTTTTGTGCCCGTTCCTGGTAGACAAGGGGCCTCTCTTTGGTGTAAATGCCACACTGACAACCAGCAGCCTCTGATGTACTGTGTTCTGTGTAGATTGGGATTTGGAATTCCAACAGCGGGCTTAACATGACGGACAGCAACAAAGACAAGTCCAGCAATATCACTGATTCACTGGCCAACCGAACACTCGTTGTCACCACCATTCTGGTAAGTTGACTTCATGGAATTGAGGGTGTCTTATCCAGGTTCCTGCCTTAGACTTTGAAGCATTCCTCAACTGTCTTTTTCATGCCAACGCTTCTGTCTGCAAATGTCCATTTTCCACTGGGACAGTAAAAGCCTGTGTTTGTACATACTTACAGTAAGATTGAATTAGAAGCTTCCAACGTTGTTCTGAAGATCTCCCACCTCTAATCCATTGCCAGTCCTGCTCAGCCCCACTCTCTGTCCGCTCCCAGCTGGTCTCCCTTGCTCTCTGGCTGCTAGTTGGTTTCAACCATGTGGAGACCCTAGCAAGAGACTAGGGAAGTGGGGGAAGAGGTGGGGGAAGAGAGGCAACAGAAGCTCTTCTTCTGTTCCCTCCCAACTGCTACTAGTAGTTTTTTCAGAACCTCTGACTTTCTACAACCTGCCTGTCAATGGCACTGTTTCTAGGGTCCAGCTGCACTGAGCTTCAGGAGTACTCTTTCCTCCCTCCTGCCTCATCCCTGGGTGGTGCGGGTTTTCCGAAGAGGCTGTTGCCTGTGTGTCTATGACTTGCTGCCAAATCAGACCCCCACTTCCCTTGGCTCCCTTTGCTCTGCTCACACTTCTGTACACAGCTCCTTTACTAACTGTTCTTGAAAAGTCCTGCCTCCTATTAGAGACCTGGTCATGCCCCATCCAGCCACTGTACAGCTACCGGTTGCTTATTTTCTGCTTTTTCCTTTCTCCAGGGAGTTGGGCAGGAGTAGCCTTTCCTGAAATCCTTACTTGCAGACATCCTGCCTTACACCAGTCCATAATGTCAAATCAGTTTATTGTTGATATTATTAACTTGTGAGAATTGTTCATCCAAAGGAAAAACTGGTTTGCTCTTCTTGTTACTACTTTCTCTATGACTGTCTTATGAAAACACAGGGTTCTCTATTGTGTTTGAATGATCCCACTATCAGTTTGAGGATAAACCTCAATATAAAGAATATGTCTGTAGTATAGCAACTATTATAATTTTATAAAACAAAATGAGTATTCATTTAGTCAAATGAGAATTAACAGGGTTATAGATGCATGGTAGTAGGGAAATGTCCATTATTTATAGGAGAGGGTACTGATGATGCACGTGTATAAGCAGAGAATGACCAGATGTGAGATTTGAGGTGATTTCAAAAAAGAAAATGGGAAAGATGATAAAAGAAGACATAGAAATAGCCTTTGGAATAGGCTACCCTGGAGGAAAACAATCAAAATATATAAATCATAAGGGAATAGTGAAATTGAGATGAAATTGAGATAAAGAAATGAGAATAGTCATAGACAGGAAATGCAAAGAATGAAAGGAAATAGTTGGTGATGTAGATTTCTCTGTCATGAGGTTCTTAGATAAAAGCCAGGTCCGGGCTTGGTGGCTCACACCTGTAATCCCAGCACTTTGTGAGGCCAAGGCGGGTGGATCACGAGGTCAGGAGATCGAGACCATCCTGGACTAACATGGTGAAACTCCATCTCTACTAAAAAAAAAAATACAAAAAATTAGCCAGGCATGGTGGCAGGCGCCTGTAGTCCCAGCTACTCAAGAAGCTGAGAAAGGAGAATGGCTTGAACCCGGGAGGTGGAGCTTGCAGTGAGCTGAGATCTCCCCACTGCACTCCAGGCTGGGTGACAGAGTGAGATTCCATCAGAAAAAAAAAAAAAAAAAAGCCAGAAGGGTCATACAAAAAAAGCTTGGGTATTGGCACAGCAGGTGGCCAGGCATCTGGGCCCCCATTTCCCTCTGTGCCTTCCTTCTTCTCAGACCTAACGTTTAGCAGTGACTGTGTATCCATCACACCATTCCCGCACAGCCCCACACTCCACACAGGAAGGAAAAGCTCTCATCAAAAGAGCAGAAGGGAAAGAAACAATAATATAGGAAGTGTTCTGTATTTATAGAGGACATAGGCAGGCAGATGAGTGAATGACTTCAGTACAAAGCTCTTCAAAATCATTATCAAACATTTCACATCTTCAAGCTGCTGAAGGGGTAAACTCTTCCTTTCATTGTAACAGGGTTTTCATATTTGATTTGTTTCATTTAGGAAGAACCCTATGTTATGTACAGGAAATCTGATAAGCCTCTATATGGAAATGACAGATTTGAAGGATATTGCCTGGACCTGTTGAAAGAATTGTCAAACATCCTGGGTTTCATTTACGATGTTAAACTAGTTCCCGATGGCAAATATGGGGCCCAGAATGACAAAGGGGAGTGGAACGGGATGGTTAAAGAACTCATAGATCACGTAAGTAACAATATTTCTAACATATCTGAAAATATGCATAAGAGAAAGTAAGAGAGAAAAAAATGATGTCAGAAGAAATGTTTCCTTTTTTTGAATCGTAACAATTTTTTTAAGCAGCAAAGAACAGCCTGAAATGGAGTTTGCTTACTTAGAAGGGCAAGTAAAGATAAAAATTAATGATAAAAATATATGGTGCATTAGTTTGTTTTTACACTGCTATAAAGAACTGCCTGAGACTGGGAAATTTATAAAGGAGAGATTTAATTGACACAGTTCCTCATGGCTGGAGAGGCCTCAAGAAACTTACAATCATGGCAGAAGACACTTCATCACAGGGTGGCAGGTGAGAGAATGAGTGAAAGCGGGGGAGATGCTAGACACTTATAAAATCATCAGCTCTCATGAGACTCACTCATAATCACCAGATCCCAATACCCCATGATCCAGTTATTTCCACCTGGTCCCACCCTTGACACATGGGGATTATTACAATTCAAGGTGAGATTTGGGTGGGGACACAGAGCCAAACCATGTTATATGGGTCCTTCTTTCATACTGAACATAAACTTGAGTGATTCTTAAATTAAGAATTTTATACTTTTGGAGTCTGAGGCAGGCGGGCCACCAGGTCAGGAGATCGAGACCATCCTAGTTAATATGGTGTAACCCTGCCTCTACTAAAAATACAAAAAATTAGCCGGGCGTAGTGGCGGGCGCCTGTAGCCCCAGCTACTCGGGAGGCTGAGGCAGGAGAATGGCATGAACCTGGGAGGTGGAGCTTGCAGTGAGCCGAGACTGCACCACTGCACTCTAGCCTGGGCAACAGAGTGAGACTCTGTCTCACAAAAAAAAAAAAAAGGATTTTAAAGTTTTCAGCTCAGAGCAAAATCTCATCATGTCAATTAATAGTACAACCAAGTCGCTCATTCCTTCTTTTTCTCACATTCCCTTTTTAAAGGCATCCTCCTGCATTTTTGTCTTCATTTAGTTCCAGAATGATGTATGTATGTTTGTGTATATATACGTGTATTTTATACTTTCTGGTTTCTCTTTGCTAATACTGTTTCATAAACATAACTGTATAAATTGACTGTTTTTGTATTAGAACCAACCATCACAGGAGCTTCATGAATGAGAAGCATTTAGAGTTGAGAATAAGACTCAGGAGTACCCAGGAAAAGTCTAGACATTTGCAAAGAAAGTAGACTAAGCTGACAGTTTTGGACTTGCTTTTGCAGAGGGCTGACCTGGCAGTGGCTCCTCTTACCATCACCTATGTGCGGGAGAAAGTCATTGACTTCTCCAAACCCTTCATGACCCTAGGCATCAGCATTCTCTACCGGAAGCCCAACGGCACCAATCCAGGCGTTTTCTCCTTCCTCAACCCCCTGTCTCCAGATATTTGGATGTATGTGCTCTTAGCCTGCCTGGGAGTCAGCTGTGTACTCTTTGTGATTGCAAGGTAAGTTTGAGAATCACTGAATTCACAAGAGGTGTCGGTCAGTCTCAGATTTCTGTATGTCCCAGAGGCAGACAAAAATTAAGAACTTTAAACTGTACTTTTAGTTTTCCCTAGTGTTCTATTCTTGGAAGGTTTCCATATAAAAGCCGTTCTGTAAATGAATGTTTTCTAATTATTTATAAAGTTACTTTTAAAAGAGAGGAAGATAATTTTTCATATTAGTTTAACTTTATCCCTATTTCAAGCAACATAAAATGGTTATTTAGCCATTTTCCTTGATTTATAACAAAAGTAATGGCTCAAATGATGTGTAAAATGTTTCCATAAGAATCGTAAAATGGTCTCAAGATATTTGACCCCTAGAATATTTGGATAAGCAAAACATAAAAAAGTTAGCAAAGAATTATCATAGCAAATAAAAAACAGTGGAGTAAAAAGATTGTGAAACCCTTAGGGATGAAGAAAAATACTTTAAAATTTCTATTAAATTTATTTTTAAAGGCATGAGAAAGTTAAAGAGAATTCTAGAAATAATGCTGAAAGGAAAGATTGCTTACATACAGAGCCTGGAGGCATGAAACCTTTGTGCTACCATTAAGATGATTCAGTTGAGGTTTTACTTTTCGAGATTTAACTCTGTATTTAACCATTTCGCTCTACACAGTTCCTTAAAGGATTTTTATACCTTTCAATAGATCATATATTCTGAATACCTTTGATGCTAAATTTGAAACAGCTATTTTATCTTTCTGTTGGCTTAAACATTTGCTATCCCTAGAAAAACCATGTAAAAAATAATTGCTTTTGTATGTCCCTACTTGTTTTCAATCTTTTTCACCTTTCAACAAAACTCAGTGAACTTTTTCCCTAATCAATTTTTGTTTTCCCTCCAGGAATTTCTAAGAGAAATATTTCTTCATGCTAGCTCTTTGTCATTGTCCACTGTCTGGTTTTGATTAATGCCAGGTAACTCTTTCCCTGGTGTAATTATAAAGAAAGCTTGGGAAAATAACCCAGGCTGGAAAGGTTTTAAAGATCCACAAGGCAGATGTACTCAAACTGAATCAATATGTGCTCTCACATGTGGGTATTATACATTCATTATGAAATGAATGTTTTGAAGTTCTCTATGCCTTATAAAGTGTACCCTTACCAAAGCTCAGATTTTATACTTTTACTGACCAAAGCTCTCTTTAAGTATGCCTTACTTCAGAAAATAAAATATTGACAGTATGTATATAGTGATATTATCCTTTTGTATTTTAACACTCTAAATCAGTGGTTCTCAACTAGAAGGGATTTTGTCCTCCAGGGAACATTTGGAAATGTCTACAAACATTTTTTTAGTTGTCATGGCCGGGAGTAGGGAGTGCTATTGTTATCAAGTGGACGGAGTCCAGGGATGCTACCAAACATCTTATGGTGTATAGGACCGGCATCCCGCAAAAGAATTATTCACTTCAAAATGCCAATAGCACCAGGGTTGAGAAACCATGCTTGAAACAATTAAATCTTGCTTTGGGTATAAAATTTTTAAAAATAGTTTACCTTTGGAGGTGTATTTTTCATTAGTGACTCCTCAGTGAAGTTAATATTGCCTTGGAATGGTCATTTAATAAATGACTATCCTAAGGTGAAGCACCTTCTAATAAGTAATCTTGTGTTTACCTGTTGCATACCTCTGCCCGGAGGCCCACACCTGTTGGGTGATATTAGGACTGGTGGAGCAATTCATGCAGCCCAGGGCAACAGTAGTTTCCATATTTTGCAGGGCCAAAGTGAGTTTCCGTATTTCGCAGTCTGAGGCTCTGTCTAGGCAGTGATGTTGACGAGTAGGACAGGCAAGGCGAGGTTGACGAGCAAATACATTGTTTATTACATGACTTGACCAAAGCCAGTGGGAGAAGAAATGCCAGCAGCATCCAAAAGTTCTTACAAGCACACAGGCTGAAAGTACCCTTTTACACTTGACTCCAACTGTGCACTTAAATCTCCTTATTTATGACATCAGGGTATGTCAGAATGGCATACCATTCAATAGTTTTCCCCTCTTTATCTATTCTTCCATAAGCTCTTGGTGACCCAGACCTCCATATTTTTGGACTTCACTCAGTTTATTTCTATTAAGATAACAGCACCCCCACTACCACCATCAATGCAATCCATTTGGTATTTCTACTCGCCGAGAGTATCATTTATAAGCCAGTCCTTCCTTATTTAGCTTATTCTTCTTGTCTCCTCTTCCACTGCCTTCTTGCCCTGGTCTTGGTTCAGACGTGGAGGTGTTATACATCCAATGCAAACTTGGAAATAGTATAGTGATGAAATACAGAAAATAACTCCCTCCAGGGCACAAGTGTATTGTCATGAAGATTCTACTTTCAACTACATTTACTTTCTCTACACCTTAGAATCCATCCCTGCTTCTGATTCATAAAGCCACTAAATGTATATTTAGACTTGATTCCCAAAAACAAAATTCTGGTTGAGTAGATGTACCAAGTCACCTTTACTTCCTACCATCATAGTTTGAGACCATGAACTCCGTCACTCTGTACCCTCAGTTACCGTCTTAGTGGTTTGCATTCCAAGTTAGGGAAGTGGAAATGAAAAACAGTAAATCTCATAGTTATCCGTAGCTCTAGAGAGACTTTGGAATTTATGTTGTGAATTGTATTCTCTTATGTTCTTTTAAAGGGGAAAAATAATGCCCCATCACTGCATTTAAGCAAATGCCCTCACTAGATAGATGCCTAAAAATTATTTGTTGAACTGAATTAAATTTATAAAGATGTAGACATCGGTGGGACAAACTAAGGAAAACAATATTTAATTACTATGACTTTTAATAAGTGTGTATGTCAGGGTTTTTGTTTTGTGGTTGACAATGTTTCCACTTTTTGAAAAATATTTAACTTCAATAAATTATGTCCATCATAAACAATTTAAATAGATCAAATATCCAGATAGAATGTCTGTTTACATTTTATAATTTATGTTCATCTTCTTAAAAATGGACATTTTTTTTTTTTTTTTTTTTTGAGACGGAGTCTCACTCTGTCGCCCAGGCTGGAGTGCAGTGGCGCGATCTCGGCTCACTGCAAGCTCCGCCTCCTGGGTTCACGCCATTCTCCTGCCTCAGCCTCTCCGAGTAGCTGGGACTACAGGCGCCCGCCACCACGCCCGGCTAATTTTTTGTATTTTTAGTAGAGACAGGGTTTCACCGTGGTCTCGATCTCCTGACCTCGTGATCCGCCCGCCTCGGCCTCCCAAAGTGCTGGGATTACAAGCGTGAGCCACCGCGCCCGGCCAAAAATGGACATTTTTAAAGTTGGCATTTGGCAAAAAAAATCTAGAAAACCCTTGAAACTACATTCTATGGTTACAATACAAACCCCACCATTATATTACAAGTTCAATAGAGAAATCTCCCTTGAAAGATGAATGGATTTTTCTCTCCTCAGTGCAGCCTACTGTGCATTCTCAGCCAGAAAAATTAGTCCCTTAATTAGAAAACTTCAGTGTGAGCTTGTTTTATATCTTCCATTCAAGTGTAAGCCAGGCAGAAACAAACATAAAGCCAAAGTGAACTTTCACATTTCAACATAAGGCTACTTTTCTACATGCAAGTTTTGTCACAGGTTTTAAGCACGTTTCTTCCCTTCTCTATCATGTTAGTAAAGATCAGTATTGATTTCTTGAGAGTCACTTGGGGATAGCAGTTTCGGATTATCTTTGGTGTAGGTCATATATTAATCTTTTCACCAGACTTCCTAACGCTGACACTGCTGTCACACTAGCTATCTTTAAGCAGGTGTTAGGAATTCCAAGCTGAAGTGTCTACATCCAGGCAACAGGTAGGTCTGTTGCCTTATAGAAAGCCAGTGTCTTACAGCACAGCATCATGTCACTGTTTAATATTCACCAGACCACATGCTCCACAAGTCACTCAGAATCCCAGAGAGAAAGACCTAAAATATCTCTGCAGAGCAGGCAGAATCACATTGCTGTTTAGACAGTTTTTCTTTTTGCCACACAAAAATTAGATTAATTGCTCTCTTATAAGTGCAAAGTATGAAACAAGACCAAGTTAAAAGCAGCATTCCAAAGAGGGAAGTGATGAGCTCATCGATGGGAGCATATCTGGGAGAGAAATGTCAGAATATTGAGCGGGGCTGGTGGTTGCCAAGTCTTATGGTCTGTTTGAAAAAATAAAACCCCTTCTCTTGAATACATTAGGCTCTTAATTTATTTCAATTAATATTTTAAAATTATTGTACAAGTGACAATGATAGTGTTTAACAGGATCTTTACTCTGCATGCTGTTTCAATTAATAGGTTCATTAATATTGGTATTCATTTCTTCAGCTCAGCAAACTACTATGGCTATAAGAGTGTGCAAATTCAAAACTTAATTATATTGTTGAAACAGTAATTAAAATGTATTGGCATGGCATTGTCAATTAAAGCTATATTCATCAGCTTCATAGGAACCTGCATGGTGTACCCTGCAGCTGTGGAGAAGCTGCAGTAATGAGACGAATGCCATTATGCTGGGATAAACTACGAGACTGTTATCCCCGTCCCCCTAAGACTCAATGAGGAGGCACTGAACACTTTCCGGAAGGTGTCTGGAGGTTTAGAAAATGGTATTTCATGAGGAGGAATTGTCTGCTCAGTTCCTTATGCTGGATTCACAGCATGCCCTGCTTTTCATATAGATAATGTATTCACCGTAAGCCCAGTTCTCCCCAGTGTGTCAGCAACCTGCCATTGTTTACTGCTGAAACTTAGGGCTGGAGAGCATTCTCTGTGTTCTCATGGGCTTTATGGTGTTTTTAACATTACTCTAACACTCCTGCTTGCATTGAAAAGACCCAATGGCAAATGGCAAATCTTCCAGTGCTAAAAATTACTGCATTTTAAATTATTTCCAGATCACTTCGTTGAGCTTCTGCTAATGTCTTTTTGGAAAAATAAGTACCACTTGGCAAGATAGCCCTCAAAAGTAACCACAGAGCAGAGACCTCCTTTGGGCTACATAGGTCAGACAGATGCTTAAAAAAATAGAGAGAGAATAAAAAATATATTTGGTTCCACAGATTTTTATTTTAAGTACAACCTCAGAGATATCTGGATTCCCTCCTCTTTACAAATAAGGAAATTGAGGACAGAGAGGTTGAGTGAATTATTCAAAGTCGACTTCCCACACTACTAGTTGATTTTCCAGAAACGTTTACTGCCTATAGCGCGCCACCTTGCAGGTAGAGCTATAATAGTGCTATAGAAAACATACCACTTACCGAACCAGGGTTGGCGATTAAGTGACCACATGCCATAGTTCTGAAAACAAATTTAAAGCAAATCAAAAGGAAATTATGAATTTGAAATTCTCCAGTGAGGCATGCTATGTAGTTAATACTAATGTGTACCACTAGGCCTGGACCAGGATAATTCCAAATGTATGCCTTGTCTCTTCCTTTAGGATCATGATTTTTCCCCGTGGACTATTTGAAAAACATCTAATACACTCCAAATTCAGCTCTACATTTTGTTCACTAATTTGTTCAGCCTTGCATTACAAAATCGCTAGACCACCACTTAGACTCCTTCTAACCATCTGTCCATACAAACCCCTTGAAGGCAAGTCACCCCTCTTTTTTGTGTCTCCCACAGGACCTAGCAACACAGTATCTTGACATTGTAGTTGCTATGCAACAAGTGTGTGTCATGTTCATCGCTACTTGGTGGGGTAAATACTTGGGATGAGTGAACCTTTCTTTACAGTTCATCTAGTTGTTCAGTAATGTGGAAATGAATGAAAACTCAGAAGAATTCAGTAGACGTAGAGCTGAGGAGTACAATTCCAGCTGACCAGTTTGCCTAGAAATAAGAAGTCTGGTAAATATTAACGTCTCAAGGCTCTTTGCACTTTGCCCATCAAAGCTGTAAGTTTATGACTATGGCCTTTACTCCTTTGGTTTGAAGCTTTTGTCATTGTTAGGTTTTCTGCATTGCTCAGCAGGTTTTGCTGATGTCCTGTGTGTTTCTCTGATATTTACAGACTGTTTC